>NC_056744.1:916222684-916547684 GCF_019279795.1 Protopterus annectens
AGTGTGTACATCCATTCCAGGGAGGGTTGGACTCCAGTTCAGGGTTTTGTATGCTACAGCTACACCTAGCAAACTGTTTCTGCAGGATATCTGTAGATAGGTTGCCAATATGGAGACACAATGGGCTTAACATACAGGAGATACTGTAACTATTGCTGTCTGTGCTGCTTGTATGACATGTTTGGTTGTAGCATAGATATTATGACATATGTACTGTTTTAGCATAGAGTGAAACTGCAAACAAACTACTGAAAAACAACAAAAAATAGGCAGGCAACAGTAATTCTTAAACTTTTATGGTTAGCGCTTTCATCAAGTATACTTACACTCAACTTCATCAGACACTAGTTAAAAGAATGGTAGCCATATTTAAAAAAGATTCATAGTCACATGTTCAGTCACCTCATATGACACCATGTCACCTGATATAATTCTCATTTCTATAACACATGTACCTAAAAATTGTATAAACAATTGTGTAAAAAATATATATACACTTTCCTATTGACTTAATACTCAAATTCATATGTACATATACAAACAATACATAAATATACATGAAAAAGCTAGCTAAAACATCCAAAAAACAATATTTGTTATTGTGTACATAAAATGTGTTACATGTCACTAATCAACCTGAATAAATTTCAGTTGAATGTCATAAATGCATGTGCTTGTGTATGAGGGGGGGGGGGGGATTTGTGTGTATATAATAAACACAAAGAGTTCCCCAAATTATATATCTAGTTACCTGAGTATTAGCCTTGTGTTAACATTTTAAACTCCTCAGTTTCAAGACACATGCCAAAGAGCATACGTCATTCAACCCTGGTGTCACATAGGCCCTAGTTCTAAGCTGCCAAATTAGATTCTTCACCTCAAGTTTTAAGCCTAATGGACCACCCCTGATGTCAAATTCAATTTGGTCGATCACCCTAAATGTGAAGGAATGACCAGTTTTTTTATCACGTTTTGCGAGAGCGTTGTCTGTTTTGGCTTTCCCAATGTGGTAAATATACTCGTACACTCTTTCCCTTAGTTTACGCTCAGTCTTGCCGATGTAAAAACCCATATAAGACTGTCAGGAAGCGAGGTAAACAACTATAGTGGAATTGCAATTAAATCTGCCCTTACAAGCAAATTTTTCATCCAGGATGTTAAATCGGTTACCTGTTTGCATAAAACTGTAATAAGAGCAGGCTTTGCATTTGTACATACCTGGAATACATATCATCTTTGGGGGTGGCAGTTCCAAGAGGTTTTTCAAATTAACCCCCCTCCTGTAGACTACATTTGGTGCAGGTCCAAATTTAATAAATTCTTTGTCTATTTGGAAAATATTCCAAGTCTTTTGCAAAATCTTGTCTAATGTTTTCACCATCTGAACTAAACATAGTAATGAAGGTGCACCTATAATTGACCCTTAGGTTACTTTCACCTCCAACAGATACCCTATCATCAATACTCATCCCCTGATTGCTGTTGTCTAAAATAGATTTAAAATGGCTACTTGTCCTTTTATTTTGGACTTCCTCAAATAGGTTGCTCAACATGTCTACAGGGTATCCTCTATTTGTGAACATTTGCAATAACAATCTACACTCCTCCTCAAAGTCAATGGCAGTAGTACACATTCTTGCCACCCTGACCAGTTGTCCCTTTACTATGGACCTTTTTTAATGTTGGGGGTGGGCCTCAATTTAAACCTGTTGTTCAATAATGAGTTGAGCGTAAATGCAGAGCTTAAAGTACCCAGTGTTTACAATCCACCCTTACATCCACTGTTGGATATATTTGAAAGGGTGTGTGACATTGACCTTAGGTGTTTATCGGCTACCAAAAGGAATAGGTTCAACAATGTGAATAATCCAGGGAGTGAAGCCTTTAACATGTCAATGGATGAATGGGTTTTGATAGACACCTTAAGGAATGCTGATGTAAGAATTGTTAAGGCTGACAAGGGTGGTGGTTTGGTGTTGTTTGATCATACAAACTACATACAGAGAATGGAAAATATGCTTAATCTGGCTACATATACACAGGTTTCTCTAAACGAGGTAAACCAGCATACAACCATATTAAGGTGTTTGTTAATGACTTGGTCATGGAGAATAGGTTTGATCTAAATTTGGTAAATTACTTAATTATGGTTTCCCCTAAAACCCCTGTGATTTTTGGGATTCCAAATATCCACAAATGCTTGATGGACCCTCCCATGCACCCAATTGTGGATGGAAGGGATTTAATGACATACCCATTGGCAAAATTTGTGGACAGTTTGTTGAAAAAATACGTATCAAGGGAACCCTTTATTTGCAAGGACTCCTGGTCTTTTTTGGAATAAATAAACAACCAGGTCTTTCACCCTGATTTTAACTTTGCCACAACTGACGTCAAAGATTTGTACACCATCATCCCACGTGATGTGGGTATTATATGGCTCAAGTTACTATTAGTAAAAAGAGGGGCACGTGCATCTGAGATTGGCCTAATAACAGAATTGTTGGACATAATGTTGTCCAACACCTTCTTTTTGTTCAACAGCCAGTTTTATTTACAGAACAGTAGGGTAGCAATGGGTTCCCCAGTGGGGAGCAGTTTTGCTAACTTAGTAATGGCCTTTTGGGAGGACCAATTTGTGCATAACAACATAAATAGATTTAAGGGTGAGATTCATTACTATACCAGATTTTTGGACTATATTTTTTTGATCTTTAAGGAAGAAGAAAGTACGTTTAAGGAATTTATGATATACTGCAACAACACGACAGATTTTCTGGTATTCTCCCATGTATTTCATACTGAAAGAATAGCTTTTCTTGATTTAGAATTAAGGAGGGATAACACCAACAAACAGTATTTAGCCAAAATACACTGGAAGGACACTTATTGTAACTCCTTCCTCCATTACAGTAGTGCCCACCCCAACATCAAAAAAGGTCCGTAGTAAAGGGACATCTGGTCAGGGCCGCAAGAATGTGTACTACTGCCATTGACTTTGAGGAGGAGTGTAGATTGTTATTGCAAATGTTCACAAACAGAGGATACCCTGTAGACATGTTGAGCAACCTATTTGAGGAAGTCCAAAATAAAAGGACAAGTAGCCATTTTAAATCTATTTTAGACAACAGCAATCAGGGGATGAGTATTGATGATAGGGTACATGTTGGAGGTGAAAGTAACCTAAGGGTCAATTATAGGTGCACCTTCATTACTACATTTAGTTCAAATAGTGAAAACATTAGACAGATTTTGCAAAAGAATTGGAATATTTTGCAAATAGACAAAGAATTTATTAAATTTGGAGCTGCACCAAATGTAGTTTACAGGAAGGGGATTGATTTGAAAAACCTCTTGGAACTGCCACCCCCAAGGATGATATCTATTCCAAGTATGTACAAATGTGAAGCCTGCTCTTATTGCATGTTTATGCAAACAAGTAACCGATTTAACATCCTGGATGAAAAATTTGCTTGTAAGGGCAGGTATAATTGCATTTCCACTATGGTTATTTACCTCGCTTCCTGACAGTCTTGTATGGGTTTTTACATCGGCAAGACTGAGCGTAAACAAAGGCAAAGAGTGTTTGAGCATATTTACCACATTAGGAAAGCCAAAACAGACAACGCTCTCACAAAACATGTAGTAGAAAACCCTGGTCATTCCTTCACATTCAGGGTGATCGACCAAATTGAAGTTGACATCAGGGACAGTCCATTAGGCTTAAAACTTGAGGTGAAGAAGCTGATTTGGCAGCTTAGAACTAGGGCCTATGTGACACCAGGGTTGAACAATGTATGCTCTTTGGCATGCGTCTTGAAACTGAGGAGTTTAAAACGTTAACACAAGGCTAATACTCAGTTGCGGCACTCTTTGTGTTTGCTATGTACATGCAAATCCCCCCCCCCATACACAAGTACATGTATTTATGACATTCAACTGAAATTTATTCTGGTTGATTAGTGACATGTAACAATTTTTATGTACATAATAACAAATATTGTTTTTTGGATGCTTTAGCTGGCTTTTGCATGTATATTTATGCATTCTTTGTATACGTACATATGAATTTGAGTATTAAGTCAATAGAAAAGTGTATAGTATCAGGTGACATGGTGTCATGTGAGGTGACTGAACATGTGACTATGAATCTGGTTTTTAATATGGCTACCATTCTATTAACTAGTGTCTGATGAAGTTGATTGTAAGAATAATTGACGAAAGCGCTAATCACAAAAGTTTAAGAATTACTGTTGCCTGCCTATTTTTTATATGTACTGTTTTACACTGTGATGTGTCATGCCATCAACTACTGACAGTTATCATTCTTTCCTCACAGTTATTTACCAGGAAATACAAGATGAATGAAGCTGAGACCAATAATCTGTGGCATATAGACTACACATTCTGGCACACACCTGCCATTGTGGAGGGGAAGCTACAGACAATAGACTGCTGCTTCTGTGTAAATTGTGCAGCACCTTGTTAGTGTGCTTTTCCCAATTTCATGGAATGGTCTATCCTGCTGGGGCCATACTTGTCAGCTGCACTGATACACCCAGGTTATCCAGAGGCAGGACTCATATATCTGGTCAGTTTACCTTCACACTGTAGTCTACAAGCAGTTTTGTGGCTATTCATTCATGGATTTGCAGTCAGGAGTAGTATGGGCCGACATTAAAGTTTCAGACTTCACACACTCCTTGACATCCATGTTTTAACACCCCCACTCTGTTATTCTCCCCTCCACCTAACATTATGTAAGCAATATCTCAGAGGTATCCCTATAGTTGAGCCTTTATCCCAGTAGTATTTAGGACCTGATCCACAATCCTTGCAGTAGGACATGGGCAGGCATGCTACTGGCATTTGTCAACATGGCATTGCATTTGTTTTCTGTTTACTGTTAGGTTAGTAACTCTAACCTGACATTCTATACATTGGCACTATGGGTGAGGCACGGGCCTTTGCCAAAGGACTGTAGGCCATTTGAGAGTGCTGCAGACCATCTTTTACTGCATTTCTACATGTGATTGTGTGGGGGGGGGTGCACACCTGCAGACTTTAACATTTGAAATGACTGTACTGGTATTTCAGTTACTCTGTTGGCTTCCATTTCATATTGTATTGTGACCTATCATGTAGACATGAGGCATATCAGTAGAGTACACATGTTAGATCGTAATGGCATATATTTCAGTTTCAGACTTCTTACCCTTCAGAACTAGAATGCAACTGCCAGACCTGTTGTAGTATGTCTGTGTAGGTTTGGTGGGGGGGTGTTCACCATTGCCATCATTTTGGGGCCTTAGCCCAGCCTTTCTTCGTGGTCATCTACACCAGTCCTGCCTGGTGACGCTGGTGGTTGATATGTGACCCTCATTGACATGCATGTGTGTAACCTATTGACATCCACAGTTCTTTGGGCCATCACATGTACTGCAGTGAGGGTTGTCACCTTGTGTAGTGCTAACTAGTATGTTGATACCGATATTTGTTATGAATTTCCTGCATCCATATCATACATACAAGTATGAGAACATACTACTCCATTCAGTAACTGATAGGTAGGGTGACTTACCTTGTTGCAGGGCCAGTATTGAGGACAGTGCTGGAGGGCTGACTATGTTGGATGCACATAGTACACTCCCTGTACATAGTAAAGCTCAGGTAGTGTCATGTTTGGCATCCTTTTTACTGAATGTGTGAGTCAGAGAGAGAGGTATCAGTCCCTGGATCCCTACAGTGTTAGAGTGTGTGTGCTATGCATTGCCTCTTTGCCAAGGCCTGGGCATACTGTGCACGCCTCCTTCAGCCTACAAGGCCAGGCTCAGGATGTTCCTCCTCTGAGTCCCTCTGTGCCTGTGCTGGCCTTGGCAATGTTGGGGGGCTGTGTGGCCATGCCCCTTCCTGTCCCTGCTGTAGCTGTTTCCACAGGATCATATTGTGTAGCATGTCACATACTATGAACCTTTGTGTACATGTAGTTGGAGAGTACTACAAGGCTCCACTGGGTATGTCAAGGTAGCGGAACCGTGACTTGTGCATCCCAAACACACTCTCTACACTGATCCTGATTTGTGTGTGTGCCTCATTATGGTGTTCTTGTTCAAGTATGTGTGCATTTCTGATGGGTGTCATCAGCCATGGCTCCAATGCATAGCCAACATCCCCCACTAGATGGCCATATGGGATGCCCCCCTGGGAAACACCTGATACAGCTGTGAGCAATGCCAGATGTGGGAGTTGTGATAGCTTCCAGGCCTGCCAGCACACACATTCATGATAATGCCCTGGGCATCGCACATGACCTGGCAGTTGATGGAGGGGAAGCCCTTGCAGTTTATGTAGACCCTGCTCCACTCACAGGGTGGTGTTTTGATGTGGATGTGCTTGCAGTCTATAGCTCCAACTACCTCTGGGTATTCTGCTATATGGTAGAAGAGACGCATACATGTGGTCAGCGCCTCACTGGCAGTGGGGAAATATATGTGCTCATTGGCATGTTGTGTCATGGCATCTAGGAACTGGTGGAGTACCCTGAATGTTGATGCCTGTGAGACCCCCATGATATCCCCAGTTGGTCTTTGGAAGGTACCTTGTGGCTAGTATTCTTAAGCCTAGACATATCTTGGTATCCACTGGGATTGGTTTCCCTCTATTAGTTCTGTGTGTAAGGCATGGCTGGCACAGCTCAACGATTTGCTGTAGAATGTGCCTGTCCTCCCTATAGCGCTCTACTATCTCCAGCTCATGTAGGTCCTGGTAGGTTACCCTGGGTCTGTACACTCTTCTCCTCCTCCTCACTGTGGGTCAGTTGTCAGCATTCTCCTTCTCACCACCCTCAGTCTCTAGCACATATTGATGAAGTAAAGCAGCAGCAGCCTCTAACATTTTTAGGTAGTTTTGCCAGTTAAAAATCACCTGTCTGTGTGCACTGGTGGTGCAGAGTTTGTAGGAAAAAACAGTCTGTAGGGTATTTGCATAGTTTATATTAGTTTGCTGGGCTGCTGCATGTGTAATTGGCTGATTCTGATACATTCCACCTGACAGCTTTGCTAGTTCTCCTTGATTGCCTTCCTAGTGCTGTTTCCCCTTCCCAGTCCCTCCCTATTTAAGCCATGAGGCATCCGCACATACCCAGTGCTCAAATGTAAACAGTGCTCCCATTTCATCTTTTTTTTTTTTTTTTAAACCCAGTGCTCAGCACCCACACCTGTTTAGGCTATGTACACACTGATTAGGCACATCTGACACAGCCCCTTCCTTAGCTGTGCTTAGCTAAGGGCAAACATGGGCCACAGAGCTCCAATGAGCTTACAGCAAGCATGACACACCCCCTTATGAAGTCATTCAATTCTTATACTTGCACTGTTGTATTGCTGTACCTACACGGTTAGGTACAAGCTGACTTCTTCTTCTTCTTCTTTCAGCTTTTCCCAGTTAGGAGTCACCACAGCAGATCAGCTGTCCGCTCATGATTGGCAGTGGAGTTTTATGGTGTCAAGTTGTCAGCCTGGCACCCAACCTTCCACAGAAGACACACACACACTCACACCTAGGGCCAATTTAGAGTGTCCAATCCACCTACAGCATGTCTTTGGGATGAAACCAGAGCACCCGGAGGAAACCCACGTGACCACAGGGAGGACATGCAGACTCCACACAGAAGGCACCCCAGCCAAGGATCGAACCAGAGAACATCTTGCTGTGAGGTGACAATGCTAACCGCTGCACCGCAGCAGCTGCCTGGTAAGGTGCAAGCTGACACTTTGAGGTAATTTGTGATTCAGTATAACTCTCCTCATTTGCATACCCCAGTGTGTATGTAAGTCCTTAGTTACTGCACTTAGACGGACCCTTTCCCCTTGACAACCAGTGCTCCCTGGTATTGTTTGCATTCTGCATGCCATTGACTATAATGTCAAAATGCAGAATTATCTTAAAATTGACTTTTCTCATTTTTTCTTTTATTTTCAGAACGACCCCATTTGCACGCCACTTCTCTAAGCTTAAATGTCTGTGATCAACCAAAAAAAAAAGTTTAATTTTATAAATAAATACACTATTATTAATGCCAATGGCCTTATATTTGGCCATTGGCATGTGTGTTTGACTATAATATATGCTTTCCATGAGCTGTCCTGCCTCCATTTGCTCAGATGCAAAATGTATTCAGTTACTAACTGAATACATTTCTGCTCTGACACTGTTCCTGCACAGAGTCTAGCCAGCTTTATGGATCACAAAATCATCTCATTTGTATGTTTTTTACCAGCAAATGAGGTGATTTGCATCCCGCACGGCTTTCTGTAGGGCCACTCGTGCACATGAAAACAGTACTTTCCTGGATCGCTCGGTGGCCATTTTCCATGCAGGAGCTCCTACACTGTTCCTGTATGGAATCCAGCCATTCATGAATCCTGGGGACTGTGTTTACTGTGACTTTTAAAATTTGGTTTATTTCCTAGAACCTAAAGAATAATATCAGTATAGAAATAGTTTGTGCTGAAGAGTTTGCCATTTATACTTCTTTTATAACCACTATGGTTCCAGATATATGAACATTTGTTTGAAATGTGAAGCTATAATTTGATTCTGTCAAAAAGCTTAGGCTCCAGCCATTGAAAGTTACAGTACAAACTTCCTGAGCTCCATTGGAGTGAATGAGTTAACAAACATATCATACCTATGCATATTCTATATACTATTCATTAACTACCACGTCAAATATTTTGAATGCTGTTTACATTCAGTGTCAATATTCCTAACTCATACATTTTCTTTTTACCTCTTTCGTATTTCTTGTTTTTATTTTTATTTTCCTTCTCCACATCCCTCTTAATTGATTTAACATCAGTTTCTTCTTTTTCTTCTCTGGTCTGAAAATATCCCTCTTTCCCTTCTCCGCTTCCTAGTGCTGCATATCTCTTTTATCTTGCAATGTAATGTGTTATGTTTGCAAAACATTTCCAGTCTCATTCCCATCATCTTCATAGGTTCACAGATTAATACTAAGCTAACTGCCCTTGCTAGCCATTTTAAGCCTAGCCAATTATCCCTTGTGAGACTCAAGCCCTGCACCTTGTGTTTGTATAGCAAACACCATAACCATTAGGCCACCCTCCCAACCCTTTCTCCACACTAGGTACATTATTTTCTTCAGTTATCTCCCCATAGCAATTTCTAAACCAATATATCCAATTATATTACCCCCAATTCTATTTCTTCTGAAATATTCTTCTTCTAACATTTTATTTTCTGGTAAAGGACAGTCAAACCAAAAATGCCCAAAGTCATTGAAGTTTCTACACTTAAGCCTACAATTTTTTTGTATGTTCCCTTTCCTCACATTGATCATATCATCTTTTATTATAGACTTGTCCTAAGTGTTTCTCATCCCACAAAAAATGTTTTAGGTTGACCCCAATACCTCACTGTTTCTCATTTCACATTCATTGTTATTGCAATTGAAATATGTTGCATTTTCCACTCTGTCCAAGCATTTCTTTCATCAAACATTTTTTTTAATCTCATGCACCTTATTGCAAACATATAGAAAAAAAATCTTTAACTCAAGTTCTAAATTGCACATTTACTTTCTTAACTGCAGTTTAAGTTCTAATAAATATACTCATTCCACTGTACAAAATAACTTTTTTCTCCACTTTCTTCACTAATTTTTCAACTAAAGTAAGTCTTTTTCCCTGGGTCTATTAATGCTGTTATATCATGTATTTTAAATACCAAAGGCAAAATAATACTATCCATAACTTCATGACTGTTAATAACGTCACTGTTTGTTGTGTGTTGATTTTTACCACTAGTCTTCTCTTCTTGTCTTGTTATCCTTGTAGTAGTCCTTGTAATCTTTCACCTTCAGGAACAGCATCTTTCTTTCTTCTAACTATTTCTACATATTTAAACATTTTTACTGACTGAAAAAACACTCTGTTGCAGGGGCATGTTTTAAAACAAGCTACTCCACTGGCCAAGTATAACCCTCTAGCTGATGTTAGAACTTCCTGATAATCCAGCTCCTTTTCTTGATTTATCTGGCAGCACCCCTTCTGTTACCTTTCCCAACACACAATTCACCAACATACCCCAGCTTGCTTCCTCATCAGCATTTGCTTCATCTTGATTTAAAAACACATGAGTTTCTAGACCTTCCTCCTCCAAGTTTGTAACAATATTCTCCTTTCTTACAGAGTCTGATTTGTGATATTTCAGTTTTTACAGTTCACCACTCTGCTGATTTGTCCTTTCCTCCTTCATCTTTAAATTCTGTAAGCACTAGTGATTGCCTTTAGTGAAATCTAGTGCTCAAAAATAGTAGGAGACCTTTTTTTATAAACAAAAATGACTTTTATTTACATTTTTATTTATTTACAAATATTTACAAATGTACAAATATATAGATATACAAATCTATTTACACATATTCATGATTTCCTTTAAAATCATATTAAAATTTCATCCCTATTAGACCTACACTCCTTTTTTCCATAACCATCATATGATTTTACTTAATATTGTTGATAAAATGCATTTACCATTAAACATAATTTCATTTATTCTTTCATTCCATATAACCCATATGACAACATTTTAGCTATTATTTTAACATATTCTTTACTTCTGTTCTTATAATATCCATATTTAATGAAATACATGTTTATTTTATCTACTTCTTTTGTATCTTCAAAAAAAATCTTTACGTAGTTTGTGCATAACTTTTTGCTCTTATACATTTCAAAAACACACGCTCTGTAGCTTCTTTTTCTTGACAATGTAAAAATATTCTCTCGTGTTCCTTTTTATATACATATTTCCTTTTACTGCTTTCACCAGTTTCCAAAAAAGTTCTTGACATTCTACTTTCTGATTAAACCATTTACTTCTTAATTAACCCTAGACCTCCTTTCTCTTTATTTACATACAAAAACTTTTCTTAGTTTACTCTAGAACCCCATTTAAACGAAAACATACCTGCAATAGTTCCTTTTCAGATACTGCTGGCAACATAAATACACTTGCTATGTATGCTATTTTTCCCATAAGTTCTGAATTTAACAAATAAGTCTTTTTTCTGAATAATAATTTGTATGTTCTCTGGAAAAGACAGGTTTGTTTTTTCTTCTATTGTCTTCCTCACTGAATTATACTTACATCTTTATTCTCAAATTGTATACCTAACACAGACATTTCATTCATTGTAAAATATGTACCCCCTATCTTTACTATATCACCTAAACTTTTTATTTTCTCTTTATTTTAAAGCCATCCCTATCACCTCTAGATACCCATGTGCACAAATGATTGTTTCTTTTATCCAAATGTTGTTTTTTGCAATTATTATAATGTCATCTGCATATGTTAATATAACTGGAGTTGTTAACCCTTCATATATTTATTCCACATAGAATCACACTTACAACTAATGCAAAGACTATACAGCTCATTGGACATCCCTGTCTTATACCATTCTTCATATAAACCTCTTGGCTTAACCAGCAATTTATATGTATTTTTCTTTATTGTTACTGTGCACTGACAAACATAATTTTATAACTTTCTTACTTATATTATATTCTTTCATTACCCATAATATTTCATGTCCAGTTGTATCAAATGCATTATTAATGTCACCTATCATGATTTTCACTTTTTCTTTTCTATTCATAATATCATCCACAATTTCTCTAACCATTATTAATAACTTTTGACAACCATTCCACTTTATACTATGTATACCATCGTCCATAATATTTTCCATTTTAGTTTCAAATCTCTTTTGTATTATTTTCATAGAGATCTTATAATCTTTATTATTCAGTACTATCAGTCTCCAGATTTTTAATTGTCTTCTATCTTCCTTCCTCCATGTAAATTTAAGTATTCTGTACACAGTTCTTTTTGCATAAAACCATTCATTCAAAATCTATAAAAAATATTTTCTTTCCAATTCTTTAAATTTTTAAACATTTCATACCCTATTCCATCTGGTTCTACAGCTAAATCTATATTTACTTGTCTACTAATGTATCTAGCTCCTTTAAAAAAATCTAATTTTCCAACTCTGTATTCTCTTTCTGTTAACTTTTCTACTCTCCATGGTTTTTCACTATCATATTTTTTTGTTTAAACACTTCTTTTACATATTGTACTACACTATTCATAATCTTTTCTTAAGTTACTTCTAGTTGTCCTGTCATATTTTTTATTTCTCTAATTACATTACCATCTTCCTTTACTGATCTGCTTAAGTAACTCGATGCTGCTCTTTTCCCTTGAAAAAAATATATTTGCTTATTTAACAATTCTTGTATTTTCTTGATTTTTTTTTCATATAATACTATCCCCCGAAAGCGTCAATTTAAGAGGAGAATGGCAGTGTGCCATGCATATTAATGAAGGCGCGCTGCCTGAACTCCTAATGCTACACAGAGCGTGGACGAGTGCAAGGGGCGTGTCTGAGAGCAGAGCTCTCAGAATAAACATGCCCCTGCAAAGTAGAACAGAAGAATGTGTAAATAAAGAGTGAGACCACTCATAAGTGTCCGCATATCCCCAACAGTCTCCACGTGTTCAACAGCAACAGTGCACTTAAATAAAATGAAGAAACCCTAGTAGTCATTTTTTTAAAACCCCGAGTACAGCTGACCTGCATGGGTTTGCCCATTGCTTAGCTATGGGTAAAGCAGCTGAAAAGGCAAAAGAGGATAACAAGGAATATATATGCAAATGTAGCAGCACAGCAATAGTGTAGTGGTGAGAGCATCCACCTAGCAAACAAGCATTCCAGGTTCGAGTACCACTGCAGCACATAACATTTTTCATGTGAAATCTGTATATGTACATATTTTTTACATATTTTCACTGTATAACCTACATAATAAAATTTAAATGTGACCTGGAGTACTGCATTAAATGCACATGTGAAGTGTCAGTGTCATAATGAATAAGGCACTAGTAAGCAGGTTTAAGCACAAATAAGCAGTAATAAGCATATATAAGCACTAGAAAATGTGTTTAAGTGCATTTGTGCGGGGGTAAGCATTGCCTACACAGATTAAGCAATGTAGAAGCTAACTGAGTGTAAGAAACTGTAACCGGAGGTTAGCAGTTCTTACCTCTGCACAAACCCACGCAAACCAGCTTACAACTGCTTTAAAGTACATTAATCACTCTGCACCCAACAGTGCTTGTACTGCCCAGCAACAAAATAAACAGCCTCTTCAAGGCTTAAACCCAGAACCCTCTATACTACAGTCACAGCAGTGAACCACTAAGCCATCATAGCAATGCATAAGAGTGAGGTGTCAACAAACAAATCCTCACCATAGAAGAATCAAACTGAACATGTGAAATGAACCTATGTACAGTGTGATATTGTATAATCTGCCACAGAACAATAATATGTGAATTGGAGTACTGCAGTAAGGCCAGATGTGAGGTATTGCTGCAATAAAGTATTGAAGTTCCCAGAACCCCATACAGCGTACGTACATGAATCAGGGATACAAGACACATATATAACATGTAATGAAGAAGACATCAATGACAAAAGGCAAATATCATGCAAATCAAATATTAAGCACTGCTAAGAGTTGCACAGCACTGCTACCCAGACTACTGGCAGGATTCTACCAGTGGGATAAACAATGTCAACCTGCAAAGTCTAATCTTAAATAAATGCATGTTTGTCCCTAGCGGGATGATCCCAAAAATTCTGCTAAAAAGAGTCCTCAGGGTAACATACCATGCCTCACAGGTAAGCAAAGAAGGATATGTATGTTCACGGACTGAATGTGTGGGAACCCCGAAGATCCATGGGGTGAGACAACCTACATGATGGGTCCAAGATGAGGAGAGTGGCAATGTGCAGTGGTGTTGTGAGATTAGGATGGAAACTGTAGGAAGGATGATTGATGTAGAGGAGGGAAGGGGTGGAGGGAATGATGGCTAAGACATTATAGGCCGAGGTGTGCCAGGGTTGGACGGACCTGTTCTAATGGGACCGCCTCATGGATGTAAGCGTGACAGGAGGGGGGAGCAGGAAGATAACTGAGACCTACCATTTCCCATGGCAAAGCACGTTATGAGTAATATGTATGTTGCATAACCCGGAGTACTGCTGCCACAAAAGAACACACACACACACACACACACACACACATATATATATATATATATATATATATATATATATATATATATATATATATATACATATATGACCTGGAGTACTGCAGGAAATGCACATGTGAGGTGTCAGTATCATTATGCATAAAGCAGTAGTTAGGTTAAGCAGCAAGAAGCAGTAGTAAGCATATGTCATCACTAGTAAGCAAGTTTAAAGCCGTGTGCATGGTTTTGCGTGGGGGTAAGCACTGTTAATATCCGGTTATAGTGTCCTGCACCCAGTAAGCTTCTAAATTGCTTAACATGTGTAGGCAGTGCTTACCCCCATGCAAACCCGCTTACAACTGCTCAAAAGTACCTTAATCACATTGTATCCAATGACCCTTGTTTTGCTTAGCAAAAAAAATAAGCAGCCTCTGCTAGGAACAAACCCAGGACCCTGCATACCATAGCCAAAGTGATTTACCACAAAGCCATTTCAGATATACACATCCTTAATGTATTCACAAACATATCATCCAGCCCAGTCATTCATCAGTACAGAGAATGTATTCCAACATGTAGATGTATGTGTGTGAGTAAATATATTAATGTCTAAACGGTTACAACATATTGATATATGTATATGTATATATATATATATATATATATATATATATATATATATATATATATATATATATAACAATATCAATATGTATGAACATATAAACATGCAAATGCCTGCATCTATAGATAAAAATGTCCACACCTACATGTCTAAATATGTATGGCAGGTAATATATATATGTCAGCAGATATTTATATATACATATATATGTATATACGGACATACATCTGTAGATAATGGAGAGGTAATAAAAAAAGATATGTCCTCATGCAACATTAATGGGGTTGAGAGGCCCCACACAATATATGTCTGGTACAAATAGGTATACCCCCCCAGCCAAGCACGACTTCCCTGTAATACAGTAGCAAGTGGTGCAGATCCCATAACCAGGACCAGACATGACATGGCCATCCCTAGGATACACATACACAGACATATATATGCAGATACAGGTATATATATATATATATATATATATATATATATATATATATATATATATATAAAACTACACATACACACAGAGATTTGTACAGTAATATACATATGTAGTATGTGCACACAATATGGAGCAGCCAGTATTCCTATAGTCACCACCTTAACAACTGGAAACTGTATGAGCCACCCATACAAATGACATTCATAGCTTGCATCATATACCCACAGAGATATCAAAGGGTATATCACCACACACAGGTGTGAATAAATGAATGTGAAAGCTTTATTTGTGTACTATGACAGTTGTATATGCCATGTCATTTAGCTGTTTACACACTGACATCCATATGAACAGTGTAATGCAACTGTGAAACAGTTATACTATGACAGTAGTCTGGAAAGGTCGACATATGTTGCTGTCCAGACCGAGGCCTTCAAGTAATACATTAGTAATGACAGACTGAGCCACAGCATACCAGGCAATCAACAGTATGTAATGCAGATGTATAGGTCAGCAACCTATATCTACATTCTGTACACAATCCCTAGGGGGTACAGACCCCAGTTGACGCCATGGGATGTATCTGTGACATGACAAGGCATATCTGACATCATTACAATCACACTGACAAACAGAACATCCAGTATGGCAGGAGGCAGTAGGCCTGCATTTACCCAAGGTGAATTGTATGGTAAAGTACATCCAGATACCTTAAGGCAGCTTATCCCAGATACCCACACATGTTGTAGCAGGCTAGGTTAGTCATGATGCACCCCCCCTACACTAACTAATACTGGGTCATATACCACTGTTACATACACTGGCATCTGGAGTGCATTAGGGCACACATGTATTGTGTAGGTGAAGCTCACACATATATGGCCCCAAACCCCCCAGTATGTGTGGGGGACACGACAGCAGTGGAGTGATGGCAGGAATGACAGCATGACATACACACAGCCCACTACATAACAACCCCTGACAGCATGTCATATGTGCAAAGCCTATGTAGGTGGAGGACAGAGGCTGGAACACAAGCACATATGCATAAAACTGTTGTCATACAGTCAGCAAGATATGTATATGTGTACATATCTTTATGGATATATGTATACTTATTTATACATATGTGTTTGCCATATGTCCTGCACATGGAGTGGAGCCCTACTGCAGCCCCAATAGTCCCAAACTCTCAGTGCAAGGAAATGTCATGTATGTAGTGCAGGTATACCTGTAGACTATTACTACTGTAATAGGGGATTGTCTTCACAGAAATGGTGTGTCTGGCAGGTGACATCTGCTGTTAACATGTGCACCATTGGCTACTTACAGACATCCTAAAGTCAGCATAGTACAGTAGCACTGCTAGCACAGTAATGCCCCTGTGGACTACAGATGCGATATGGCCAATATATGTGGACATTCTGGCACACTCAGGTCAGTACAGGTGTATACACAGAACCCCTTCATGCAAGACATGTGGACCAGGCCTGTCAATGTGGATGTTAACAGTCATGTAGATGGGTGTAAGATGTACATACTGGTATACATTTGCCCCCATAGGTTATTCATTCATACATCCCTGTCTGTCCTGACACATAATAACTGCTGGTACAGAGGTGCCATGGCCACATACTATCAACTAGTTAGTGACATACATCTGAACAACATCCCACTGCTTTGTCTGACATACATGACTGTTATGGTGGCCAGGCAGCAGTACATCTGGCAAGTATCTGGACATGACATCTCACTGGATAAGTACAGTAAGCTGCTAGGCATGTAACAAAGCACAGTGCAGGCTACAGGCAGACTGACCCAACACTGGGCTACATCTCCTATATACCTGCATAGATAGCAGGCTTTACAGCCATGCCACATCACAGAGTAACAAACACCAGTGTGAAAGTGCATAACCACAGTCAATGTGAGCACAGCCACAGCCACATATCGTAAGCTAGCGTACTATTACAGTATATGGACTATCTGATGTACACCGTCCTCATATGGGCCACTCACACAACAACCCTACATATACTGGGGTGCTACACAGTGTGGTCCGATGGCTGTCTGTGGTTTGGGACATGTGTGTGTGTCCACCCCTACAAACATGTAAGCTGATAGGGTGACATGCAGTGGAGCATCATGTAACATCAGATAGAACAGGACCAAGAACCATGACATTTACCACAGTCTCTACACAGGCCGAGGTACATATGCACTATACACACACTGTCAACAATTACCAGGCTTACACATACCTCATACTGTACACACAACCACAGAATGCCCAGGCTATGTCCTCAAATATAACCCCTACTATACATAGCATGTGTAGTAGTCTGATATTTCACTGGCTTGTTATCAGATATGCTGTCAATGAATATGGTGTACAGAACATATGCACCCCCTACTGCATGACATATGTACAAAGGTTGACAGAGTTGTGGCTGGAGGCACAAACACAGGGCCAATATTTACATGTTGCTATGATAACTTCATTCATTACCTGTCATAACAAGTTTTGATGCAACATACGTCCTATGAAGGATATGACGTCAGTAACTCTCCCGGCTGTCACCATCTACTGACTGCAATCCTCACACTACCTTCTGCAGTCAAGAGATAGGTGCTCTGTGGGTAACACAAGGAACACAAGGCACCACACACTGCCCAGTCTGCAGGTGACACTACAGATGCAGATTCCTCATAAACACAGCACTGACATGACAAGTATTAAAACATGTAGGACAGCCATATCCACACACACCCTGTTAAACCAATATTACCCCAACTGCAGTATAGCAGTACTTACAGTCTGTAGTCAAGACAGGCACATCCCCCTCCTGTATGTTGGCCTGTTTCCACAGTGTATGTTGTCAGAGGTAAGTCCCCAATCCATCTGTGATGATGTTTGCCAAACAACAGATCTAGTTCCTGCTCACAGTGAATGAAACAGCCTAACACCAACATGATGTTCCTAGATATTGGAGAGTGTTTCCATGCAATTGGCTATGGGAATATTACCACAGCTAATCCACATGCAATCAGCTAGAGGAGGGCTGTAATCCATGTAGAGGCCATCAGCTGATCATGAGCATTACTGACAATGCACATGCCGCTGCCTAACAAAGCAGGTGTGAGTCTCCATATCCACCAGAGGGGGAGTGAGAGAGGCAGACAGAGGCAAAGATAAGCCATGGTGGGTTGGGAGAGTAAAAAGTAAGCATGTTTGTGTCACATACCTACCAGGGTATCAAACCCCTGACCGACTATGTACTGATATCACATCAGTTATCCCTGCATGGTGGATATTGTGATTTATGCTAGGGGCACCATATAAGATATTATAAAAACCCACTCAACATTGAGACCAATTGTTGCACATTCACAACCACCACCACACAGGACACAATCAACAAACATCAACACACACACACACCTGTCACATTTAGGATTAGAACTCCTACCTAACTAGTTATTCCACTAGAGCACTATGCAATTGTAGAAATCACCACGGAGATTACTAAAGTACTTTTTCCCCAAAGGTATATTTCACAGTGAGTGACATCAGCAGGATTGCCAAAGTATAGCAAATGAATTGTAGTGAGTGTGACTAGCCAAACATGCATTGCTCTCTACACAGGCATAGGAACAGACACAAAAACATCCACAACTCCCATGTGTGAGACTAGAACCCCTAGAAGGGGTCAATATCACACTGCAGCATTACACTGTTATAGCACACACCACAGAGAATGCTGGAATGCTCTTTCCCCAAAGGTGTACTTCACAGTGATTGACATCAGCAGGATTGCCAAAGTAGGGCATTTGAATTGTGTTGAGTGTTACTAACCTAAATTGTCATAATAAGTCTGTATGCATTAACCGCTGTTCTGGCCAGATCAAAATAACCTGCCTTTGCAGGGGTTGAACCCAGGACCATGTACACTATAGTCACAGTAACCAACCACTAAGCCATCACAGTAAACGAGACTGAGGTATCACCAAAGTAATCCCACCATAGGCTAATCAAACTGAACATGTGAAAGGAATGTATATACAGTTATCCATAAAAGAACTCTCCAAAGCCAACTTCATGCTACTCAAGGCAGATGTGACAATGTTTGTGACACCCATGAAGACAGGAGCTGACAGTTCTACTGTTGAAGCCTGCATTAAGGCACTGTATGAGCACATCCACTTGTGCATGATTCCTGACATCCCACATAGAACCATGACGCTCACCTGCCAATTAAGGAAACCAGTCTGGTTGTCTCCTGCTATTAACAGAGTATACAACAGAAGGTAGACATTGTTGAAGAGAAAAGGATGATCCAAGGATGCAAACAACTCCCTTACCAGCCCCAGCAAGACATTGAGATCCCTCATGGAATCCTCCAAAGCTGGTTATGTAACTAATATCACCACATATTCCACAGACAACCACACAGCATTCTATAGTTATGTCCAGAATCTAACTGGCAATGCTCAGAAGTGCTCTGAGCTACAACAGAATGGCATTACATACGCTGCTTCCATGGATTGTGCCAATATCCTGGCAGATTGATTTAGTGCCACATTCACCGCCTCTCACTCCCAAAAGGATCCATGCCAATACAAAAAGAGTTCCATTGCCCAGTAATCACAGCCACACAGCTAAGAATACAGCATCCATGGGACCAGATGGCATCCTGGGCTGTGTACTGCATGAACTACACAATGAAATGGCAACTCACCTAACTGTCATGTGTAATCATAGCCTCGCATCAGGCCTCAGTACAGAGAATGTATACCAACATCTAATCGTGTTTGTATGTAAATATATTATCTAAACAGATACAACATATCTAGATATGCAGATATATGTCTATATTTTATATATATATATATTGATTTCTAAACCTATATACATATAAATCAATATATATGCACATATATACATGCATATGCCTACATCGACACATATATGTGTCTGCACCTATATGTCTGCAAATACACAGCACATTGCATATGTGTACACATATATATATCTATGTAGGTATATACGGACATAGTTATATACATGTTAGCAGATACATATATCTGTATAGGTATATATGGCCATACATCTGTAGATAGCAATGGCAGTTTAACAAATACACATATGTCCACCTGCACCATTAATGAGGTTGAGAGGACACACACACTATACGTCTGGTACGAATAGGCATGCCCCGCATAGCCAAACATATGCACCCTGCAATACACTACCAAGTACAGTCTGCCTCCCATAGGACATGTAATATGTGGAAGCCATCAACATCCCCAGGATACAGATACACAGGCACAGATATGCAGATACAGATATATACACACACACACACACATACATATATATATATATATATATATATATATATATATATATATATACATGTGACTACACATACACACACAGATATATGTACAGTAAGATACATATGTAGAAGGTGCACACAATATGGAACAGCCAATATGCCTACAGTTAACACCTGAACAACTGGACACTGTATGGGCCACCCATACAAATGTCAATCGTTGCCTGCAACATATACCCATATAAAGGTCATAGGAAAGATACCATACACAGGTTTTCAGAAATGTGAATCCTTTAATTGTGTACTATAACAGTTCTATATGCCATGTCATATAGCTGTTCAGATACTGACAACCATATAAACAGAGTACTGCAACTGTGGAACAGTTACAGTAATACAGTAGTCTGGAAAGGGTCACAACTGTTGCTGTCCAGGCCAAGCCCTTCAAATTGTACAATAGTGAAGACAGACTGGGCCACAGGATACCAAACAATCAACAGTATGTACTGCAGGTGTGTAGTACAGCAGCCTCTATCTACACTCTGTACAAACTCAGTAGAAGGTAAAGACGTTTTGTGATCAAATGGGTTGTAAATGGTACATAACAATGCATAACTGACACCATCATGAGCACACCAACAAACAAAACAGTCTGTATGGTAGGAGGCAGTAGGCTTGCAGTACCCCAGTTCATGTAAGTAATGTCAGTATAGGTGAAGTATACGGTACTGTACATCCAGATACTTTGTGGCAGCTCACCCTGACACCCCCACATTTTGTAACAGCCTAGGTAATTTATGGTGCTCCCCACCTACACTCAATAATGCAGGCCCATATACCACTGTCACATGCACTAGCCTCTGGAGTGCATAAGGGCACACATGTATTGTGTAGGTGACGCTCACACGTATATGGCCCCAGCCCCACTGTTTATGTGGGGGATACAACAGCAGTGAAGTAGTGGTAGCAATGGCAGTATTGCATACTCACAGCCCACTACAGAACAACCCCCAATAGCAAGACATATATGCAAAGCTTGGTATGTAGATGGAGGACAGAGGCTGGAACACAGGCACATATGAGGAACACTGTTGCCATACACTAAGCAAAGTGCTGATGTTACAGGATAGTCTGCAACATACCCTTAGTCAGGGAATTGAGGTTAGACACAGAAATGGATGTAGCCATGTACTGATAGCATGCAACACACACACTGCCAGTGTAATATCTGACACAGGACCTGTGTGGTGGACGGACGACACATGATAGGCATACCTCTGTCCAGTAAGAGGATAGGCCCACAGTAGTGAGCTATGCAGACAGACTGCATTCCAAGGTACACTAGTATGTACACATACACACCCTGTAACACCAGTACTATGGAAAGCATAACACAACTCTAGTCACAGTCTGTCTGCAGTTCCTGATCCTTCTATGGAAATGTGGCCACTCTGAGTGTACAGGTTCTCCTGTAAGAGGTATTGTTACCTGCTGTCTGTAACACTGATGCCTACACACAGAATGGATGTCCATCACACAGGAAATGTAAAGGGACCACACCCACATGCTGTAGGGATTTATAGTGGGTGGTTGCCATGACAGTGGTAATTGGAAGTAGTACACGTGTAATTTTATATATATATATATATATATATATATATATATATATATATATATATATATATATATATATATATATATATATATATATATGGTTATCTGGATAAGTATACATACATATATTTCCACCATATGTCCTAGACTTGGAGTGTATCCCTACCCCAACCCCTATAGTCCCAAAGTCGTAGTGCGAGGGGATATCTGGCATGTATAGCAGGTATATTACTTGACTATTGCTACTGTCATTGGGACTGTTTTCACAGACATGGTGTATGTAGAAGGTGACATCTGATTATAACATGTGTGCCATTGGCTACTGACAGACATCCTAAGGGAATCATTGTAAAGTACTGCCACTAGCATGTAATGCCCCTGTGGAGTGCAGCAGAGATATTGGCCAATATATGTGCAACTTCGGACACACCCTGTACAGTCCAGAGGTTTACACATAATCCCTTAGTGCACAACATGTGTACCAGGCCTGACAATATGGATGTAGACAGCCATGTAGATGGGTATAACACATAACGACTGGTATACATTTGCCACCATAGGTTTTGAATTCACACACTCCTGTCTGGCCTGACACATAATGACTGCTGATACAGGGGTGCCATGGACACATACTACCCACTAGATATTGACATGCATCTGTACAGCATCCCACTGTTCTGTCTGACATACATGACTTTTAAGGGAGGCCTGGCAGCACTACATCTGGCAAGTATCAGAACATGACATCTCACTGGGTAAGTACATGAGGCTGCTAGGCATGTAACAATGCACTGGCCTACCTTGCATATGGGGGAATGCACATGTACCTGCATATATAACAGGCTCAACAGCTATGTCACAGCACAGGGTAAGATACACCTGTGTGAAAGTGCATAACCACAACCAATGTGAACACAACCACAGCCACATATGGTAAGCTAGCATATTATTACAGTATATGGACTATCTGTTCTACATCATCCTCATATGTGCCACTCATAGAATGACCCTACATATACTGGGCTGCTACACAGTTTGGTCTGATGGCTGTCTGTGGCATGGGACATGTGTGTGTATGGCCCTACAAACATGTATGGCAAAACAGTACCATACAGTGGGGCAGCATGTAACATCAGATAGAAGGGGAGCTAGAACAATGACATCTACCACAGTCTGTACACAGACTAATGTACATATTAACAATACACACACTGCCGACATTCACCATCACTACACAGACCTCAGTACTGTACAAACATCCACAGAATATCCAGGTTATGTCATGATATATAACCCCTACTGTACATGACGTGTAGCAATCTGATATCTCACTGGCTTGTTATCAGATATGATGACAGTATTTATGGTGTACAGCACATATGCACCACTTCATGCACGACATATGTACAAAGGTTGACAGAGGTGTGGCTGACAGCACATACACAGGGCCAGTATAGACATGTTGCTGTGATAACTTCATACATTTACCATTGTAACGGAGCTTGTTGCAACATATGTCCTATGAGTGATATGAAGTTAATAACTTTCACAGCCTTCACCATCTACAGACTGCAATCCTCACACTACCTTCTGCATTCCACAGATAGATGCACCATGGCTAATACATGAAACCAAAGGCACAACACTGCCCAGTATGCAGATGACCCTGCAGATGGGGATTCCTTATATAAATGGAATTGACATGGCAGGTACTGCGACATGTATGACAGACATATCCAGACAAAAACTGTTAAATCAGCAGCAGTATAGCAGCACTTACAGTCTCTAGTCAGGGCAGGCACACTCCCCTCCTGTTAGTTGCCACCTTTCCACAGTGTATGTTGTTAGAGATAACCCAGTCCATCTTAGATGCTGTTTGCCAAACAGCAGATCTAGATCCTGCTAACAGTGACTGAAAAGGGCCAACATCCCTATGATGTTCCTAGGTATTGGAGTGTGTTTCCATGCATTTGGCTATGGGAATGTTACCACAGCTGTTCCACATTCAATCAGCTAGGGGAGGGCTGCAAATCATGCAGAGGCTATCAGCTGACCATGAGCATCACTTAAATTACACATGCTGCTGCCTAAGCAAAGCAGGTGTGGGGCTCCACATTCACCAAAGAGGGGGTGGGGGAACAAGACAGAGGCAAATACATGTCAGGGAGGGGTGGGAGAGTAAAACTGAAGCATGTTTGTGTCACACACCTACCAGCACAGGGTATCAAACCCCCAACAACTATGTAGTGCTATCACAGTTCGATGTAGTTATTGGATGTGTCACATGGGTTATCTGCTTTGGAGCACTCAGAATATATATGTGATGGTGAGTGACATTTGCAACAAGGATATGGTAGATATATGGTAGGTGACATACACATGCCTGTCTGCATGAACAGGTGCCAGTGTCAACACAGGCACACTCACACAGGAATGCACACGCATTGGCACACTTGGCAGGGCCAGGAGTGCAACTCATCACTAGTGGGATTGCCACAACACATCGATGTGCAGGTATCACATGCACCACATGGGTCATACAGAGGTCATATGGGCAAAGAGTATGAGGAGATATCAGACATCAGACAGCATGCTTCTGTATGCCCTGGGGGGTTCTAGTGAGTGTATATGCAGACAAACGCACCATACAATGCACACACATGAACACGCAGGGTGCCAGTTCTGAAATGCATGGGTGCATGTCTGCACGGGTGTGTGGTGGTCAACTGTGCCAGCAGGCTGTATAAGGGTAGGCAATATGTATACCTTGACATCAGGCCACATGACAATGGTATGCATTATGGCTCAGGTATGTAGTTTCTGTATTTGCCCACTCAGGTGGGTATTGCATCCCCCATCCAGTCACCTGGGTGACTATTGTGTGTGGCCAATGCTGTGCATCACTTGCATTGTATGTGTTCTTTAGCCCATGACATGGATGGTGTCTGGGATGTACACACCTCCCACATGCATGTACAGTGACATGTGCTACTGTACCTGGGGTGTCTGGCCCATGTTGTGAACACAGATTATAATCAGATGTGCCAGTCTTGCCCACCTGTGGCAGGAACTGGTAACGAGAAACAGGTTTACCCTGCACCTACACTGATAGCATGCTAACTGCATTCCCTGATGTCAGTGTCATATGTCCATACAGGGCATGTTGTCAGGCATGGTATGTCCATTGTGAGTCACATGTGAAGGCACCATAGGTGGTGCAGGTATCCATTGGAGAACATGGTGGAGGTGCACTGTCTGCATGTACTTGCATATTGGACAGATGGGCAGGGTGACATGCCCTCTGTAGCCCACTGATATCACTGCATAGTTACTATCATTGGCCAATATGCAGTGTACTACATACATATTGACTGTTGCCTAGGCATGTGTGTGCATATGACACATGGGTTGAGTGTGTGCTCTGGGTAATAGTGGGGTTGCTAACTGTGATTGGCTGGCCTTGATGTCACATGTGTGGGTATGGCTTTGCACCCCAGCCTCTCAGCTAATGTGCATCTGTTATCCCTGTATGGTTCACATTGTGATACATAGTAGGGCCACCATAAAAGAAATAAGCAAAAACCCTCCACATTGCCCACACTCACAACTACCTCTACATAGGATACGAGTTACAAACACACATACACATGTCATGTCTTGGACTTGAACCCCTATCTAACTAGTTTATTATACTACAGCACTACGCAGATATAGTACATGCCACAGACATCACTGAAGTGCTTTTTCCCCAAAGGTGTATTTCACAATGAATGACATCAGCAGGATTACCAAAGAATGGCATTTCAACTGTACTGTGAGTGACCAGCCTAAAATGCATTGCTCCCTACACAGGGAGTGGGACACACACAAAATGTCCACAACTGACATTTGTGAGTATAGAACCCCTGACCGAGGTCTATAGTACACTACAGCATAAAGCTGCTATAGGACGCACCACAGGGATTACTACTAGAGAATTATTTCCCCAAAGGTGTATTTCACAATGAATGACATCAGCAGAATTATCAAAGAAGGGCATTTCAACTGTACTGTGAGTGACTAGCCTAAAATGCATTGCTCCCTACACAGACAGTGAGACACACAAAATATTTACAACTGACATGTGGATATTGAACCCCTGATCAAGGCCTATATCACACTACAGCATAGTGCAGTTATAGGTCACACCACAGGGATTACTACAGAGCATTTTCCACAATGTTGTATTTCACAATGAATAACATCAGCAGGATTGCCAAAGTATGGCATTTGAAATGTACTGCAAGTGTGTAGCCCATAATGCATTTCTCCATACACAGATATTAGAACACACACAAAACATCCAGATCTGCCATGGTTGAAAATGGAACCCTACCACAGCTCTAATTCACACTACAGCAGTAAGCAGTTACAGGACACGCTACAGAGATTATTAAACTATAGCCTTCGCAGAGGTGTATTTCTAGATGGGTGACATCAGCAGCCTTGCCAAAGTTGAATATATGAATTGTACAGAGTGTGAGTAGCCTAAAAAGCATTATTTTCTATTCAGTCAGACAAACACACAGAGATTCACACACAAACATGCACAGTTTTCAGGTCTGGGGTTAGAACACCTATCTAACTATTTAATCACACTACACAGTTATAGGATGTGCTATGGAGATTACTGGGTTAAGATTTTCCCAGAGGTGTATTTCTAGGTGAGTGACATCAGCAGCCTTGCCAAAGTTGAGTATATGATTTGTACGGAGTGTGAGTAGCCTCAAAAGCATTGCTCTTTACTCAGTCAGACACACATTCACACACAGTTGCCAGGTCTGGGGTTAGAACACTACCGAATGACTTTATCACACTACCGCAGTACACAGTTACAGGATGCACTACGGAGGTTACTGAGCTGTAACCTTCCCAGAGGTGTATTTTTAGGTGAGTGACATCAGCAGCCTTGCCAAAGTTGAGTATATGAATAGTACGGAGTGTGAGTAGCCTAAAACGCATTGTTCTACTCAGTCAGACACACTCAAACACAGTTGCCACATCTGGGGTAAGAACACCTATCTAATTACTTTATCACACTACAACAGTATGCAATTACAGGACATGTTACAGAGATTACTGGGCTATGACTTTCCTAGAGGTATATTTCTAGGTGAGTGACATCAGCAGCCTTGTCAAAGTTGAGTATATGAATTGTATGGAGTGTGAGTAGTCTAAAAAGCATTTCTCTCTACACAGTCAGACACACACAACATTGCCAGATCTAGGGTGAGAGCACCTACCTAACTACTTTATCACACTACAGCAGTACGCAGTTACAAGACGTGCTACAAAGATTACTGGGCTATGATTTTCCTGGAGGTGTATTTCTAGGTGAGTGACATCAGCAGTCTTGCCAAAGTTGAGTATATGAATTGTACGGAGTGTGAGTTGCCTAAAAGCATTTTTATCTACACAGATTTCAGGTCTGGGTTTAGAACACCTACCTAAGTATTTTATCACACTACAGCAGTATGCAGTTATAAGACACACTACAGAGATTATAGAGCTATGACTTTCCCAGAGGTGTATTCCTAGGTGAATGACATCAGCAACCTTGCCACAGCTGAGTATATGAATTGTAAGGTGTATGAGTAACCTAAAAAGCATTTCTTTCTACACAGTCAGACACACACTCACACAATTGTCAAGTCTGGGGTTAGAACTCCTACCTACCTCATTTATCACTACAGCAGTACACAGTTATGGGAAGCACCATGGAGATTACTGAGCTACTGCTCTCCCAAAGGTGTATTTCACAATGGATGACCTCAGCAGGCTTGTCATAATAGTGCTATGGAGAGGGCGGTGTGTGCATATTCATGTAGGGGTTTACATGCCACATGCAGGCACGCACAGGGTCATATGTCACAGGTACGTGTATACAGCTACTAAATTACTACTTCCTTGTACAGTCATGTTGCACAGATGGCACGTGCACCACATAGTCTGTCATGCTGACAGATACTGGTGGCTAGTATCTGCAGTGAGTGACATCTGCACCTCATGTGTTTGGGGCCCTTTGGCTGTGTGCTGGTTGGGACAGGGCCGGATGGCTCCTGGAGACGGTCACCCTCTTCCACACATCTATGTCCATCTACCTTTGGCTTATTATAGTGTGTTGTCCTTACATATGTGTCTGTATTCCTTTCAACTGTATATGAAAGGCAGGAGTGGTGCATGCTGACATATGTCTGCACTAAGAACTGCGACTGCTAGATATGTCTGGTCCACTTGTGTTTGCAGACATGGCCATTATATGTTTAAATGTGTGAGCATGCCCAGTATGACCTTTCAGTATGTTGTTGACTGACATTGCCTTCATTCCTCTAAGTCTGTGAGCATGCCCAGTATGGCCATCTGTATTGTATGTGTGGATCAAGTCCAGCTAATTTTTACTGCGGTGTCGACCTTTGTGTTGTACTCCAACAGGTAGCATGCTGTGTCTGCAGGGTATCCATTGGTCATTTAGCATTGACTGTTGCTACATTTCTGCATAGCTGGGGGGGCACCTGACTGTTTCTACATTTCTACACAGGAGTTGGGGGGCACACCTGACTGTTACTATAAGTGTACGTAGGATGGGGGGGTCACACCTGACATTTGTACACATTTGTTAGGACTGTACTGGTATGTCATGTACTCCATTTCAGTCTGTAGTCTTACCTATCATGCTGGCTAGAGGCATACCAGTGTACTACAGATCTTAGCTTTAATTACCTACATATTAGTTTCTGACTTACTAGCCTTCACAACTTACATCCCACTGCCTGGCCTGCTGTAGTTTGCCTGTGTAGACCTGGGGAGGGGTTACTCATAGGCTCATTCAGAGGCCATAGTACAGCAGTTGTTTGTGCCTGTCCTGCTGGCTGAGACTGTTGGTGGGTATGTGAACCTTCCTGACTGGCATGTTTGGGTCTTATGGACACACATGTCACTCAGCCCATTTCCTGCAGTGGGTTTTGTCACCCTGTGTAGTACTGGCTACAATTGTGACTCCAGTATGTGTTACAGATGTTATGGTGCCACTCTGGGTGTCTACTGTCTGCTGCCATATCATTCAGCCACCCAATTCCCTTGCATGCCCACATGCATACCATAGCCTTCAGGTAACAACACATTGTACTCCATTTGGCAATTGGTAGGTTGATTGACTTACCTTGAGGGTGTGCCAGACTTGAAGATGGTGCTGGAGGGCTGCCTATGTCAGATGCACATAGTATACTCCCTATACATGGTTGAGCACAGGTAATGTCATGTTTGGCATCTCTTTTACTGTCTGTGGGAGTCAGAGAAAGGTGTCATTCCCTGGGTCCCTACTGTGTCAGTGCATATGCTATGCGTTGCCTCTTTTCCAAGGCCAGGGCATACTGGGCATGCCTCCTTCTGCCTACTGGGGCAGGCTCAGGTTGCTCCTCCTCCAAGTCACTCTGTGCCTGTACAGGCCTTGGTATTGGTGGGCGGCTGTGTGGCCCTGCCCTATACTGTTCCTGCTGCAGCTGTTTCTGCAGGATCATATTGTGTAGCATAGCACAAACCATAACAATTTGGGTATATGTAGCTGGTGAATACTGCAAGGCTCCACCAGATGTGTCCAGACACTGGAACCATGACCTGAGCATCCCAAACACATGCTCTATTATATTTCTGGCCTGTGCCCGTGCCTCATTATGGCATTGTTGTTCAGGTGTGTGTGCATTTCTGATGGGTGTCATCAGCCATGGCTCCAGTGGGTACCCAGCATCCCCCACTAGGTGACCATAGGGGATGTCCACATTGGCAAATCTGTAGTACAGCTGCGTCAGATGCCATATGTGTGAATCTTCATAGCTACCAGGGCAGCCAGCACACACATTCATTATAATGCCCTGGACATCACATACGACCTGGCAGTTGATGGAGGGGATGCCCCTGTGGTTGATGTAGGCTCTACACTGCTCACCGGGTGGTGCTTTGATGCATTTGTGCGTGCAGTCTATAGCACCCACTACCCAAGGGTTTTCTGCTATTTGGTGGAAGAGACGCATATTGCTGGTCAACACCTCACGTGTGTTGAGGAAATATATGTGCTCACTGGCATGTGCTGCCATGGCATCCAGAAACTGGTGGAATACTCTGGATGCTGATGCCTGTGAGATCCCCATGATATCCCCAGTTGTGCTTTGTGAGGTACCTGTGGCTAGTATACCTTGGCCTACACATACCTTGGTATCTACTGGGATGGGTTCCCCTCATCTAGTTTGGTCTGTCAGGTGTGGCCGGCACAGCTCAACAATTTGCTGTAGGAGGTCTCTGTCCACCCTATAGCACTCCACTATCTCCAGCTCATATAGTCCCTGGTAGGTTACCCTGGGTCTGTACACTCTTCTCCGTCTCCTCACTGTGGGTTGCTCAGCAGCATTCACATCCTCACCACCCTCAGCCTCTTGCACATGATGTTCTATGTTGCCTGCTGCAGCCCTTTTCATTTTGTAGGTTTGTTTGTTAAAATTTCCCCGCATGTATACACCAGTGGTGTAGAGTATGGAAAAACCAGAGGGGAAGGTGTTTGTTTAGTTTATAGTAGTGCTGGTCTTCTGTCTGTGTAATTGGCTGATTCTGATACATTTCACCTGCCAGCTAAACTAGTTCTCCTTGATTACCTTCCTACTGCTCTTTTCCCTTCCCATTGCCTCCCTGTTTAAGCCCGTGTGTGTGCCGCACAAGCAGAGTGCTCAAATGTGCACACTGCTGCTATTTCCTGGTTTAACTTCCCTTTTCTTCCTGTAAAACCTAGTGTGCAGCATGCACATCCACTTACACTTTGTAAAGAGTCCTAGGCAGGTTAAGACACACCCCTAGCTTAGCTGTGCTAAGCTAGGAGCAATTCCATGCCACAGGACTCCAGTCCACTTACAGTATGCCTGACACCCCTCCCCCATGATGTCACCTATATCCTAGTCTTGCACCCAGTTATTTATACTCTTACACTCTTGGGACCTGCCTCACACCCTGGGGAAAACTGAGATTCACTAACCTTTCCCTCATTTGCATAGGACTGCCTGCTAATGCATAGTAACATGTCCCACAATGGGCCTCCTCCCTTAGCAACCATTACTCACTGGCCAGGTTGTCTTATGACTGCCATTGATTTGCATGGCAGAATACCAATTTTAGTTAGAATGCTTATTTTAGGTTTATTTTATTATTTTCCCCCTGATTCCATTTGCTCGCCACTGCCCTATGCTTAAACAGCCAAGATTGGGGGGAAAAAAAATTAAAGTTTTTTTTTGTTTTTTAAAACAGTTTGCAATGCCAATGGCCTTCTACATGACCATTGTCATGCTTCCGCAATAATATGCAGCCTTTATTTGGAGCTGTCATAGCTCTGTTTTGTAGTTTGCAGAAATTTACTCAGTTAATAACCAAGTAGATTTCTGCAGACTGCACTCATCCTGCACTGACAGCTGCCGGCTTTCTGGATCACAGATTACCCTCTTTTGCATGGTTTTTACTTGCAAATGATGTTAATTTGCATACAGGAGCTCGGTCCACGCAGGATTAACCTAAGAGCTCACGTGCATGTCCCGGGAGCTCATTCCTGGATCGCACATCGGCCATATTGCCAAAAATAGCTCTTAAACTAATCCTGCATGCTATAAAGGGCCTTGTAAATCCGGGGGTTTGTCTTTGTCAAAGTACTTTCTATCATTATGGTATAAATCTTTAAAAGCAACATTATATGTTATTTTATGTTTTTCTTTCTCTACTTTTCTCACATCATATTGCCACCATAAAAAAAGAAATTATATTTTTCCTTAAATATCATCCATGATTCAGACCAATTTTATAAAATGTTCTCATAGTGATATTATCTGTATCACTATGCTACGAATCTCTTTGCTTCTTCATTTCATGCTTTTCTTTTATCCTTTTTATTCCTTGGCCTATTTTTATAGATTACTTGTTTTTCTTTATCTCTAGACATATTGCAAGATGATCATAAATTCCTGTTTCAGCTACCTCCCCATCTCCTATATTTAAACCATCTGACTATAAAATAATCTGTTTTTGTTCTATACATACCCCTTTTATAAGTCCATGAATTTTTATCTCAAAATTTTTACTTACCACAGCTTATCATTTCTAACATTTTTCCTCTATATTTTTTTTTTCTTTTTGTGCTTGCCTCTTAAATCACAATTAAAGTCTCCTGTTATTATAATATTTAAATTAATCACTACATAGTCGAAAATCTGATTAAATAAGCTTTCTCTGTCTTTACAATTAGTATACACTTATAATGTTATAATTATATATAATTGTTCTTTCCAGTTTAGATCTACAATGATTAATCTTCCCACTTTTGCTAAAGTTACATCTAATATCTTTACTGCATTTCTACAGACTACGGCTATTCCAGAACATCTCTCATTTCCCAAATTCCAGATTGTCTTTCCTCCCCATAGTTTTTCTGTTTGTAATCATTCTTTATTAGTTAAAACTCTTCTGTCTTCTAATATAAATATAGCACTTCAAAATCCCTATTCTTCTTCTTACCACATTCTTCATATTATTCATATTTACAAAAAGCAATCTAAAATTTTCATTTAACATTTTCCTTAAATTCATGGTTTCTTAAGTTCATAAATAATTACTAGGTTAGCCTTCTTAATAGGCCATTCTAAGCCTAGGCAATTTCCCTCTGAGAGAGTGAAATACCTTAAACATTATACCACCCTGCAATCATTAGTTATATATGTTCTTTTTCACCTATTCCCTTCTTTCTTCTTTTGTATTTATCCCTTTAAATGTACTTTTCTGTCTTTTACCCTTTTACCAACAGAATTCTTTTTTCTTTTACTACCTCCCAGTTCATGTCATCTTCATCACTTATTTCAGAACCTTATTATATGTCTTCTTTATTATTTTTTCTCATCTAATTCTTCTACTATTTATACTACTAAAATTTCTTCTCTTTGTTCATTTTCTTTTTCTTTTTCATTACTCTCCTTTTCGTTTTTGCAATCCACCCATAAATGTCTGATTTTGTTACATTTATAACATTTCAGTTCAAATTTTTTGCATCATCCCCATTTCCTCACAAATATAACATTTTCTTTTATTACTTCACAAATATAACATTTTCTTTTATTACAGTTATTTCTTAAATGTCTGTCTTTTCTACAAAAAAGAAAAAATGTTTTGCATTGTCCCAAGTATTTTACAAAACCTCTGTTCCCCTCTACAATTATATTGCTTGATATACATATATTTTTTTCTATTTCTATTTTAATACAATATTTCAATACCATCCACCAGTCCATAAACCCTTTGCCATAAAATTGTGTAGGGTTCAGTACTTCTTTGCATAAAGTTTTCAGATGCCTCTTCAAAGTGTTCGTTTCTACTTCTGTTTGAAATTGTACATTAAGTATCTTTTTTGTTTCCCTGTTAAATGCTTTTATCAGATTAAGATTCTATGTGTTACAGTCTTTCTTTTTTATATTATCTCAGAACATTTTCCATTGAAATAAACAGTCTAGGTAATAATATGAAAAATATCTCTTTGTTACTAAGAACAAATGCTCTTACCTCAAGTGCTTTTATACCCAAAGGAGCTATTAAATTGTCTCACACTTCATACCTGTCCACGTCTTTGTATTTTTTTCTTCGAATCCTCACCATATACTTCCATTTTTCAATGTCTTCTACTATCTTTTCTGCAGCTTCCCTACTGTCTTCCTTTACTTTCTCTGAATATGTTTTCTTTCCATCTCTCCACTATACTTCAGGATTTTCACTGTATCATCCTTTTCTAATTCTCCATAATGCTCCCCTCTAAGGAAATGTCTCCTTCATTTTCTGGCTCACTTTGCATCACCATTTCTTTAAGTAAATAATTACACAACACTTCTGACTAGAGGGTTCTTATTATACATCCATCATTTGCCATCTCATCTCCATTAAGCAAATTTCTTTGAAATATCTTCTCAAAATCCTGCACACATTTTTCCTCCATTTCTCTTGCTATTCCATTATCTCATTCTCTCTCCATCTGCATCCCTGTTTCTCTGGGTTGCCTCAGCACCTGGAATAGAAACAGGAAGTGTTCCTACAAAGTGGGTCCCTCTCACAACAAGTAGAAGGTTTTTACTTACAAATTATTTACTTTATTTGCAATACATAAATTTACATATTTACATTTTTACAAAAATAAATAATATCTCATACTTTAATTCTCCAAAGAAAATAATTATAGTTCATAGAACCACTCAACTCTTATTTTTCCATAACACCACTTAATTTTGTTTATATTCGGTATAATCCATTTTTCATTAAACATAACCTCATTTAGCCTTTCATTCCAGATCATTTAAATTCTACCAAATATTTTTGATCCATATTCTTAACATATCCATTACTACATTGTTTATAAAGCCATATTCAGTCATAACCATATGTATTTGTTTATAATTTTGCAATGCTTTAACTATTTTGTTTTCTATTATTTTCTTATAAGTCAAATTACATATTATGTTGTCTCCAGTTCTCCACAATAGAAACAAACTCTCTCATCAACTTTTTTATAAGGAATGTTTCATTTAACAGGTAATTTATTTATTTGTAATCTCCATAAAAATCTTGATAGATCATATTCTTTATACACCATTTATTCTTTTGTTGTATAGCTTTATTGTTTCTTCTGTTAAATGTTTCCAGGGATTCACACAATAATTTTGTCTTATAGTATTGTTATACCAACTTTTCCTATTGTCATCAACTTTATCTAATCTTAACTTACGCATATTTATTTTATCTTCATACATTCTTAATTCTTCATTTTCCATTCCTTTTCTTTTTTATTCATTTTATTTACATCACATTCTTTTTTATATTTTTCTTTAAATATATTTACTATCAACCTGTTCTCGTTTTCATCTTATAACCTTATATAAATTTAAAGATACTCCATACATTATCAGATATAATAAGCCGAAACCCCCTTTATCTTTTTCCATGTACAAAACTCAGGTCTTAACTATATTTAATCTAGATCCCCAGATAAGTTGAAAAATGTTTTCAATAAACTGTTTCCCCATATCGTTTGGGACCATATATATGCTGACTATATATATATTTTTATATCCATATTGTATTTAAGTATACTTTTTATTTAATGACAATCTATACCTATTCCACATAATCTTAAGTCCTTTTAAATCTCTCAACATCTTCTCACATTACATCATACCCTCCAAATGCAATTCCTTGTACTGATATTGTTTCCCCAAACTGTGCACCCCCCAATTCTTTATTATCTCATATATCTTTTCATTTTTCTTTGTTAATTTTAATCTAATCTCTTGTAGTCTTTGAATACATTTCTAATTAGTTTTTCCATTCCTTTTCTATTTTTCACTGTTAATATTATATAATCAGCATAACACATAATAATAGGATAGTTTATTCCCATTTCTTTAATATATTTACTCTCATCCAGTTCCTCATTTAATCATTTTATTAACTATTTATGAGTATTGAAAATAAAATGCCACTCATTGGGCATTCCTGTGTTACACCTCTTCTTATTTTTATTCCTTCACTAAACCAACATTTGAATGAACTGAAATGGATTCTTAGACTTAACGGCCATTATTCCCCAGGCCTAAATAACTATGTTACAATAAGGTCTTTTCTTAATACACGTAGATAGCCATTTTAATGCCTAGCACTTTTTATAATACTAATCGTGTTTGGATTTTAATATATATATATATATTTTGTGATAAATAGTATCTTCACACATGAACTTTAAATTTTATTATTTATTTATCTAGTATTCAATGTTCATATTTATTTATGAGTTGTTGATGGAATTTTTAGTGTTGTTTTTGAAACACATTTTTAAGGTTAATGAAGTCAAATAATGTTTTAATTATTGCACTTAGTGTTTATCATAATCTAGTTTCTAAATAAGTTATTACAATTATTTATTATTTATTGCTATATTTATATTAAGATTCAATACAGAATTTGATTTTAGATATCTATTGCATTTATTAAAATTTGAATAGACAAATACATTATTCCATTTATGCTATTTATATTTTGTATTTGCACCATTATTATTGTAATTCATTATAATATGTCATATAGTAATTATATTATAATGATGCTAGATAAGAATACTGACTATATCTTATTCTATAGATACTAAATAAAACTTATTTATTTGTAGAATGCATCATATAGTTTTCAGTATATTAAGTATTTTAACAAAATTATTATTTGTTCTAAAATCCACTTTAAGAAAATTTATGAGTAACTATGAACTTTGAATCATTTGTTAGGGTAGCATACCTTTAAAGTAAGTTTTAAATAATTCAAATGGTAAACCAAAATGCGTTCATTACATTGCGTTTTGTGCTTCTGTACTGCTTTAAATTCTAAATGAAGTTGAATATTTAATTGTATAATTGAATTACTAGTTAATTGATTGAACAAATGAATTATGTTTTCCTATATAAATCCTAGTTCTTCTCAGTTGTATATTGTCTGAAGAAGCGTATCAGAAGATACGCGAAAGTGCTCACCTTTTTCTCGAATAAATCATCTCAATTTTATTTGAAAAATGTGGAGAGTCTGAAGTTTCTGTTTTGCACTTAAACCAACATTTACTAAAACTTTAGTATTAGTATTTTCCTATAAAGTTTTACATACCTTTTCAATTTTATATTAAAATTATATTCTTCCATTAATTGACATTGAATATTATGCCCAATTGAATCAAATGCTTTATTTATGTCAGCCAGCATTAATTTTAGTTCTGTTTGATTTTTCTTAATATCATCTATTTCTTTAAGTATCATTAATACTTCCTGAATCCATTTCCTCTGACCATATAAATAATGTATTCTATTGTATAATGCAATTCATCTTCTAATCTTTTTTATATTAATTTTATAAACAATTTATAATCATAATTAGTCAACATTATAGGTCTCCAATTTCTTATTTCCTTCTTCCCTCATTTCTTCCATACAAATCACAGCACCTCTTCACATATTTCTTTATAAATTATTTATTTAGCCATGCATTAAATACTTTTATTAATATTCCTTTTTCCATAACATTAACTTTGCATACATTTGAAAACATATACCATCCAATCCAGCCACCTTATCTATGTTAACATTTTGAATTACTTTCTCCATTTATGCTACTGTAATCTGTTGTTCCAATTCTGTTTATTTCTTCTGAAAACCTTTTTAACTTCCATGAACTTTTCCTTTTTAACCCTTTTCCTTTACCATTTTCTTCACATACTTAACTACAAAATCCATTATATTAGATGAATACTTTTCAATTCTCCTATTATTACTTTTCCTTTCCCTCATTATGCCACCCTCCTCCTTTACTTTAGTGCTCAAGTATGGTGATACCTCTTGCTTCTTTCCCTCTAAAAAGTATTTTTGTCTGTGTAATAATTATTTAATTTTCTTTTGATTTTTCTGGTACATTTCTTCTTCTCTCCTAAAAGAATTCCTTTCATTCTTATCTAAACAGTTTAGAACATCCTTTTGAATTTGCACATATTCCTTTTTATCATTTCATCTGTATTCATTCTAACATATAAGATACATCTTTTTATATTTTTCTTTAAATGCAATCCACCATTCTATCCAATTTGTATAAGAAAATCTAATTGTTAAATAATCCTTCCATAATTTTATTATGTCTTCCTGACCATCCTTGTTCCATTCTTTTTCATTAATTTTCTTTATATCTTTCCCTATCTTAATATATTCTTTATGTTCTCAATATGTATTGCTAAATGAGCCAAAAATGTCTCTACTACTTGTTCTCTTATAACTCTTATAGATTTTGACATCAAATAATCTGTGTCTGAAATCTTTCTCTCCGATATCTGTTTTTACTTAAATTCCATAGTTTTAAATTCCCACATTTTACTATTTCTTCCATTACTTTCTTATCAGTCCTATATGTTTGCTTTTTATTTATTAGATTACATCTGAAATCTTCTGTTACTATAATAGCCATATTTACTATAATATAATTTAATATATGAGAAAATAGATTCAATATTAGATGAACAAATGCTTAAAATGTCTAGTACGACATGCTTGACAGCTTTTAAGTGAATGTGCATCTAAGCAAAACCTGAGAATGTCGAAACAAGGAGTTTCAAAAAGTTACAGTTAGCCAGCCATGAGGAAGCCAAAGCCTGACATCAGAACATTCACCTTGTCTTGCCATTCTTACAGTCCTCCATTATGGTACAGCTCGATGGTCACCCTGTGTAATGTTATGACAGTCCTCTACTGTGGTGCTATCTTGGAGTTGATATATTTAAGTAGGGAAGTGTGGGGGCGAAGCCCCCCCACTTTATTTTGTTTGTCAATTTGTTTTTGCTTTTGGGGGGGTTGTAATGGTGTACAGTACATTTTAGCCATCAGCTGTTGGCTTCCTGATGGCTTGCCAACTATAACTTTTCGAAACTCCTTGTTTTGATATTCTAGGGTTTTGCTTAGATGAACGTTTGCTTAAAAGCTGTTGAGCATGTCGTACTTGATATTTTAAGCATTTGTTCATCTAATATAGACCCAGAAACTAATGTATTCCTTTCTTTGTATGACACATATGCCTGTATTGCTACTATTCCTATACACTTTCTTTTGCCATCTAAAGTCTACTACCATCAGCCTACCTAACTTAACTAGCATATAATCTAAAATGTTTACTTCTTTTCTGTACAATACAGCAATTTCTGAACAACTTTTATGTTCAAATTCCACATTGTCACACCCATTCATAGTGTTTCTGTTTGTTCTCTTTCTTCTTTATTCAAAATCCTAATATCGTCTAATACTATTGTATCCATGTCTCACTTATTACAGCATTCTATTATTCCAATTCTCCTAACATTTTAATGCTATTAACATTTATCAATAGTGTTCTCAGATTATTTGTTACCTTTCTTTTTGTTCTACCAGAAATTATTATGTTTATCCATTTCCTTTCTTTTAAGCTTGTATTCCCAAATCCTGGATTTTTTCCTGTTTTAACAATGTTCCCAATTGGATTTTTCTTAACCACTTTCCAATGTATATCTTGTTCATCACTGAGCTCTGTACCACTTTCCCTTTCTCCTTTCCCTTTTTGAATATTACATAAACTTTCTTGTTGGTGTACCTCATTATTTTCTTCTTCCTCTATTTGTTTTTCCTCTAATTCTATTATTATTATTATATTATCTATTTTGTTTTTCCGTTTCACGTTCTAACTCCCTCTCTTTTTCACAAATCCATCCATACATGCCCAATTTGCTTACATGTCCAATTTGCATACATTTATAATACATTTCTTTACAGTTTTTTTGCATTATGACCAACTTCCCCCACATAAATAGCATCCTTGTTATCACAATTATTCATAAAATTGTCCCTTTCCCCACAAAAAATGTATTTGGTTGTCCCCAATATTTAACAACAGCTGTATTCTCATCAACATTAATTTCATTAATTATACCAGGAATATGTACAATTTTACCATTCTCCATTTTCAGTATGACATTACAGTCCCAAGCACCTGTCCAAAATCCTCTGTTATCAAGAACTTTTGAAATGTCTTTTATTTCATTACAAACATTTTAAGTAAATATTTTTAACAGTCTCTCTTTCAGTCTCTGTTCAAAACTGTATATTGATTTAGTTCTGTATTTCTCAAAAAATGTCTTAACCACACAATTATTTCATAGATGAATGTCTTTTTTCTCTCCATAGTTTTTTTAGAACATTTTTAATGCTTCAGAAGTCTGAAAAAATGTCACAATTTGTCTCTTTATTTATAAGAATAAATGCTCTTACCTCTTGTGGCTTTATGCCTAAAGGTACAACTATCATGTCTCAAATGTTATACCTATTCAACTCAGCTTCTTTACCATGAATTCTCACCACAGGATTCTTCTTTTATACTTCTTCCCTTCTCTTATTCTCCCTCTTGGCTTCTTTTTAGGACCCTACTATTTCCACAAATGACTTATTCTTCTTTTATTCTCTGCTGCTCAACTTCTCCATTATTTTGCCACATTAAGCTTCCTTTCCTGTCTCTGGTTCACTCTGTTCCAATAAAGTTTCTATTATGTCATCCCAAAACCTTTCCAACTGGAGGGTTGTAATTTTAACTTTTCCTTCACTCTTTGACCCGTTAAACAACTCTTTTTGTAAGATTTCCTCAGAATTTGATCTTTTTTGATAGTCCATACAACATTTTCTTCTCTCATTGAAGAAAATATCTCTGCAGAACTGGCATTCACCTCAGCTCTATGTCCTTCTGCCACTATCTTTGAGGCCCATTCTTCCAGCCACTTCCATGCTAAGAATGGAATGGGCACTTTCACTCATTAACCGTACGGAGTATGAGTGCCATAATCAAGTAGAGGTTCTTTATTTAAATTGTACTTATTTACATTATATACAATTTGCCTTATTTACAATATATACATTAATCACAAAAATCACAGTTTTCATAAATGCATACTTTGCACATCACAGTTACTGATGTTTCATTCAAGGACCCCCACTCCACTTTCCTCATCCAAAATCTTATTTTTTAACATCTTTGGTAAATCCCACTTTTCATTGAACATAGTTTCTTTCACTCTTTGATTCTGTATTATCCAAATTATATAGAATATATTTTTATCGATTCTATTAACTTAACTTTTTGGCTTCTCCCCATAATCTCCATACTCAATCATGACTATTTTAAGACTGTTTACATCTGTATAATTTTCTAAATATTTTAAATCCATCACCTTTTTCCATAATGATTTAACTCTTTTACAACTTAAAAATCATGTTCACTGGTTTCAGACTGATTACAATATATACAGTTTCTATTATTCTGGTTTTTGGAAGGGATATTTGCTTTTACTGGTAATTTCTGTATCATTAACCTCCATAAAAAATCTTGGCATTCCTACATGTTTTGCATCTTTCCATTCTTGTCTTAATTGCTGACCTTTTTTTTTTTTTTTTTTTTTTTTTTGCATAAAACTTTCCGAGAATAAATTTAATAAGACTTTTCCATTATATTATGACACTATAACTTTCTGTCTTCAGTCTCATTGATTTTTATTTTCCAAAGCCAAGTTTTGTCTTGATAATTATTCATTTCCTCAGTCCTCAGTATCGTATAATTTCCTTCTCTTAAAACTCAAAAAAAAATGTATCCATTCAGTACTATATTTAATTTTAAAAATTTCTCACCAATAAGGAATTATCATTATCCTTTAAACTTTTTAATACTTTTACAAGTGTAAAGAGGCTGCGTACACTATAGGATTTATCAACCCCAAATCACCTTCTTCTTTTTAACATATAAACTTCCTATTTTTACTGGATTTAATCTTGATCCCCAAATAAATATAAATATAAACAATACAAAGTACCTTTTCAAGTGTGAGTGGAATACTAAATGCACTTGCTAAATATGCAATTCCAGCTAGTAAAATTGAATTAATGAAATATATTTTTACTTAAAAGATAATTTAAAGGTTGCCAAAACTACACAGGCTTTCTATGACTTTTATCTTGTCATACAGCTCTTATATTTTCTCTTTTCCTAAAAGTTATTCCAAGTATATATATATATATCCCTTTCCTATTAAAAGCAATACCTCCTAACATACCTTCATAACCTAAACCTTAACTTTGTCTTTATTTATACAAAAAAAAAATTCTCATATAAATTACTGTAAATAATTTATGACATTAATTATTATTTTCTGATTTCTTGTAACAAAAACATCATCTGCACATGATAGCATTATCAAAATTTTTATACCTTCATTAGTTATATATTCCATATTCCTCCTCTCTATTAACATGTGTCGAAATCACATTCATTACTAATGCAAAAATAATACTACTCAAAGGGCAACCTTGCCTTATACCATTTTCCATTGACAGTTTCCTTACTAAACCAACCATGTATTGATATCTTAACTATATTTAACATATAAACTGTAATACAAAGCATTTTAATTTTGTTACTCATATTATAGATATGAAATATTCCCCAAAGGACATTATATTGAAGTGAATCAAAGACTTTATTTAGATCACCCATCATTAATTTTGCTTGAACCTTCTTATATAAAATTTCATCGACTAATTCTTTAATCACTAACAATAAATATTGTACTTTTTTACCTTTTATACCATAAATATTTGTATTTATAATCTTACTTAACTTGCTGTCCATTCTTTTTTGCAACATTTTCATAAAATGTTTTCAATCAGTGTTATTAAAAACTGTATGTCTCCAATTCTGTATTTCACATTTGTTGTTTTTTCCATATGAATTTAATTAAAACACTACACAATTATTTCTATTAAAATCTCTTTCTTAGCCATTCATTTAATATTTCTAAAAATATACATTTTAATTAATGTCATATTTTATACATTCTGTACTCTGCTCTATCTAGACCAGCTGCAGATTCCAAAATTACTGTTCCTGAAATATTTTCCAAGTCTTCCATTGTAATCTTTTTTTCATAGCTTTATTATCTTCATCTGAAAAAATGTCTATGTTCCATTCTTTAGTACATTGCATTTCCTTTCCTCTAAAACTTTCTTTAACATAGCCTTCTATTTCCATAATCTTACATTGAGCACTGTGTAATATATCTGATACATCCTTCATCTGTCTCATAATATTATCATTTTCTTTAATAAGTTTACTCAGATATGGTGCAATTTCCTACTCTCCTTGCAAAAATATCTTTGTTTATATAACATATTCTGTATTTCTATTTATTTAAATCATATAATTCCTATTCTTTAATAAAATAACTTTCCTTGTTCTTTTCTAAGCTATCACAAATATCCTTAATTGCTCATAATGTGGTCTTTCTTTCCTTGTTTATAGTTTCCCAGCTTATATAATACTTTTTATGTTGTTTATTTAAAATGCAGCTGCCATTATGACCAATCTTTATAAAATACCTCATTTGTATACGGTCCTTCCATAAATTTACTACATCCATCCTACCTTCTTCATCCTGTTTAACCTCATTAATAATTTTTATTCCCTTTCCTATTTTTATATAGTTGTAATTTTTTTTCAAAGTAACCCATATAACCCTATCAGCAAACAAAAACTGTTTCTACAACCCCTTCACCTATAATTTTTAGTCCTACTGAAATTAAAAAATAGTCTATCTTTGTTTTATGTTCATCTCTTCTCAAAGTCTATGCACTCTTACTCCACATTCATAAATTTCAAAATCTTATATCTAGCATCATCTTAAAATCATATGCTTTCTTTTTTTTTCTGCCATATATTACAGTTAAAATCACCTGCTACAACTATGTCTATATTCACTCCTACATGCTGGATTAAATCTTTAGACATCTCTTCCATCTCCAATTTGTTACAAATGCATAAACCACTATAATTTTAGGGTCTATATCAGTCCATTGAAATGGCTGATGATCAACAAAAAAAAAAAAAACAGTGTGTAACTGACATACCCCCTCCTAACCAACTAGCCTTGCGACAACCGGCAATTAATTCAGGAGCCAGACCTAAAGATCCTAACATCATGGTTCCTTTAGGAACCTCTACGTCCGAAAATTTTTTACCTTATCCTGTGAAACAGAGATTTCAGCACAGAGGACGTTCCATGAGTCGAGGTCCAAGGAAAAGGAAGCTATCGACAGAACATTTTCAGCCGACAAGACGAACGAAAATGTGACTGACTTACTTTACAATTTTTCTGACTTTAATTTTTCTAAAGCGGACATTTCTCTTTTAAATCGTGGACTGAATTTTATCCCAGCTAGTACTGATAAATTGAGTGATGTTTTAATTGATCTTAGACTGTTTTGTAGACGAGTGGCATTGAAAATGTTTTTTAGAGATCATTCTGATTCTACCAACAATACTGTTCTTAACATTCATAAAAAGAAAAGCACTTTTATGCCCCCATCCCCGCATAATGTAGAATGTTTTTTAAACCTTTGTGAACAAGATTTTTATGAGTTATTTTCCAAGAAGATAAAACCTGGTTTTTATAATTTAAATTTGGATGAATTTAATTCTTTGAAGTGTTTAAAACAATGTAAAGAAATTTCCGTAAAACCAGCTGATAAAGGAGGGGGGATTGTGGTTTTAAACACTTCTGACTACAATTCCAACATGTGCTCTATGCTTAATGATGACGTAACTTATGTGAAATTGAAGCTATATGAAGTGAATACAATTATTAAGAGTGTACATAATACACTATATGACCTACTTATGTGCAGACAAATAAGTGAAGAAATGTATAGATATTTACTCATAGACTACCCTACCATACCCATTATTAAAGGGCTCCCGAAAATCCACAAGAATACATATCCCATCCCACTGAGACCTATAGTGTCCGGTGATCATTGGGTGACTGCCAACATTTCTAGTTTTATAGAGTTTTTACTGAGACCAGTGGTTGATTCTTTCACCAGCATTCTGAAAGATACTTACCATTTGCTTGACTGCCTCGGAAATACATTTAGACATAGATAAACATGAATACATTCTCATAACTTTAGATGTGAAAACCTTTTCACATCAATTCCCAATGACTTGGGCATTGAAGCTGTACGTGACATATTAGTGACAGAAACGTCCTTTACAAGTGATAGGCAGCTACTCATAGGCCAACTACTTGATGTGGTTTTGACCAACAATGTATTCATGTTTTTGAATGATTACTATTTACAGAAATGGGGGGTAGCTATGGGCACCCCGTGTGCTAACACGTATTCCAATCTAGTTGTGTTAGCATGGGAGCGCCTACACCTTTTTACTCACCCACGATTTAAACAGATAAAAGCATATAAGCGTTTTGTGGATGATATTTTTATTATATGGGAAGGCACTGAGATGGACTTTAGGAAGTTTTTAAGTCATCTTGAAAGCACATCTACTTTTTTACGTTTTACGATGGAGAGTTCATCTGACTCCATAAACTTTTTAGACGTGACAATAACTATCACTAAGGATGGCACTATCAGTTCTACATTATATAGGAAACCGACCTGGAGGAACACGCTTTTAACATTTGATAGTATGCATCCCAGATATGTCTTCCCTGGCATTATAAAGAGCCAATTTATTAGAATAAAAAGACTCTGCAAAGATACTTGTAATTTACATCTTGAAGCAGATCGTCTAGAAAGTTTATTTAGAGAGAGGATATGACCCTAGCTTAATTTCAGCTATCAGAAGCAACATAATTGATAATACGCTGTCTGAGAATCAGCACATACGTACCAGGAAAAGCAATAGTTTTATTAGACACAAAGAATTTATATCAGTAACTTTGAATTACACCAGCATTGTTAATGACATCAAGGGAATTTTTTACAAAAATTGGAAAATATTAACTATAGATCCCATGGTTAAGAAACTGGTAGGGGATAGACCCCACTTTATGTTTAAAAATAGTTTGAATCTGAAACAATTACTTTGTAACGACAAAAACAGTGTTGAAATTTCACCTTTGCTCTCTAGCCACAAGAGAGGCACGTTTCCCTGCTATAATTGTAAGAGATGTGGCTCCATTTCAAAAAAGATAGAATTCCAACATCCCACATTGAACTTTGTTTTTCAGCCCAAATTTTTTGCCAACTGTTGTACCAAGAATCTCATTTATCTCGCCACTTGTAAAAATTGTTCAGCTTTTTATGTAGGCTTAACTAAAAGATGCCTAAAAGATAGGATATATGGCCATTTGTATGATATTCGCAAGAAGAATGATTTAAATGCTCTAGCGAAACATACCATGGAGTATCCTCTTCATGACTTTGAGTTCAGGGTACTTGAGATAGTTAGTTTAAACAAGAGATGTGGAGACAATGTGCTTTTGCTGAACAATAAGGAATTAAAATGGATTTTGAGATTAGCTGCACACATACCTCCGGGGATTAATAATCAGGTTTCGATTAAACCAGTGTTGGAAGGTAGATGAGCCCTCAACACTGCTTTCTTTGATGTTCCTTTGATGTTTTATGATATTCAGTTCTTACAATAATATACATTTTTAACAACACATTTTATTCATTCATTTATTTATATTTATATATATCTACATATTTAATCCTGTTCATTCATCTTTTTATTCATGCATACATTTATTTATTTACTAAATACATTTTTACATTTGTATCCATATTTATATGTATTTGACTGAATATTTATAATGGCTAGTTCCTACACATTTTAATAATAATTTAAATATAACATGCATCAATCTATTATATCAATTTATTAAACTAATTCATTTCATATATATACAAGTATTTTATCTCCCTTTTTTGTACATAAAATATTGAGCTCTAACATATATTTATTTATTTATTTATTTATTTATTTATTTATTTATTTATTTGATAAATTCATACACATTTTTTGATGGTTTTTGATACTACATATTTTTTCACACTCCTACATATGAGTATCACCATGATATATATTTATATTTATAATTATTATTTAAATAGGAGTTTTTATTATGAACATTCATTATGAATATTTGTGCTTTTTTGTCCTCTATATGAATATGATGAGAAACTTATGCAATTGTTGGTTTGTCTAAATACATTTATTTATTTATTCGCCGTGAGCACTCAGCTGCAGGCTTGAATACTAGCTGGAGAAACTGCCTACAAATACTATTGCTTACTATAGAATTTTGAGTTCTTTTCAAGCTTGTGCATTCACATAAAGTTCTTAATTGACTAATTATTTAATTAATTGGTAAAGTGTATAATTTATTGGTTTTAATTTGGCGCCTTTTTCTACTTATCTGTATAAATAGATGTGCTAGAAATGTTATTTGTACTGTCTGATGAAGCGTGGTGGTGACCACGCGAAAGCGCTTACTCATTAAAATTGTTTTGTGTCTACACTTTGGATTCGTGATTATAACAGAAGGGAACTGTTTTTATCTCATTGACTGTGTTATGCTGGCTGTTCAGGAACTCTGAGTTGTTCATTGATTGAAAATAAGTATTTTCATTTTTCCGTGGTGGGAGTACCTGGTTGTTATCATCATTTTCCTGCTGTTTGCTACAGGCACTCCCTTTGGCTGCCGGTGAAGAGTTTTTTTTTGTTGTTCATTTTCCTTACTTTATTTTCACCGTTCGCACACGATGGATACAACCAACATTGAATTGGACTACAATCCAGGGACGAGGGAAGCAGTGGTAAACTTAGAGGATTTGTTGCACCTACAGGCTAACCCTTTATTGACTCTGGACCTTTCTCGTACTGAGTATACCATTCCTACTAATGAAGAGGGCTTCAATATGTCTGAATTCAACTCTGCATCCAAATCTCTTGAGGACGATATGTACAAATTACAGAGACTTGCCTGGCAAAGGCAACATTTGGAAGCATGCCTGCACTATTCGATCGTGCCCAGAGGAATGCGAGTGCTGTGCATGCCTTCTTATGGTGAGGCGCATCCAGTACTCCTCAAAAAATGGCAGGACCTGAACATCGACCTTGGTCACAGGTATATCAGGCTTTTGCTTGATTATTTTAAACCTATAGAAGTTGAACTTAGAGACAATGTTGATGTTAACTTTAAAGATCTTAGTCACCGCTTTCAAGCGGAATATTGTGTCCGTAGAATGCGCAACATCTGTCTACAAGTAAATGCTTTTAGCGAGAGATTAAAGACAATTAAAATGCGAAAATTGCAGAGAGATTTTCAAGACTTTAAAACACGCCAAATATTTGTTTGGCCAAGAGGAAACAATTTAGTACAGAATGAAAATGGTATTGCCAATGAGAATGTGAATTGTTCACAGCCCTCTGTATCTGCAGAAGGCTTTGTTATTAATGCTAACAATGACAACAGTCATACGGTGAATATTCCCTCACTTTTTATTGCTACAGAGGGGACTAATAATGGTTCTGTTGTAACTGACACACCCCCTCCTAACCAACTAGCCTTGCGACAACCGGCAATTAATTCAGGAGCCAGACCTAAAGATCCTAACATCATGGTTCCTTTAGGAACCTCCGAAAATTTTTTACCTTATCCTGTGAAACAGAGATTTCAGCACAGAGGACGTTCCATGAGTCGAGGTCCAAGGAAAAGGAAGCTATCGACAGAACATTTTCAGCCGACAAGACGAACGAAAATGTGACTGACTTACTTTACAATTTTTCTGACTTTAATTTTTCTAAAGCGGACATTTCTCTTTTAAATCGTGGACTGAATTTTATCCCAGCTAGTACTGATAAATTGAGTGATGTTTTAATTGATCTTAGACTGTTTTGTAGACGAGTGGCATTGAAAATGTTTTTTAGAGATCATTCTGATTCTACCAACAATACTGTTCTTAACATTCATAAAAAGAAAAGCACTTTTATGCCCCATCCCGCATAATGTAGAATGTTTTTTAAACCTTTGTGAACAGGATTTTTATGAGTTATTTTCCAAGAAGATAAAACCTGGTTTTTATAATTTAAATTTGGATGAATTTAATTCTTTGAAGTGTTTAAAACAATGTAAAGAAATTTCCGTAAAACCAGCTGATAAAGGAGGGATTGTGGTTTTAAACACTTCCGACTACAATTCCAACATGTGCTCTATGCTTAATGATGACGTAACTTATGTGAAATTGAAGCTATATGAAGTGAATACAATTATTAAGAGTGTACATAATACACTATATGACCTACTTATGTGCAGACAAATAAGTGAAGAAATGTATAGATATTTACTCATAGACTACCCTACCATACCCATTATTAAAGGGCTCCCGAAAATCCACAAGAATACATATCCCATCCCACTGAGACCTATAGTGTCCGGTGATCATTGGGTGACTGCCAACATTTCTAGTTTTATAGAGTTTTTACTGAGACCAGTGGTTGATTCTTTCACCAGCATTCTGAAAGATACTTACCATTTGCTTGACTGCCTCTCGGAAATACATTTAGACATAGATAAACATGAATACATTCTCATAACTTTAGATGTGAAAAACCTTTTCACATCAATTCCCAATGATTTGGGCATTGAAGCTGTACGTGACATATTAGTGACAGAAACGTCCTTTACAAGTGATAGGCAGCTACTCATAGGCCAACTACTTGATGTGGTTTTGACCAACAATGTATTCATGTTTTTGAATGATTACTATTTACAGAAATGGGGGGTAGCTATGGGCACCCCGTGTGCTAACACGTATTCCAATCTAGTTGTGTTAGCATGGGAGCGCCTACACCTTTTTACTCACCCACGATTTAAACAGATAAAAGCATATAAGCGTTTTGTGGATGATATTTTTATTATATGGGAAGGCACTGAGATGGACTTTAGGAAGTTTTTAAGTCATCTTGAAAGCACATCTACTTTTTTACGTTTTACGATGGAGAGTTCATCTGACTCCATAAACTTTTTAGACGTGACAATAACTATCACTAAGGATGGCACTATCAGTTCTACATTATATAGGAAACCGACCTGGAGGAACACGCTTTTAACATTTGATAGTATGCATCCCAGATATGTCTTCCCTGGCATTATAAAGAGCCAATTTATTAGAATAAAAAGACTCTGCAAAGATACTTGTAATTTACATCTTGAAGCAGATCGTCTAGAAAGTTTATTTAGAGAGAGAGGATATGACCCTAGCTTAATTTCAGCTATCAGAAGCAACATAATTGATAATACGCTGTCTGAGAATCAGCACATACGTACCAGGAAAAGCAATAGTTTTATTAGACACAAAGAATTTATATCAGTAACTTTGAATTACACCAGCATTGTTAATGACATCAAGGGAATTTTTTACAAAAATTGGAAAATATTAACTATAGATCCCATGGTTAAGAAACTGGTAGGGGATAGACCCCACTTTATGTTTAAAAATAGTTTGAATCTGAAACAATTACTTTGTAACGACAAAAACAGTGTTGAAATTTCACCTTTGCTCTCTAGCCACAAGAGAGGCACGTTTCCCTGCTATAATTGTAAGAGATGTGGCTCCATTTCAAAAAAGATAGAATTCCAACATCCCACATTGAACTTTGTTTTTCAGCCCAAATTTTTTGCCAACTGTTGTACCAAGAATCTCATTTATCTCGCCACTTGTAAAAATTGTTCAGCTTTTTATGTAGGCTTAACTAAAAGATGCCTAAAAGATAGGATATATGGCCATTTGTATGATATTCGCAAGAAGAATGATTTAAATGCTCTAGCTTAAACATACCATGGAGTATCCTCTTCATGACTTTGAGTTCAGGGTACTTGAGATAGTTAGTTTAAACAAGAGATGTGGAGACAATGTGCTTTTGCTGAACAATAAGGAATTAAAATGGATTTTGAGATTAGCTGCACACATACCTCCGGGGATTAATAATCAGGTTTCGATTAAACCAGTGTTGGAAGGTAGATGAGCCCTCAACACTGCTTTCTTTGATGTTCCTTTGATGTTTTATGATATTCAGTTCTTACAATAATATACATTTTTAACGACACATTTTATTCATTCATTTATTTATATTTATATATATCTACATATTTAATCCTGTTCATTCATCTTTTTATTCATGCATACATTTATTTATTTACTAAATACATTTTTACATTTGTATCCATATTTATATGTATTTGACTGAATATTTATAATGGCTAGTTCCTACACATTTTAATAATAATTTAAATATAACATGCATCAATCTATTAAATCAATTTATTAAACTAATTCATTTCATATATATACAAGTATTTTATCTCCCTTTTTTGTACATAAAATATTGAGCTCTAACATATATTTATTTATTTATTTATTTATTTGATAAATTCATACACATTTTTTGATGGTTTTTGATACTACATATTTTTTCACACTCCTACATATGAGTATCACCATGATATATATTTATATTTATAATTATTATTTAAATAGGAGTTTTTATTATGAACATTCATTATGAATATTTGTGCTTTTTTGTCCTCTATATGAATATGATGAGAAACTTATGCAATTGTTGGTTTGTCTAAATACATTTATTTATTTATTCGCCGTGAGCACTCAGCTGCAGGCTTGAATACTAGCTGGAGAAACTGCCTACAAATACTATTGCTTACTATAGAATTTTGAGTTCTTTTCAAGCTTGTGCATTCACATAAAGTTCTTAATTGACTAATTATTTAATTAATTGGTAAAGTGTATAATTTATTGGTTTTAATTTGGCGCCTTTTTCTACTTATCTGTATAAATAGATGTGCTAGAAATGTTATTTGTACTGTCTGATGAAGCGTGGTGGTGACCACGAAAGCCTACTCATTAAAATTGTTTTGTGTCTACACTTTGGATTCGTGATTATAACAGAAGGGAACTGTTTTTATCTCATTGACTGTGTTATGCTGGCTGTTCAGGAACTCTGAGTTGTTCATTGATTGAAAATAAGTATTTTCATTTTTCCGTGGTGGGAGTACCTGGTTGTTTTCATCATCAAATGGCTGATGATCAAACACCAGATGTTCGAACTGTGAAGTTCGAACACTGATTATAGCGAAGCCACGGAACACTAAATTCTTTCCCAGGGAAAGAATTCAGTGGGCCGATTGTGCAGCTTCACGATTATCAGGACTGTGGTGGCAAGTTAAGGGTCGGGTTCAAGTAAGTGTGCAATTGTGCGGACGTTAGGGTTAGGGCACGGGTTAGATGAGCTAGGGTTAGGGCGTGGGTGATGTGGGTGTGCGATAGTGACAGACTTTAGGGTTAGGGCGGGATAGGTGAGTTAGGGTTAGGGCACAGGCCAGGTGAGTGTGTGATTGTGATGGACCTTAGTGTTAGGGTTTGGGTTAAGGTAAGTGGAGAGATAGTAGTGTATGTACAATTTAGTGTAGGGTTAGATGTAGGATTTTAAGTGTTTGTGTGTGGATTGCTGTTTTTTCAGTGTGCTTGTGTTGTGTGTGTGTTTCTTGGAACAGTGATTTTTTTCCCTGGGAAAAAAATTGCTGTTGTAAGACTTTGATGTTTTTGTACTTCGTGGTTAAAAGTTCGAACATATGGTGTTCAAACTTCAGCCATTTTGGTGAACTGATATAGACCCTAATTTTAAATACCTGACCTCCTCATCTTACATCAATAATAGGTTTATAGATTCACAGGTAGGTACTAGGCTATCTGCCTGAGGGCATTTATAAGCCTAGCCAGAGTGTGTTGGCTTTCGCTGCCCCATTGATTAATTAACTGATCCTCTGTCAAGCAGAGCCAATGAAGTGATCCCAAGGGTGTATTTTCTGTTACCCATCCACTCGTCAAGGTTTCTCTTGAAGAGTGTTAGTGAGGGGCTCTGCCTGATGTCATTTGGAATTTTATTCCAAGGCATGGGGAGTCTCTGTGACAGGAATCTATCTCTCCAGCATGTTCTATTTATTGTTGTGGCAAGGTTTAGCTCACTAGTCCATGTGGCTCGCAGTGACTTGGATTTCTTTAGGTGGAGCATGTCCATCAATTCTGAGTTGAACATGGCTTTGTAAGTCAGGCAGAGATCATCTCTGAGTAAGCGATATGCCACTGAGTACAGACAGAGTTTTTTCAGTCAGGCTGCATAGGACATATGTTTGAGGCCAGTAATCCTCTTGGTGAGGTACTTTTATGGTCTTTCCAGCTGTTGGAAGTGTCTTGTGAGGTACATCCCAAATGGGGCATTGTACTCTATGATGGGTCTAATGAGGGATGAGTAGAGGGGCACTATAACCTCTTTATTTCTAGATGCAAACCCTTTAGTAATTAGATGGGCCACATAGAAGGATTTCCTAACTACTTTGGCAATATGATTGTCAAAAGAGAGATTATTATCTACCTGGGTCCCCTTCTTATTACCTCTTCTGTATTAAGGGAGCTGTCACCTATGTGGTAATTCGTGGGTGTTTTGTTTTTCCCAAATGGGATGACTATGCATTTTTTGGCATTTAGCTTGAGGCCATGACTTTGACACCAGGTGTCCGTCTCAGTAAAGCCCTTTTGGAGGATGTCTGTGTTAGCCAGAGAGTCAATTATGGCTCCCAGTTTGCAGTCATTAGTGAACTTGGTTAGCTATAGTCCTCCTGTGTTTGCCTGTACTTCTGAGTAGTATATGCCAAACAGTAGGGGTTCCAGGACTGAGCCTTGTGGGACACCACTTGTGACTGGTTTAGAGTCGGACCTGGAGCCCACTATTCTTACCGTGTGAGTTCTGTCTGTAAGCCAGTTGGCAACCCATCTCATGATGTAGGGGTTTATGTTCAGGCTGGTGAGTTTTTCCTGTAATACCCGAGTGGGGAATGGTGTCAAAATCCTTGGCGAGGTCAAGGTAGGCTGTGTGAACCACCTTTCCCTCATCTATGGCCTTGGTGACTGTCTCAAAGAAGTCAACCAGGTTTAGTAGGCATGATCTACCCTTAACAAAGCCGAACTGGGTCGGGTTAAGTGTTTGGAAGTTCCCAATGTCTTTGTTAATGAGTTCCATGATGATGCACTCCATAGCCTTGCAGACCAGGCTATTCAGGCTTATGGAGTGATAGTTACCAGGGTCAGTTGTGGCCCCTCCTTTGTGGAAAGGAATAACCATTGCTGTGCGCCATTCTATGGGCACATAGCCTATGGAGAGGCTGAGGTTGAAGAGCGTGTTTAGGTGGGGGGTTAATTTGTTCTGTAGTTCGTGCAAGACGCAGCCTGGGACACCATCTGGTCTCATTGATGCTGTATTTTTGGCTTTTGAAAGGGCTGTTTTCACCTGTGCATCTGTGATTTTTGGGACACTACACTTTTCTGGTATTGTTGTGGGCCCTTTTGGAGGTGGGAGGGTGAAGTTTGCACTGAATCTATCTGCCAGGATGTTGGCAATATCAGTAGGTTCAGTATATTTTGTGCTATTTTGCAGTAGTTCGGTGCATATCTGTGAGTTGCCACTTAGATTCTTAACGTAGCTAAAGAAGGCTTTCTGGTTATCTTTTGAATCCTTGGCTATTTTTCTTTTGAAGTTAACCTTGGATGATTTCATGAGGGACCTTAGTTTCTTACATATACTGATCAGGAATGTCTTTCCTTCTTGGGATTTGCTTTTTTTCTGAACTAGTTTCCTCCTCCTATTGTATAGCCTGTTTATTGCAGGGGTCCACCAAACTGGTTTCCTTCTCTTAGAGGAGTAAGTCTTGGTTTTGCTAGGGATGGCATGATCCATGCATCCTTGTAGGTGCTCATAGAGTGCATTTGTAAATGTTTCTGCATCTTGGGCAGTGTTAACCTTTAGCGTGGGAGCTGTGAAACTTACCACCTCTGTCTTAAGTAAGGTGTAGTTTGCTTTAGAAAAGTTTTTTACTGTGGTTTCTTTAGTTTGGGGTAGTGGTGGGGTGTGGACATCCAGAGTGATTAGTTTATGGTCTGATCTAACCAGTGACGGGTTGACCTCCGGTGTGGAACACCTGTCGCCCATGTTGGTGATGACCAGGTCCAATATGTTTTCACCTCTGATAGGGGAGTTTACCAGCTGATCCAGGGCATTTGAGATGATGAATTCCAGGAAGCGCTGGGCATGGGAATTTGTACTCAAGTATCTTTCCCAGTAAATGGTAAGGTAATTGAAATCGTCCAATATCAGGGTGTTCGGTAGGAACTTCATGTATTCCAGTGTCTCCAGATAGGTGGAGTGGTGGTCCTGGGTCATGGAGGGTGATCTTTAGCAGGCCCCAATTTGCATTGCAGATTTGCCCATTGTTAGTTGCACATGGATGATCTCAGAGGTATCATGCTGCGCCACTAACCTGGAGGTGTAGGTATCCTTGATGAATATGGATACAACCCCTCCTTTTGTGTTTCGGTCCATGTTCTGTGGTTGAAATGTGTGGTATGAGTTGTAGCCTGGTAGTGCTGGGGTGATATCTGGAGCCTTAAACCAGGTTTCAGTTACTGCGCAGATGTCGACATTTTCCATACTGAGGAGTGCTTCGAGCGTGTGCATTTTGAGATTTAAACTCCTTGCGTTGAGCAACATAACCTTCAGTTTTTTGTTAATTGTGCTGTTTACAGAGGTGGGTTTGACTTTTCAGCCTTGCCTAAAAAAGGCATTATGGGGGCAGCAAGAGCCTTGGCCAGTATTCGAAAGCCTAGAGGTGACAGGTGCAAGCCGTCTCTTGTGAAGCAATGCGGCTTGTTGAGCATGTCTTCCTAGGCTAACAGACACTGGTTCCCTTTTGAATGACACCAGAAGCTTAGCCAATTGTTGAAATTGATCATTTTTTCTTTATACTGAGATATCATTCTTGGTGAGGGCAGGATGCTACTCAGGGTCAGGGTCATACTAGTCTGGGCTACATGATCAGAGAGCTCTTCCATGTCTCGTTTCATGTAGTCCAGGGAGGTATATCTCAGGTCATTCACATCAATATGATCAATGACAGAGTCATAGTTGTACTTGTTCTGGAGTGACCTGAGTGCTTGTGTTATGTGGCGGATTCTGGATCCCGACTGGCAGCTAACAGTAACCTTCTGCTTGTCCAGCCTAGTGAGTGGGACGTCAGTGTGCTTGACTATAGAGTCACCTATTACTAGTGTCTTAGGTATGTTATTTTGCCTTAAGGGCTGTGATTGTGCAGCACACTGATTTTGTATTTTATGTGTTGTCTGATTTGTGATGGGAAGTGCAGGTTGTTTGGGTGTCTGCTTTGGAGGTCTCTGATGCTTTTGCAGGTTTTTATTTAGAGCCTCCGAGTATGATTTTGTGTATTTATGTGTATTTTTTGCCACTGCTGTTTTAGTAGAGCTGTGTGCGGCTGGAGATGTGGTGCAAGTGTTAACCTTCTCCTCTTGACTGTCTGTTCCAGTCTTGGGTGGAGACAGCTTAGCTTCCAGTTTGGCTGTATAATTGCATCTCTCACATATGTTAGTGTTTTGTGGTAGGAGGAGAGGGTTGTCTGTGTACATGAGACAGTTGTAACATTGCCTCAGGATACCTAGATTCACTAGCTGGACTGGAGAGTGCACTTGAAGTTGCCCTTTGGTCATGCCTGAATAGTAGGATGAGCTGCTTAGTCGCTTGGTTGGTGAGAGGTGAATAAAGAGCCTTGCTCTACTGGGCAATCAGTGTCAGGGTATATTAGTGCTTGCTATTAGGTTTGAGCAAGTGCTGGGCTGTAAGATGCTTTTTGAGTGCTTAAGTTGAGAGTTAGACTAGTTTCATGGGAGAAAATGAAGAGGAGACTTAGTGGAGCCTAGAATAATTTAACTGTAGCTAACTGGCACTGCCCGGTGCGCAAAACCGTGCAAACACAGTTTTTATAGTAGGGAAATGAAAGAGATAGAAATTAGCCCAAAATGGCCAATAAACTACTAACTTCTGGGCTGGAACCACTCCTCCAGGGACAGATTCATAGGTTCATAGGTTCATAGGTTCATACTAGGCTATCTGCCCTAGGGCATTTATAAGCCTAGCCAGAATGTGTTTGGCTTTCGCCACCCATTTTAAATTTATTTTGCTATGCCCTTTTTCGAGGTTAGTATACTGTGCCTCTGTCTAACAGTGACACAGAAGTGATACCCGGGGTAAACCTACAATCTCCCATCCACTCATTAAGATTCCTCTTGAAGAGAGTCAATGAGGAACTCTGCCTAACCTGGACTGGGATTTTATTCCAGAGTGAAGGGAGCCTCTGGGTTATGAATCTGTCCCTCCAGCATGTCCGATTTATTTCAGTGCTGAGGTTCAAGTCTCTCGAGCGCGTAGCTCGATGGGATTTGGATTTTCTAAGGTGCAGCATGTCCATTAATTCCAGGTTGGACATGGCTTTATACGTCAGGCATAGATCGCCTCTGAACAGGCGGTATGCCACTGAGTAGAGCTGGATTTTCTTTAACCAGGCAGCCTATGGCATCTGTTTGAGCCCTTTGATCCTCTTGGTGAGGTACTTTTTAGGTCTTTCCAGTTGCTGCAGGTGTCTGGTAAGGTACATCCCAAAAGGGGCATTGTACTCAATTATGGGCCTGATGAGGGATGAGTAAAGAGACACGATGACCTCCCCTGATCTAGATGTGAATCCCTTCATGATTAGGTGGGCTATATAAAATGTTTTTCTAACCACTTTGGCCATGTGGTTGTCAAATGAGAGATGCTATCAACTTGGGTCCCCAGGTCCCTAATTAGATAGGTTGCTCAAAGCTCCCCTCTCTCACAGTTGAACAGAGAAACTTCCTTCTATCAAAGGAAGGTATGGGCAACTCAGAAACTAGTATTACAGCCCTGAATTCAGCACTAGCCTGAAAACTGGACTATACTAGCTTAGAAAGGTGGGAAACAAGGAATTTTTTGTTGTTTTTTTGTTTTGTTTTTTTTTTTTTGAAAAGATAAGGCAAAAGCAGTAAAAAATACACTTAAAACAGCTTTAAACGACTACAAACAATCAGAAAAGGCTATCACGCTTTAGTGTGTAGCCTACAACAGTTAAACAAATTATTTAAACAAAAAAACAACTTTTTAAAAGTGCAGGCAATCAAATAAGTACAATATGTGAAAAAAACAAGCTTTTAAATCACAATAAACGCTGGAAAATCTGCATGTAGGTGGAACACAGTTAAGTACAGCAAGAAAGTACAGAAAACTGATATTTAATCACTCCAAAGTCTCTCTTCTATGCTAGAAGGCTTGTATCAGTTTAAGGCTTTCTAGTGCTACCCAGTAGGTTAGTTACAGGAAAGATGGGAAATGAGCGCAGATGTGGTCTTTTAAACCAGAATGTTGAAAGAGAATGACAAACTGTCCAAATGGTCAATAAACTACAATTTCTGGGCCAAGAACCTCTCCTCTCATGGTAGACAGGCTACCTAGTGCTTACCGCTCCCACTGATAAGCTAGAAGGCTTTCGTCCAACACAGAAAGGCTTGCGGGCTCAGAAGCTTACCAACAGTCCTGGATACAGCAACTCTGTATCTGGACTAGGCTAGTTAAAGGAAAGGTGGGAAACAAGCGCAAGTGTGGCTTTTAAACCAGAACATTGAAAGAGATGAAAAAAGCTACCCAAATGGCCAATAGATAGGCTACCTAATGCTTACTTGCTAATCATAGTACTGCCTATAGTAACAAACTTTTTTTTTCTCAAAAATTTTTTTATTAATTATATGAATAGCAAGACAATTAAAAGATTATACATAACAAGAAGGCATAAATGAACATATAACAATTCATCTAGTGATAACAACCTTCCTGAGATTTTGATAAATTATTTAGAAATAAAACATACACCATATGTACACTATATACAAGTTAGGCAACCTGAGAGAAAAAAAAAAAAAAAATATTTAACATTAACTATTTAATATGTATAGAACCTTTTCTAACACAACCTTTCTAATAGCTTTTTTTTTGGACTCCCACCTAAGTATCTTTGAGCATCAATAAATTTAAAAGCCATTTTCTGGAAAGTAACCCATTTTAATTTAGAACGATCAATCCAATTTTGTATTATATAAAGTTTTAGTAATGAGCAAATAAAAATGATAACATGAATATCAACTTTTGAAAGATGAATCAATGGAATATGTAGAATAGCAAATTCCCACGTCAACGTGGATTTTGATATCCCATTTTCTGCAGTCTGACTTTCAAAGATGTCCACAATCTGTGAGAAAAATGACAATACCATAGAATATGAAGGAGGTCTGCTTGAGGATGAGAACAGCATGAACACGAAGGGGACTTATTTGGGTTAAATTTGTTTAATTTGATTGGGGTAAAGTAGGCATCATTATTAATCATTAATTGTGTATGCTAATTTTTAAAAGGGATAAATTCCTTAGTGTGTCTAATAGCCAGGACTTTCTGAGATTCTGACAATTGGGAATTATAATTCAACCAAACATTAGATAAAAGACAGTTGTGGTCCATCATTAAAGAATTAATTAATTTATATGAGTTTGAGAGCATTTTATCAGATGATGAAAGTATTTTGATAATCGTGTTAAGGTTTTTCAATTGTGAGTCTATGGGGACCAGACATACAAATTTGTTTTTAATTATTGCTCTTAGTTGTGTAAGAATTGGTGAGTAATTCCAGTTTACTTTCAATAACTTACGCCAGTCAGATAAAGGCAAGTCAAGATATTTCAAAACATCTCCTACTTTTAGATTTTTAATTAAAGGATAGTTTGTTAAGTTCAAAAGTTTATTGTCCAATAATATATTTGGGTTTAGATGAATTGGCTGAACATGGTGCGAGATCTTTTCTAGTTTACACATTTTGAGTAAGGTTTGGAAATCTCTAATCTTTTGTTTAAATACTGTAGATATATTTTTAATAAATAAACTATCCAGAGAGACAAAGGGAATAGCTTCAGGATTTAAATTATTAGAAATGACATAATTATACCATAATTTTATCCATAAAGAGTGATTTGGATAAGAAGTATTATTGAATTTAGAGATAGTAAGAAGTTTATTGGATGAGACAATCAAATAATAGAGATAAAGATTAGGTAAACCCAAACCTCCCTTGTCCTTCAAAAATGCCAATCTAGAATAGGAAATTCTAACAGATTTAGGGAACCATATGAATTTTGCCAAAGCTTTATTTACAGACTCAAAAAACATTTTTGAAATTATCTGATCAGATGATGAGAATTGGTAAAGAAATTTAGGCAGAATATTCATTTTAATAATGGCCACCCTTGAAAGAAATGAAAGGTTTAGATGCTTCCATCTGTCCATATCAGACAATATAGAGTTCCATAATTTATTAATATTATTTTGAAAGGAAGATCTATTATTGTGTTCTAAATTGATTCCTAAATATTTTATATTATAAGTAAACTGAAAATGATCGTCTGGAAACAAAAAAGATTTGTGTGCTAAATGATTTAAGGGAAAAATATGAGTTTTTGTAGAATTTAAAAGATCAAATACAAACAAGCGTAACGAGTCCAGGACTTCACGAAAATACAAAGGATAAATCCACGAGTTGTATCTGCATAAACGAACTTTATTTCAAATCGTTTTCGCCTCCGTACCAACAGAAGCTTCATCAGACAAGGAAAAAAAGGCGCCAGTTGTGTTAAATTTAAAACCTTTTAACTAAGGACATGATGTCATTTCCTTTGACACAACTTTAAAAAATTAAAGTGATAGAATTACTAATTCTTGTGCCTCATATAAAAATCTTTATGTCAATCATATAAAATGTTAACATATCAAATTGTAAAATTATAAAAAGGTAAAGTGAATATATATACACTAACAACCATTAACAAATAAACTTTTTCTGACCATATGAATGTGATGACAGTTCAATACCAAATTGTCATACAATGTTATACCCCTTAAAAAGAATATGTTAAAAGTCACATGCTTCACTACATGGACGGCATAACTATTTACCTGAAATATTAGGATAAAGGCATTTCTTAACCCCTACAAATATACAAATAAAAAGGGGTTAAGGAAAATTACCTTAGGTAACTTTTATATTTTAAAACTGCAGAAATGTATCAAGCATCATTCAACCCAGGAAAAGAAAAGGCATCTAACAAAAGTTGCCATTCTAGTTCTTTGATTTCAAGTAAAAGCGATTGTGGCCCGCCCCTAATGCCCACATTGACACAATCTATCCCCATAAATTGAAAACTGTGTCCAGTATGGTTTAAGATGTGTTTAGAAAGGGCATTATCACCCTTTTTGTTTTTAATAGCATAATTATGTTGGTAAATACGGTCTCGTAATCTACGATCCGTCTTTCCAACATAATATGCGGGGCAACAATTACAAAGGGCTAAGTAAACCACTGATTTGGTGTTACAAGTGATCTTGTGTTTAATAGTATATTTTTCACCATTTATAGTGAAAGAACTACCAACTTTCAGGAGTTTACACCAATTACAAGTCCCGCAAGTAAAAGTGCCAGTTTGTCTCGATGGAAATAAAGAAGATTCTCTTGTTTGTAAGAGTTCTTTTAAATTACTACCCCTCTTAAATACAAAAAAGGGTTGTGGTCCCAAAATCTCAATTAACTGGGCATTGTTTAAAATAAAGTACCAATTTTTCTTAATAATCGAACAAATGCCATTAACATGTCTATTATATGTAATAACTAAACTGGACTTGAAATCATGACAGGGCACATTTTGGGTAAGTATTGATTCACCTAAGTCATGTTGGTCCTTTGTAAAATCCAAAGGTGATGTACAAACCACACGTTCAGGGCAACATGTAATAATATGTGCATTCTGTTGAAGGAGAAGGGGTTGATAAACCCCATTTTCTCTCTTCAAGGAAACCTCTTCAATTACCCCATCAATTAACTCTATTGGGTAACCCCTATTAAGAAACATGGCCTTAAGTGTAGAACACTCAAGTTCAAAGGCCTCGGAGGTGTTACACATACGGACAGCTCGAACTAACTGTCCTTTAACAATCGACCTCCTCTGTTTCCGGGGGTGGTTACTATCAAAATGAAGGAAAGCATTACAATAAGTAGGCTTCCTAAAAATTTTACGTCTTCACTATTACTCAATCCAGACTTTTCCTTCTTACCTTTATTAAAATTAAAACTTTCATGACTTACTTTTTGTAGTTCTTTTTTTGTTCTAAAATATTTACTTTTTCACTTCTTTTTGTTCTAAAATATTTACTTCTTCACGTTCTATTTGTAGTCTTCATTGTTCTCCATTTCCATGTCCTCACCCTCTTGATTTCATTCTGTAAACATTTCTACCATCTCTTCATCTACTTCTGTTACTTTATATCTACATTTAATTCACAAATGTCCAACTTTCTTAAATTTATAAAACTTTACTTCACAATTTCTTATGTCATGTCTATCTTTCCACACCCAAAACGTTTCCTTTGTTCACAATTACTAATCAAATGATCAGGTTTCCCACACAAAAAAAATTTATCTTTGGCTGAACCCAATATTTTAACATACCTTTGTCCCCTTCCACAATTATAATACTTGGAATATGTACAATGCTATTATTTTCAATTTTCAAAACAACACTGCAGACCCATGCACCCATCCATAAACCTGTATTATCATAAAAGTGTACAATATCCATCATATATTTACGTAAATGTAATAAATGCTTTTTAAAGTCATTTCAACTTCAGTCCTGAAATGAATGTGATTTTTTTTCTTAGTCTCTCTTTGAAGTGCTTTAAATACATAAGATTTCCAAGGAACACAGTCTTTCTTTTTTTCATGCTCTCCTAAAAAATTCTCCATTACTTGACCAGTCTCAAAGATAATGTCACAAAATGTCTCTTTATTTGTATAAATAAACTCCCTTACCTCATATGCTTTTATTCCTAAAGGCATTATTATTTCATCCCATACCTTGTATTAGTCCATTTCACCCTGTTCTTTTTTCTTGATTTATACCTTAAAAATCTTCTTTTTTCTTACATTTACCATTTTTTCTCCCTATTTCTCTGCTTCAGACTTTACCATCTCAGCATATGATTTTCTGTTCTCAACCTGTGGAACATCTTTCCTCTATATTTTCTCCTTTAGGTCTCCCAATGAAACATCATTACCACATTCAGGTTCACTAGCATTAACAATTCCATGAGAAAACCATCCCACAACTCAGACTGACAAGTTGTAACAACACAACTGTGTGCTACTTCTTCATCTCTGAAGATATTTTTCTGAATACTTCTTCAGAGTCCATTAACAGCTGCATCACTCTATGATTCTCACTCTGAGAAAGCTTGGATGCTTTTTCTACTTCCTTACATTTATGACCACCTTCCAGAAAAGGCTTGACTGCCTTTGCATTTTGATCTTATTCCTCCATTTCCAGACACTTATCGCCATCAACATCAACAATTTTTTTCCCTTTACTATTACTTTCATAGTGTTATCGCTATGCCCCAAGCACTCCATCCTTATTTTATTCTCCTCGAGCTACCTCTGCACTCATAATGGAAACTGGAAGTGCTATATTAAATCATGTTCCTGTATGTAAAACAGTAGGGCAAGTTCCCTGGTGTCTCAGTCAAATTTCCCCTAGTCAGAATGAACACCACCTTGAGTTTCCCTTGAAAAGAGGCTATTGTACTAAAAGGACAAACCTGGTCAACAAAGACTGATTAAAATAAATAAATAAAATATTTATAATTTAATAAACTAAATTTCCTTACCAAAGAGCCAAACACTATCCTCTTGGGGGATTTCAAGTATCCCTCCATTAACTGGAGAATCTATACCAAAACAAACAGATATGAGAAGAGACTGAGAAGAGACTCCATTTTATTACTTAGTCCAAATCTCAATGAGGGGCTCAAAATATTAGACCCAGTCCTCATTTATACAGCTCTCCTATACTGATAGCGCACAGGTATCAAAACATTGGTCATATCTGACCATCATGTAATACCATTTACTCTAGGTGTGAGATCTGAGTCACATCAAAATCCATCAGTCTTCAGAGACTGCCGCTAACTGATGACCTGATGAAATTCAAACACCCTCCCCACTTAGATTACCCTGCTTCATGCTTTTCATAGATAAATTCTACACCCACCTCCAAGCTAACACTGGGGGCACAGTACCTATAAGACATAACTATAATTCCAAGTTTAAGAGCAAACTCATTTGATGGTGCCCAAGAATCAACAAACTACAATAAGAGGAAGAATCTACCAGCACATAAAAACAAACGTAATGCCTTATCAGCTAAAGAAGTTTAAAATAATTAACAAAGAACTTATAAAATCAAATTCTCCAAGAGCAAGCTTGAATTGGGACTTGGCCCTCGTACTATAAACAACAATACAGTCCTCTTTAACTATGTCAGTAATCTAATAAATAATAACAAGTAACAGGAAGAATACTGAATAGCATCACATACTCAACCCCTGAGGATATTGCCAAAATACAAGCAGGTAAATTCAGTTCAAACTTTTTTCCACAACTTCCCCAAATTATTCACAGCATCTTTTCATGGCTATGTCACCCCAGGTCTCCTCCAAGCAAAAACTAAGCACTATTTCCGAGGCTAAAACATTAGATCCACATGCCCTGACAATATGTCAGGTTGTCTTCTTGTCAGCACCAAGCACTGCCTGAAAAACTCTTTATTATGAGTCAATCTTAGTCTCTCCATTGAATTTGTACCAAGAGTATGGAGAACTGTTTTATTCATATATCTCCACAAAAGAGGATCCACAACTGACCCAGGCAACTCTAGACCTATCAGCCTCATTAAACTTATTTGTAAGGCAATTGAGCATATCATTATCAAATTTGTAAATAAGAACATAGGCAGGCTTTAAACCTAGGTCCCTATCCAATTTAGGTTTGTTAAACACAGATATTTTTTCTTAAAACTGGTTGACATTTTTGAACAAGTCACTAGGGTTTCAGGTTTTTCCATCAGATAGCTGTTGAGCAGCTTAAAATTCAACAGAATCTCCTCTCCAGGGGCAGAGGACGCATCAGTTGCTTATATTCTCTAGTCAAACCTGGGTAACTGACATTATAGGCAGGCACTCTCTATCTGAGCCAACAAGCCACCTCAAAGTAAGATAGGTTTTGTTGAATGTTAGTATGATATCGACATGCTTATGGCAGTGCAGGAGACTAAATATTGTGTGATTACTGATACATAAAATACTTAACTAATTCTCAAGCAGGTTACTGCATCAGGAAAGTTCATGGTGATGTTTCAGGGTAGAGACACTGGAAGACTAAAGAGAAAGCTACCCTTTCCTAAAACGTCCTGACAGATGCTTCCCCATCCCAGGAGAACATTAAGTAACTTACAACTCTAGGCAGATGTGGCTTGCTCTGACCTAAATGGGATATATTTATCATGACATGTAAAAACAAACAAACCAGCAAAAAAACAAAACAAACAAAAACATTGTATTGCAGAGTAATGTCATATACTGCAGTTACCAAGAACCCTAATATCCAATATGTACATAAGTCAGCAGCTTCCATGTCAAGGGTGTCACTTGTCTCATGCATTCAAAGGAGATGATGAAGCGGTGTATGGATTCAAGATATTTATTTTACATAGCATTGTCAGAAAGTATAATTAGAACTTGTATTTAAACTAAACGATTCACTCATTATTTCAAATACACTCTCATGTGCATCTCCACTCATTACTGCATTCACTCTGGCTGACTATACAAAATGACACCATCCTTTTATCTGCTCAGTAACTTTATACACATGCTGAGTGCTACAGTGGCTGGTAACATGCACAGTGATCTACATCCTCCCTCTTAATGAAAGAAAAAACTATTTCCTCATGACTAGCACATCAATGACATTTCAACAACACATTGATCTCAAGTACAAGCCTTTAAACATTTTGGATTTGGCCTAAAAACTATCCTAGCTCTGGATACATATAAGTTCTGTAGAGATTTCACAGGAGAAACATTCCTTGATACAGGAACATCTGAAGACACTGCTGAAGTATTTACAGGCATAGAAGACACAGAAGGCATGCTGTCCTCTGAAACTGGAACAGGAACAGGTGTGGATACATCCATAGGACTAGAGTCATTGGCACAAGCAATCTGCTGCGTCATAGGTTCAGTGATAGGTAATACTTGTCTTCAGTTATGTCTGAATTCCATTCCTTCTGACTGAATGATATACAATCTCAGTTCCTCCCAAATATTTTTGATAATACCCACTCAGTCATATCCTTTTGATGTTTACATCCTTACGATCTGTCCTTGTCTTAATGGTCTAAGAGGTTTGCTAGATTTATCGTAGTTCAACTTTTGTGATTGGCGTTTCTTCCAAAGTTGAATTGTGACCACTCCATTGTTCTTAGCATTTTTAATCAAGAGTTATTTACTAATCAGTAAGGTTGTTCTTGTCTGTCTAGACATTAATATCTGAGCAGGTGAACTAAGCAAGTTATCTCAGGGAATGTTTCTGAGACTGAGTAGGTTAAGAAAACCATCAGTACCATCTTTCTTGGATTTCCCTAACAAACATCTCGCACTTTGAACCGCATGCTCAACTAATCCATTGGACTGTGGATACTCAGGACTACTAATAACATGAGCAAAGTCCCAAGATGCAACAAATTTCTTGAACTGCTGACTTGTAAACTGTGTACCATTGTCAGATGCAACTACCATGGGCAGAAAAATGTCCAATCCATTCAAAAATATTAGTAGCAACCTTCAACCATGGTAATTCAGGAATCTGGTTTAGCTGAAGTGGTTCTTTTTGTTGGTGCAATTTAGTACTATTACAAATAGAACATGCTAGAATTTTCTTCTCAATATCTTCTGATATAGAAGGCCAAAATACTGTGCCTCTTTCCCTTCTTTTGGTAGAATCAGTCCCCTGGTGACCATGATGTAAAATCTTGATATATTCTTGTTGTAATGCTGAAGGAATTACCACTTTAGGACCTTCCATGATGATTCCGTCTTCCATCATGAGCTCATCTCTGTAAAGAAAATACTTCTGAATGTCAAGTGGTTTGTCGAACTGGGCATCCTTGACTGATAAAATGTTTCACCTTCTCAAGAACAGGATCTAAAGCTATGTGATTCCTGAGTTCATCAAGACATGATGAGGAAAAAATTCTGACTTCCATAACTTCAAAGTCTGCTTTCTCATTGTCATGCTGTTCTGTTGTTTATCTGGGCACCCTTGACAAAACATCTGCAAGGCAGAGATATTTGCCTTTAGTGTAGACAATAGTGAAATTGCACTTTTGCAATTTTAACATCATAAGTTGCAAGGATGCTGGGGCTGAATGTATTGTCTTTTTCAGGATTGTCACTAGAGGTTGGAGATCAGTCTCTGTTTGAACAGGTTTGCCATAAATATATTCATGGAACTTTGAACATGTGAACACCACTGCCCAAAGCTCTTTTTCAATTTGTGCATACTGCATCTCAATTTGGGTTAAAGTTCTATATGCATAGGCTATTGGTATGCCTTCTTGAAGACATGATGCACCAAGACCATACTTAGAAGCATCACATGAAAGAGTAACTGGTTTGTGAACATCATAATATCTCAACATGGGTGGACTGGAAATTTTCGGTTTCAGAATGTCAAATGCTTGTTGTTGTTCTAACCAGGACCAGTTTACATTTTTGTGCCAGCTCACGTGACGGTGCTGAAAGTTCACTCAAGTCTGGGATGAACGTTCCTAAATAGTTGACCATACTTAGAAAATGTTGCAAAGATGTAACAGTGTCTGGAACTGGCATCTCAAGAACTGCTGCTTGCTTAGATGGATCTGGTTGTAAGCCAGAACTAGTACACAAAGGAGCCACATAAGTAACTTCACTCATCTTGAATTTACACTTCTGAGGATTCGGTTTGAGTGACTTTACATGCATGGTCTAGAACTTTCTTGAGGTTTCTATCATGTTTGTCTTCACCATTGCCCCTGCAATATTGTTGTCTACTATGATAGCACATGGATCAACTGAAAAAAATTGCTCCATTACATGTTGAAATACTTCACTGGCAAAATTTATCTCAAATGGCATTCTCAAGAATCTGTATCTATTGAATGGTGTACTGAAAGTATGAAGATTTTTGATCCAGTGAAATTTGCCAAAATGAACTTTTTGCATGTAAGACAGAAAAAATAGTGGCATTTGGCATAAGAGCTACTACTTCTTCTACTGTGCATATCGGATGATGAGGATGTTTAAGTGCTTTATTTAAATCTCTGTGATCAATACATATTCAAATATCATCTGAGTTTTTCTTATCAGCCACGACCTTTGAGGATACCCATTCAGTCAGTCAGTTCTTTTACTGAAGTACCTAAATTCACCATTTTGTCTAGAGCTGTTTTCACTTTGCTCTACATTGCTACCGGAGCTTTCCTTGCTGGTCTGACAACCGGGCTTACTTCATGTTTTAACTTCATGAAATATGTAACTGGTAGTTTGCCAAGCTCGTCTTTTAAATTATTTGCATATTCACCACAAATATTCTGTGTAAAACTATCATGGTTGTTCAGACTTATATGGTGGACTTCTTTATTAATTTAAATCAGTCCCATTCTCAAACTATCTTTGAGGCCTAACAGTGACTGCATGTGTCATTTGACTATGTAAAACTGCATGTCACACTGTTCCCAGGAGAATGGCATGTGGGAACTACTGTGTCATCAGTTTGAATCTCTTCAACACCATAATCAAAAGTTTCACACACTTTGCTGAATCAAGTTTTTCACCAGCTTTTACCTTGGCAAATGTTTGTGCTGATATAACATTGCACTTGTATCCACTATCTACTTTAAGCTCTGTGGGTTTCCCATTAATCCAAACAGTACAAAATATTTCACTCTTTGCTGCCAGACTACCAGTTTGCTGATAGTTCACTGTATTAATTGCTTCATCAGTCAATGAGACACCATCAACATAAAAAGTTTGCTAATGGCTTTCTATCTGATTTACTTGCTTCTTTGGGTGCTCTCTTTTAATAAAAGTATTTGCCTCTTCAGACTTGCAAAGCCTTTTGAAATTATACCACTTTTTCATTTGGGACATTGCTGGCCAAAAGCTAAGTACTTTTCTCATTTAGGCTCATGACTGCCTCCCTAATTATGATAGTTAACAATAAGATTAGGTGCTGTGGTCCCATTCGGTTTATATTTAGAGTTGGGTGTTGGCACATACTTTAGTTTATATTGTTTTTTCATCTTAGATTTATGTTCTACACTATCAACATTCACACTGGTAGACAGTGTATGCATGCTTTACTCATTTGTAAGCACATTTGTGTACTTTTCTGTAAGCTTGTATTATTCGACAAATCACTATGGTTTTGCTCAACGTTAAATCACTGTCTCAAAGCAAACTTTTTCTCACTGTATCATTATTAACACCACACACAAGTCTGTCCTGTATCAACTCATCTTGCAAATCACCAAATCTGCATGTTTTAGTTTTATTTCTCAAGTCAGTAATATATAGGCTCATAGGTAAGTACTAGGCTATCTGCCTGAGGGCATCTATAAGCCTAGCCAGAATGTGTTGGCTTTCGCTGCCCCCTTAGATTAGTTCCCTGTACTTCTGTCCAGCAGATCCATTAGTTCCCTGTGCCTCTGTCCAGCAGAACCACTGTTGTGATCCCTGGGGTACATTTTCTGTTTACCATCCTCTCGTCAAGGTTTCTCTTGAAGAGTGTTAGTGAGGGGCTCTGCCTACTGTAGATTGGAATCCTGTTCCAAAACATGGGGGAGTCTCTGGGACAGGAATCTATCCCTCCAGCACATCCTATTTATTGTTATGGTGAGGTTTAGATCCCTAGAGCGTGTTGCTCTCGGGGATTTGTTTTTTTTTTAGGTGGCACATGTCCATCAATTCTGGGTTGGACATAGCCTTGTATGTCAGGTAGAGATCACCTCTGAGTAAGCGATATGCAACCAAGTACAGCTGGAGTTTCTTCACTCGGGTTGCATAGGGCTTCTGACTGAGACCAGTAATCCTCTTGGTGAGGTACTTCTGTGGTCTTTCCAGCTGTTGCAGGTGTCTTGTAAGGTACATCCCAAATGTGGCATTGTACTCTATGACGGGTCTGATGAGTGATGAGTAGAGGGGCACAATAAGCTCTTTTGTTCTAGATGCGAACCCTTTTGTGATTAGGTAGGCCACATAGAAGGATTTTCTAACCACCTTGGCAATATGATTATCAAAGGAGAGATTACTATCTACTTGGGTCCCCAGATCCTTTATTACATTTTCTGTATTTAGGGGACTACCACTTATGTGGTAGTTCACGGGTACTTTGTTTTTTCCAAAGGGGATGACTATGCACTTTTTGGCATTTAGCTTGAGGCCATGATTTTGACACCAGGTATCTGTCTCAGCGAGACCCTACTGGAGGATGTCTGTATCAGCCAGAGAGTCAATTATGGCCCCCAGTTTGCAGTTGTCTGCGAACTTGGTCAACCATAGTCCTCCTGTGCTTGCCTGTACCTCTGAGAAGTATGAACCGAACAGGAGGGATCCCAGGACTGATCCCTGGGGGACGCCACTTGTAACCGGTTTAGAGTCAGACCTAGAGCCTGCAACTCTCACTGTGTGGCTTCTATCCATGAGCCAACTGGCAACCCATCTTGTGACATAGGGGTTTATGTTCGGGCTAGTGAGCTTGTCTATATTACCAGAATGGGGAATGGTGTCGAAAGCCTTTGCGAGGTCTAGGTAGGCTGTGTGGACCTCTTTTTCCCTCATCTAAAGCCTTGGTAACTGTCTCAAAGAAGTCCACCAGGTTTAGGAGGCATGATCTGCCCTTAACAAAGCCAAACCGGGAAGGATCCAATGTTTGGAGGTTCCCAATGTCTCTGTTAATGAGTTCCATGATGATGTGCTCCATAGCCTTGCAGACCAGGCTAGTCAGGCTTATAGGGCGATAGTTCCCGGGGTCCGGTGTGGCTTCACCTTTGTGGAGCAGGATAACTGTTGCTGTGTGCCACTCCATGGGTACATAGCCTGTAGAGAGGCTGAGTTTGAACAGTGTGTTTAGGTAAGGGGTTAGTTCATTTTGGAGCTCGTGTAAGACACAGCCTGGGACACCATCTGGTCCCATTGAAGCTGTGTTTTTGGCTTTGGATAGGGCTGTTTTAACCTGCATGTCAGTGATTGCTGGTGCTCTACATTCTTCTGGTATGGTTATGGGCCCTTTAGGGGGTGAGAGGGGGGTGAAGTTTGCACTAAACCTGTCTGCTAGAATGTTGGCAATATCAGTCAGTTCAATGTATTTTGTGCCATTCTGCACTAAATCAAAGCAGATCTGAGAGTTTCCACTTAGGTTCTTGACATAGCTAAAGAACACTTTGTGGTTATCTTTGGAGTCCTTGACAATATTTCTTTCGAAGCTAGCTTTGGATGAATTTATGAGGGATTGTAGTTTCTTGCTGATACTGATCAGGGATGTCTTTCCTTCTTGGGATTTTACTCTTTTCTGTACTACTGCCCTCCTTCTATTGTATAGCTTGTTTATGGCAGGGGTCCACCAGACTGGTTTCCTTTTCTTGGAGGAGTGAGTTTTGGTTTTGCTTGGGATAGCACATTCCATGCATTCTTGCAGGTGTTCATAGAGTGTTTTTGTAAGGGATTCAGCAGCTTGGACAGCTTTGTCCTTTAGCATGGGGACTGTAAAACGTTCCACCTTGGTCTTAAGTAACGTGAAGTTTGCTTTTGAAAAGTTTTTCACTGTGGTTTCCATGATTGGGGGTGGGGGTGGAATGTGGATATCCAGAGTGATTAGTCTATGGTCTGATCTAACCAGCGAGGGGTTGACCTCTGGTGTGGTGATGACCAGGTCCAGTATGTTGTCACCTCTGTTGGGGGTGTTGACTATTTGACCCAGGACATTTAAGTTTATAAATTCTAGAAAGCATTGGGCAAGGGGGTTAGTACTTGAGTAGTTCTCCCAGTTAATGTTTGGGTAATTGAAATCACCCAATACTAGGGCATTTGGTAGGACCTTCATATTTCCAGTGTCTCCAGAAATGCAGAATGGGGGTCCTGATTCATGGTGGGTGATCTGTAGCAAGCTACAATTTGAATTGCAGTTTTGCCCATTGTTAGTTGCACATGGATGATCTCTGAGGCATCATGATGTGCCACTAACCTGGAGGTGTAGGTATCCTTGATGAATATGGATACACCCCCGCCTTTTGTGTTTCGGTCTGGGTTCTATGTCAAAAAGTATGGTTTGAGTTATAGCCTGGTAGTGCTGGGGAGCTCTCTGGAGCCTTAAACCAGGTTTCTATTACTGCACAGATATGGATGTTCTCCATATTGAGGAGTGCCTTGAGTGCATGCATTTGGAGGTTTAGACTTCTGGTGTTGAGTAGCATTACCCACAGTTTTTGGTTACTTGTGCTATTTACGGTGGTGGGTTTGTCTTTTGAGCCTTGCCTAAAAAAGACACTACGGGGGCGGCAAAAGCCTTGGCCAGTATTCAAAAGCCTAAGGGTGACAGGTGCAAGCCATCTCTTGTGAAGCAACATGGCTTGTTGAGCATGTCATCCCAGGTGGACAGATACTGTATCCCCTTTGAATGACACCAGAAACTTAGCCAGTTGTTGAAATTGATCATTTTTGCTTTATACTGTGGCATCATTCTTGGTGAGGGCAGGATGCTACTCAGGGTCAGGGTCATACTGGCCTGGGCTACATGATCAGAAAGCTCTTCCATGTCTCTTTTCATGTAGTCCAGGGAGGTACGTCTCAGGTCATTCACACCAACATGGACAATGACATAGTCATATTTGTACTTGTTCAGGAGTGACCTGAGTGCTTGTGTAATGTGGCAGATCCTGGCACCCAACAGGCAGCTAAGTGTAACCTTCTCCTTGTCCAGCCTAGTTAGTTGGACATCAGTGTGCCTGACTACAGAGTCGTCTATTACTAGTGTGTTGGGTATGTTATTTTTCCATAAGGGCTGTGATTGACTGGCATACTGATTATGTGAAGTACGTGTTTCATAGTTTGTGATGGGGTGTGGAGGTTGCTTGAATGTCTGCTTTGGAGGTCTCTGTTGCTTTTGCAGATTTTTATATTGCGCCTCCGAGTATGTTTTCATGTATTTATGTGTATTTGCCGGTGTTGGTTTAGTAGGTCTATGTGAGACTGGTGGTGTGTTGCAAGTATTTTCCTTCTCCTCTTGACTGTCAGTTCCAGTCTTGAGTTGACAGAGCTTTGCCTCCAGTTTAGCTGTATAATTGCATCTCTCGCATATATTATTGTTTGGTGGTAGGAGGAGAGGGTTGGCTGTGTACATGAAGGCAGTTGTAACATTGCCTCAAAATGCCCAAATTCACCATTTGGACTGGAGAGTACACCTGAAACTGCACTTTGGACATGCCTGAATAGGTAAAGTGAGCTGTTTTACTGATTGGCTGGTAACGACAAATAGAGAGCCTTGTCCTTCTGGACAGTATGGGGGGGGGGGTCTAGTCCTAGGGTTAATTAGTGCTTGCTATGAGTTTTGAGCAAGTGCTGAGCTGTGAAATGAATGGTTTGAATGCTTAAGTTGAAAGTTTGTCTATTTCCAAGGGAAAAATTGAAGAGTAGACTTCGTGGAGCCGGGAATATTTTAACCCCAGCTATCTGGCGCTGCCTGGCACGCAAAACCATGCAAATGGGGTTTTTATAGCAGGAAATGAAAGAGAGAGAAATAGCCCAAATTGGCCAATAAACTACTAACTTGTGGCCTGAAACCACTCCTCCAGGGACAGATAGGCTGCTCAAAGCTCCCATCTCTCACAGGTGAACAGAGGAACTTCCTTTGATCCAAGTAAGGTATGGGCAACACAGAAACTTGTAACACAGCCCTAAATTCAGCAATAACCTGAAAACTGGACTATACTAGTTCAGAAAGGTGGGAAACAAGTATTTTTTTTTTCAGAAAATAAAGCAGATGCAATTAAAAAAAAACACTTAAAATGCACAGAAATGGCTATCGCACTTTAGTGTGTAGCCTGCAACAGTTAAACAGATTATTTAAACACAAAAACAACTTAGTTCAAGTGTAGGCAGCAAATAAGTACAATATGTAGCAGAAACAAGCTTTTTTAAATCACAGAAATGCTAAAAAATCTGTGTTTTAGACAGAATTAGTTAAAGACAGCAAGAAAATGCAGAAAAATGTATTTATTTTATTTATTTTACATTTGTTGACCGGGCTAGTCCAGCTGGATATATGTCCATTTTCAGTGGAGGCCTGGGGAGAAAAGCTCCACAAACAACAAAAAATAGGCTAAGATAATGTTATTTACAATAGAAATTGGTACATTGCAAAGCTTTATAACATATTACATATCTAGGATTTTATATTCTGTATTCCAATAGGGAAAAAACCAATGTAAATAAACCTAGATGCAACAGTAGTTTGTATTAATAATGCAAATTATATCTAAGAGATAATATAGATTCTAAAATCGCAAACAAATATCAAAAGAAAAATGCTAGTGTTAAGTGGATAGAGTATTCAAAAGCAAAGTACAAGGATACAATTACAATGTTCAGTCTCACAAGAGTTCTGGTCTTATATGAAAATGGTTAGTCATTCAATTGTATATATATATTTACATGAAGAATAATCCTCAGAATGGTCATGCACACTATTATCGGTGAGTAAACACAAGATAATGTTCATAAGAGGCTAAGAATCAAGTGAGTCTAGAAAAGGGTATGGTGGTTAGTCTGGGTTATCACAGGGGCATAGCCAGTGTGATCTGAGGTAGGGTTTGAGCTTGCTTTTAAATAGGTTAACTGAGGATAGTGAGGTTAGTTGACTTGGGAGGCTGTTCCAGGTTTTACCTACTGTATTAGAGAACAGGGTGTCACCAACTGAATTGCTGGATTCAGATATTTGTACAAGTAGTTTGTTAGATGAGTGTAAGGTTTTGAGATTGTTAATAGGGGGTGACTAGGGATGTAAGTATTGGTGTATTTTGAGGTAGATACAGGATCTTGTGGTCTGCTATTAGTTGATTGAAAAGTATTAGATTTGGCAATTCTAACCATCCAAGTTGATTCAGGTTGATACAGTGATGAGTTCTATAGGAGGACCCAGCTGCAAATCTGGCAATATTGTTGTAGGAGGATGGCAGTTTGCTCAGATTACTTCTGCATATTTTGGTATAGCTAGGGGAGGCATAGAGCAGGGTAGAGATAAGGTGGGTGCGAGCAATGGTGACCCTGGCTAGAGGAGTTAGAAAGGGTTTGATCCTGTAGAGAGAAACTAGTTTCTTATTCACTGTTTTTATGCTGTTATTAATGTGAGGCTCAAAAGACAAGTTATTATCTATTAGTAACAGAAAAGCAAAAAGACACATTGGTCATACACAACAGGCAACTTTAATACAAAAATAGTAAGAGCTTTCACGGAATCCTTCTGCTTCATCAGAGTAACAGTGAATGTAAAGAACATCACATTTAAAAAGGTTCACTATATCAAATTAACCAATCAACAGTTATGCTATTAATTAGAGCCCTATTAACACAAAAAGGCCATAGCTGCAATACCTAATATAAAACAGAAAATAACTACATTCATATCAAGTGGGTGGACATATATAGCATTTAAATACATTATATGCAAGATGCTTATAAATAAAAACAATGGCATTAATATAGAAATTTATATAAAAATATTAATATAAAATCAATCAATTAAATCACAGTGCAACCATTTATAAAATAAATTTCAATTCTTAAGGGCCCTAGCTCTGAGAAAGGGTTTAAGGGATACTTTATTATTAAGGCCTGGTGCAATTTGTTTTTGCAATAAAGTGCAATTTTTTTATAACAATAGAAAATGAGCAAACTGATTTAAACAAATTACCCAATTAACCAGTAAAAAAACTCAAACCTGAGCCTTGTTCCAGCAGTCTTCAATCAGACAAGTTCTAACTGCACACTCCTGCCACTAGGGTGCAGGGGAACCTTCTCCAAAAAGATGGCCTGGATTAGTGCTTAAGTTATACAAACAAAGCTAGATTCAGCAAGCCTGAATCTAATCTATGCTACAACAGACAAGGTGCACCAATATCAGAAAAACAGTTTAAATAAGCAGGCACAGTAAGCCTTTAACCAGAATTTCCCAGCTCGGAAGGGCAGAATCTAGCCTCTCCTCCCACAAGAGTACAGACCACAAATCTTCTTAATGTAAAATAACCAGCCTGGAGCCCAAGTGCTTAAACCAGAACTAATACACTTTTAGAATAACAGACACTGAGCCTTCAATCAGCAGTTACCTACTTAGAAGGATGCAAGCTACCTGTCCTGTCACAACAGTGCAGACCACAAACCTTCTTAATGTAAAACAACTGGCCTGAAGCTCAAGTGCTTTAACCAAAAGACTTAGAATAACAGTTACAATTTAATCAGGCTACTACCAAGCAGTAATAAATGCAGCAGAATAAACACAATTGAGCACTTTTAAGAAGAGGCAAAAGCAAAATAAAGTAGGAAGAAACACAAATACAGTAAAAGCAGATAAAGTGCAATTTTTATTTTTTTTTATATAACAGAAAATGATAAAACTGATTTAAACAAATTACCCAATTAACCAGTAAAAACCTCAGAACTGAGCCCTGTTCCAGCAGTCTTCAATCAGACAAGTTCAGGGCCTAAGTGGTTATGCCTACTGAAATGTTCTTTCTGTATTATTCAGGATGAGCTAATGAGACTAAACTAGGATAGAGCTGGGAGAGAGCAGAACAGATGGGAATGGTAGGAGTGTCTGAAATCAAAATATGATCATATTGTACTCTGTTGAGTGAGCAAATGACATGGGCCCAGGAGGAGTGTTCAAACACAAATTTACAGGAGGGACGGTCAATTCCAAACTCACCAAGTTTAATACCACAACAAGAACAGGGAGAGTGGATGGGAAAACGAACTGCAGACAGAAAGCGAGAGCTCACAATTTTCAGTGAAACAAATAAATAAGCAGATAAATGCAGTACTATTTTAACACAATATTCAATAAAACAATAAACAGAAAAAAATAAAATACAGTACTATCTTATAACACTGCAATTTTGTACTTATCTCAGCTTGTAATAAAGTTGATGTAGGTATGTAAAAGCTAACCAAACAGCTCAAGTATGCAGCTATTCAGCAGAAATAATTTCAGAGATAAGGGACCAAGACTTTAAGGCACAGAGAAACCTTCTAGGCTAAGACTTCTACACCGAATATCAATGAAGTGCGAAGAATAAACCCACTAACTGCAGACAAAGATCTCACAATTTTCAGTGAAACAAATAAATAAGCAATAAATGCAGTACTATTTTTAACACAATATTCAATGAAACAATAAACCAGAAAAAAATAAATGCTGCTATAGTTTCACCAGGTTTTTGATTTCATACATAAAACATGCATTTCCATTGAAATATTCATTTGAGGGTTGCACATTTCTCTAAATTTATATTATAAGCACTCAGGGTCTTCCCACATTACAGTCTGTATCACAATATGGCCATTTTCCCCCTCCCCTGCATACACAGCAGGTGCATACACAAATAGGCGTTCCCTCTCAATGGCTTCCGAGCTTGCTAAATTAAGAAGTATGAAGGCTTTTGTACATGCGTCTTTATCAGAAAATGAAGCCTGTATGAAAATATCATATTCTTGCTCAAACACTCTCCAATTCTCAGCAATATTGTTATCAAACACCAAAGGTTCAGGTCTGTGAAATCTCTCTGCCATAACAACAAAATACATTTAAACATAAGCATAGACCAGATACTTGTAATTATGTTTAAATGCACAAAAATCACTTTAAAAAGGCTTCACTTTGCCAGTGCAAACATTCCAGAAACTTTGGACACTTTGAATAACTTTAATTAATGTGAAAAGTAATACATTTTGAAGAAATGGAGTCATTTAAGCCTCTTTGTACATTTTAATACTTCACAAATGATCTCAAACATCTTTGAATTTATTTCAAATACTTTTATCAGTATGTGACAATTTTGGATATTTTATTTATCTCAGTAATTATTTTGAACATTTTAAATGCCTGGCAAAGTGTTTGATGACTGAAAATTCATTTTAATGAGTTTTAGCGCCTATGAATAACCACTGACATGTTTGTAAGTTCACTCCGGTATATTTCTTCACTTTTAACTGTGTGCTTCATGGCTTGCGTGTTGCTTCAACTTCAGATCCCATTCTGGCACTATGTCACTTGTCCCATGCATTCAAAAGAGATGATGAAGTGATGTATGGGTTCAAGGGATTTATTGTACATAACATTGACAGGAACTGTAATTAGAACTTGTATTTAAGCTAACTGATTCACTCATTATTTCAGCTTTGTGCATCTCCACTCATGACTGCATTCCCTCTGGCTGACTGTAAAAAATGGTGCCATCCTTGCACGTGCTCATTAACTTTATACACATGCTGAGTGCTACTGTGGCTAGTAAAGTACAACATGTACAGTGATCTACAAAGGGAAGAAATTTTGTGGTGCCTGCTCAAGAGTGGGCATCACTTTCACATGCAGTGTGCTAATACTGTTGAAGGAACTATCAATCATTGACATCAGAGCTGAGAGTACAGAGCACTAGAATAAAGATTTCATAGCAGACAGGCATGTTATAAGATCTTTGGATATGTTGTCCCCACTTAACAGGATGAGTGTTCTATATCTATTGTGTAAGAGCTTCAAATTCTTCTAGGGTGGGGCCATATAGCGTGAATTAATTCATAGGTTCATAGGTAGGTACTAGGCTATCGGCCCAAGGGCCTAAGTAAGCCTAGCTAACAAGGTTTCCTGGCTTATGCCACCCAAGAAAGTTAATTTCCTGTGCCCCTGTCGAGCAGAGCCACAGAAGTGATCCCCGGGGTGTATTACCTATTTCCCATCCACTCATCAAGATTTTTCTTGAAGAGTGCTAATGAGGAACTTTGCTTAACAAAGATGTCATCCACTTCCAAGCTGCATCCTGTCAGTGAACCCACATTAAGCATAGCAATTCTCAGTTCATGTTTGGCAGGTTGGTTGGTTTTACGTCCAGCTTTCACTCAACAGAGCTATGCCAGGTAACCCAGACTAGAAAACTAAACACCAGCCAGCCAGTAGCTTACTGACCCTGAGCTGCTGGGCTTTCTGGCAGGCACATACTGGCCAATAGGGGCACATATACCCCTCCCACCATTTGCACAGGTCGCTGGCATGGCTCAGAGTAGGCCAGGTCCTCAACCTACTTATCACTGCTAACTACCCATGCCCATTATTGGAGACATTAGTCAACATGACCGAATCACCTAGAGCCATATCTTATGCCATCAAGTGGATAGCCCTGCCACTGCGCGCAGTCTGTGATCCATGTTATCCTATCGTGAGGATACTGCACACCACAGTAGATGCCCAAAGCAGTTGGTCTGTACAACACTTTCTCCTATAGGGCACCATGTAGAGTCTGTGCTGCTGCCCATAGCTCCATTCATTGGTGAGTTTGAGATGGAAACGCTCAGCATGTTTTTTGGACATGGTAGAAATCCCACAGAGACACAGGGAAATCATGCAAAGTCCAAACAGGTCAGAATCAAACCTTGTACCTTGTACATGGGAGGCGAAGACCTTAACCACTAAGCCATCATGTGCATTAATGTCTTTATGTAATTCATTAATCCATAACTCCCAGTTTAGACTTCGATATTAGTTCAACAAAAACTGATAAACTAGACAACTGTATCCTTATTTTCAGGTATTCTTTTCTTTTTAATTTCTGAGGAGTTTTATCCTGCCAGGAAAATGGTGATGCGGTTCTATGATCAAGCATCTGAAGTCTGCCCTGGTTTTCCTGCAGTACTCATTTTGTATATTGAAGTCAGATGTCCTGTCATCCCTTCACAGCTATTTATCACATGCAGTACATCATTTTCACATGACCTTTTCTATACCCATACTGTTTACTGTGGTTTCTGATTTATTTTTACTAAGAGATGTGTCTTCTACCATCAAATCTGATTGAATGTATTGGCTGCATCATATTACTGACGATGTCTGCTATTTCATTCCTCTCAATATTTATATTGTCTCTAAATATTCTTTCTTGTGTGTCTCTCTCATGTCTTTAATTCTGCATCCTTAGAGGTTTTTTTCCAGATAGTTTCTTGTCTTATTATCTCTGGCATCTCCTTCTTGCCTAGTTTTTTTTTTCTCACTGATTGGACAAAGTCTGCAGCCTCCATTCTTCTGGAATTACATGTCCATTTACTTTACGCAAAGTTCCAAACCCCTCCATGAGAATTTGTCTCCTTTTTTATTCCATTTGTAAGATGGCCATGTGTCTGAAATATCTGTGAATCAATTTGCATCATCCTATGCTCTTACCATTAATGCAGCTGGGTAAATGATCAATGTGGGGAAGCTTTGTTCAGATAGTTTCCTCTTCAGAAAGTCTGCATGTCTGTGATGTTGATATAAGTCTACAAAAAAGTTCTCCACAAGCTTAATGCGGTTTTGTTGCCAAAGAACCCTATGTGCTTTGTGCTGTTTTGGTTAACCCAATCCTTGTAAGGACAGAGTGGAGGACCATAAGTACATGTCTTGGCTTATCCAATTCTGGTTTCCTCCTTCCAACCCTGTGAATCCTTTCTTTTTTGTAAGCAATCTTAAATTGAAGTTTCACTCTCTCTAATCATACTTTCTATAAACTCTGGTAATTCCTGAATTTCCATACATTCTGTCTTATGTCTTCTAAAACATCCACTTTCAGTTGTTGTATAAAATATGTATTTTTCCTCTTTAGCTCTTGTTGTTTGTCTGATTTTTCAGTTATCACATTTTTTGTTTAGTTTTCTCCTCTAAACTTATAAAATTGCTCCACCTAGACCAAGCTGTACAATATTTTAATGATAACTTCCACAATCCTTAATAGCCTCACTCTAACAAGAAAAATATGGTCCAAAGCCAAAAATCTACCTTGGATAACTAAAGATGCTAAATCTCTAACTAAACAAAGGGATAGAGCCTGGACTGCTTATCAAACCTCCAAAACCTCAGAAAAACTTCACCTCTTAAAAACAACTAAAAAATCTAATTAAGAAGGAAATATTATCTGATAAAAGATCTTATTTTCTAGTCTGTCAGCAAAAACACATAAATAGCCCACAAACATTAACTACCCCCTCAACCATGGCTAAACCTCTACCCCTGTGCCACCTACAACAAATAGCACTGAATGCTTTGCATCCCAGTTTAACTCTCATTGCATCACAACTATCACCTCACTTTTAAACAACAAATCTAACCATCTACTTACAGTGTCTATCTCCACTAACTCTACACCCAACTACTTCTCTTTTAAACCCATACAAACCTCTTATATCAAAAAACTCCTATCAAAACTAAAACCTACCTGTCTAGCAGCTGACCAACTCTCTAGTGACTTCTTAAAAACTGCTGCCAGCTCTATCACCTATCCCGTATCTATATTAATTAATCGATCCATCACAGACCAATATGTCCCCATACTCTGGAAAATATCCCATATCACCCCCTCCACAAAGGAGGCCCATTGAAAGATCTCTCTAATTATCGGTTCATTGTCATTCTCTTACCCCTAGCCAAAATCTTAGAGAAATGTGTTCATAAGCAGCTTCTAGACCACCTCACTGCAAATAATCTCTTATCTAGATCACAGCATGGCTTCTGTCCAAAACACAATACCTCCACAGCCCTCATAAGTTTCGCTAACTACATCAATCTCCTGAAAAACAATGGACAACTAGTTTCTACTATATTCCTTGATATGCCCAAAGCTTTTGATACGGTATCTCACCAACTACTACTCAACACTCTAGTCTCCTTCAACTTCAATGCTACAACTCTCAACTGGTTCTTTAGCTACCCTACTAATTGACAACAGGCAACTAAATGGGATAATAAACTCTCCACACTCCTCCCAGTCTCTGTAGGGGTTCCCCAGGGTTCCATCCTTGGCCCTATCCTTTTTATTACATTTACAAGGAGTCTAAACTAACATTCAATATGCTGATGATGCTACTCTTATTTGCTCTGCTCCCACACCCCAAGAACTCCAAGATAAACTACAAAACTCATTTCTAGATATTGAAAACTACTTAAGTGAACACCAACTCATCCTAATCCCAAACAAAACAAAGTTAATGGTCTTCTCTAACAGGAAATCCAAAGCAAAACCTCCTCCTCTCTCCATCTACTCCACTAATGGCACTATAATAGAACCAGTTAACCAATCAAAACTACTTGGTGTCACAACAGACAACAACCTAACATTCAATAAACACATATCACTCACAATTTAAAAAGTTCACATCAAACTTGGTGCACTATATAGGGCCAAACCTTACCTAACTCAAAACGGCAGACTAGCCACAGCCAGATCCCACCCCCTATCTACTTTTCTCTGCTGTTCTCAAATTTTCACTAATCTGAGCATGTCTGATTTGCATTGACTTGATTCCTGCTATAATAAAATAGCAACATTAGCAACATTTGCTGCTAATATACCCAACAGGACCTGTCATTGCCTTGTTTTTCAAAAATTACACTGACTTGAATTTCCCAGTCTGTTATTGCTCAATCAGCTCACCACTGCTCACTGTATTATCCATAAACCTGAAAACTGCCCTGCACTCCCCAACCTAGTGCAACTAAATACCAACCCCAAGACCCTTAGATCATCTGATAAACTTACACTCAAGGAAACAAAGTCCCATAATTACTTTGGTGACTCTCTCTTCTCCTACAAAGTAGTCAAACAGTGGAACCTATTACCCCATAATATCCTAAAAACGCAGATAATCATAACTTCAAACAACTCTTAAAGGAGTACCTTACTCAACAATGACTATGCTCCTGTAATACCCCTGGCTAGTTTCTCAAGCCATCAGTCTAATGTTTCTTTTCTGCTATCTTCTCCTTGTATTACTTCTACCAAATGAAAATACCATAATGGTTTATTTTAGTTATATAGCTAATATGTTTTGTATTACTGTCTATAGTAAGGCTTATGATATATAATGTTTTCTGTTTACAATCTCTTTTTGTAAAATGTGATTGTAGCCAACTGTCAAACATTTTGTATGTTCTTTGTAAATCTTTGTAAAATGTCTGTAATCTTTTTTATACTATTGCTATGGAGCTTTTCTTCCTGGGTCTCTGCTCAAAATGGGCTACTCTCATCATCCTGGGCTGATAAAGTTTGGAGGGCAACAATCTTATTCTGCAGATGAACAGTCAGTACAGATATGTTACAGGGCTCCTAGATGAAAATGGGAACCTACTGACATGCTAGGAGGCAGAGCCCTCATATTTTTCTCCTCTGGAATTTTGATTAGTGAAATTTATGTGTCCTTCTAAGACCTAATTTTATCCCTTTTTCCTCTTGCAGTTTCCATTTCATATAGATCTCTCAAGAGGTTCCCACAGCCTTCAGTGCTAGCAAAGTTTCTTTAAAATTGATCACCTCTTCTGGGTTCTCATATGATGCCTGTTGCCCAGTTGCTGCAATAAAAAGTAGTAGGGAAGTGTAAGTGATATTAGTACCCAAGATATTTGCTCTTTCTTATTATATGGAGCTGTATTCTTCCTTGTATTAAATAAGGCATTACTGTAATAGGTGCAAATCATACTCTGGATCCTGTGAACACAAGTGCATTTCCTAGTTCTCTTCCTCTTCTGAGTACAGCTTCCCTATCATTAATGTCTAAAAATCTTATAATGAAATGTCAAGATAAGGTGTTCAAATGTACCCTAGATGCCACCCTATGTCCTTGCTCTATTACAGGCTGATAGAATAGTTGCAAGATCTTGACCAATTCCCTTTTGATAAACTCTACTAGATTTCTCCCTTTTTTACCCTCAGAAATACCTATAATCTGAAGGTTATTTCTCTGACCCTTCTCAAGATCATCTGTCTAGAGTTCCAGGTGATATGCTTTCCTTTGCAACTACAGATCTGTGATGTTTTCCTTGCTGCTCCATTTTCTGATTCTGAACAGTTAATGTAGCTGTTTAGGTTTTGCAGCTGATCCTCCTGCATCATAATGGAATACTTTAAAAGTTCAGAATCCATATTGGAATACTTTAAAAGTCCAGTATCCTGAAGAACTGCTTGTACCCGGAAAGTTAAAATGAAGATTTCTTGTTAGATATCATCTGTGGCATCTCTTGTGGGAATTTGTGGTATTTGTCTTGGTCCCCTTCAATAAACGCATCACACCAAATCATGTTTGACGACCTTTTTTAAACTTCTATAAACATAATTTTGTTAACCAGTATTTATTGATTACAACCAACACATGGTATATTCGAGCATAACATCCATGTAACTTTAACTGTGAAAAGGTAACCCCACTCATCCTGACCCAGTAAGCAGCGTCCATACCTCCACTCACTTATTTAGGAAGCAGCGTACCACCACTTCACTTCATTTACCATTTATTGAATTGCACATCCAACCAAATAAGCAGCTTACCTCCGCTCGCATATTTTACTTATCAAGAAGCATCCAACCACTCACTTTTCTTTCCCACCTCATTGAACTGAACATTCAGCACCAGAGGGGAAAAAGAACAGGAAAAGCCTGCCCCTCTTCTCTGCCCTACCAAGACTGAAAGACCACAATCCCCACTATTCCACCACAAAAGGGGAGGGAGAGCGGGTAGCAAGTTTATGCCAAAATGTGATTCCTTCTCAAGTTACACTTGCTTAAACCCCTTAAGCCCCTCCCTACCCGTACCTGACTTCCTCCCAACCATCTCTCATTCTCATTTAACACTTTCATCCCCCCACCTGCTTAATTCCTGTTACTATATTTATCTGACTCCCCTGAAGATGTCCCAGGACAAATTGGTCTGTTACCAAACCTCATTTGTCCTGATCCCCTTCAAATAAACACATCACACCAAATGACGTTTGGCAACCTTTATTAAACTTCCATAAACATAATTTTATTAACCAATGTACATTAATTACAACCAACACATGGAATAGTTGAGCATAACATCCATGTAACGTTAACTAGGACAGTGTGACTGCACTCATCCTGACCCAGTAGGCTGCGTCCATACTTACACTCACTTACTTATGAAGCAGCGTGCGACCACTCACTTTATTTACCATTTATTGAATCACACATCCAACTAAATAAGCAGCTTACCTCTGCTCCCATATTTTACTTATCAAGCAGCATCCAACTGCTGACTTTCCTTACCCAACTCATTGAATTGAGCATTCAACTCCAGAGGCGGAAGAGAAGAGGGCAAGCCTGCCCCTCTTCTCCACCCACCAGCCTTACCAGGCTGTTCTCCTACTTCATACCAAATCATCCAACCAAAACCTCCAAAAATAAACCTAACTGTACATTAAGGTTGAAGCCAAGCATCATTTGGTGTACTCCATCCTCTCTGCACCAAACTCAATCCCTGACATATAAATACCCAAACCCTGCAGTTGCCTAAACTGCCAAAATTAAACTCTGCCCCACCAGAGGCAGCAATATCCTAGACCTGGTCATCACCAACATGGGTGACTGGTGTTCTACACCAAAGGTCAGCTCCTCGTTGGTCAGATCTGACCACAAGCTAATCACCCTAGACATCCACATCCCGCTCCCACCCCCCATTAGGAAAACAACCATAAAAACTTTTTCCAAAGCCAACTTCACGCTTCTTAAGACAGAAGTGGCAAACTTCATGACACCCATGTAGATGGACAATAGAGGTACTACTGCTGAATCCTACACAAATGCACTTTATAAGCACTTACACAAGTGCATGGATCATGCTATCCCTAACAGAACCAAGATGCTATCCTCCAAAAAAAGGAAGCCAATCTGGTGGTCTTCTGCCATAAACAAACTCTACAACAGAAGAAAGAAACTGTTGCAAAAAAGAGTAAAATCCCATGATTGGAGGAACTCCCTGGTCAGCCTCAGTAAGAAGCTGAGATCCCTCATAAAATCCTCCAAAGCTAGTTATGAAAAGAAAATTGCCACTGATTCTAAAGACAATCACAAAGCATTCTATAGCTATGTTAAAAATTTCAATGGCAACACTCAGATCTGCTCTGAGTTACAGCACAATGACACTAAATATACAGAACTAACTGATATTGCCTACATCCTGGCAGATAGGTTCAGTGATAACTTTACCCCCCTCTCACCTCCTGAAGGGCCCATCTTTATACAGGAAGAATGCAAAGTTCCTGTAATCACGGCTGCACAAGTAAAAACTTCACTCTCCAAAGCCAAGAACACAGCATCCATGGGACCTGACAACATCCCAGGCTGCCTTCTACATGAACTACAGAATGAACTGGCACCCCACCTAAGTACCATGTTCAATCATAGCCTCACCTCAGGCTTTGTACCCATTGAATGGTACACCACGACAGTTATCCCACTCCACAAGGGGGGGGGCCACAACAGACCCCGGGAACTACCGCCCCATTAGTCTGACGAGCCTAGTCTGCAAGGCCATGGAGCGTATCATCATGGAACTCTTAAACAAAGCCATTGCAGATCTCCAAACCCTGGACCCCACACAGTTTGGGTTTGTAAAAGGCATATCATGTCTCCTAAACCTGATAGACTTCTTTGAAGTAGTCACCAAGGCCATGGATGAGGGTAAGGTGGTTCACACAGCCTATCTAGATCTTGCCAAGGCATTCAACACCATCCCCCACTCTGGAATTATAGATAAACTCACTAAACTAGGTATAAATCCCTATGCCATAAGATGGGTTGCCAACAGGCTTACTGAAAGAACCCATACTGTGAAAGTAGCAGACTCCAAATCAGACTTCAAACCAGTGACAAGTGGAGTACCACAGGGTTCAGTCCTGGTTCCTCTCCTGTTTGGTATCTATGTCTCTGAAGTACAAGCTTACACAGAAGGTCTTTGGCTAACTAAATTCGCAGATGACTGCAAACTAGGAGCCATAATTGAAACTCCTAACGATGTGGACATCCTACAAAAGGGCCTCACTGAGACAGATGTCTGGTGTCAAAGACATGGTCTCAAGCTCAGTGCCAAAAAGTGCATTGTTATCCCCTTTGGTAAAAATTCTGTACCCATGAACTACCACATAGGCGGTAGTCTACTTAACACTGAAAGTGTGATAAGAGACCTTGGGACACAGGTGGAAGTGGTCAGGAAATCCTTCTACGTGGCACACCTCATCACAAAAGGTTTCTCATCCATAAAAAAAGAGGTCATTGTTCCCCTCATCAGTCATTAGACCCATTATAGAGTAAACCGCCCCTTTTGGTATGTACCTCACAATACATCTACAACAACTGGAAAGGCCACAAAAATACCTCACAAAGAGGATTACTGGCCTCAAACAGATGCCATATGCAGACCGTCTCAAAAAACTCCAGCTTTACTCCGTCGCATATCGCCTACTCAGAGGTGATCCCTGCCTAACATATAAAGCTATGTCAAACCCAGAGCTGTCGGACATGCTCCACTTAAAGAAATCCCAATCCCACCGAGCTACACTCTAGGGACCTAAACCTTGTCACCACAATAAACATAACATGCTGGAGGGATAGATTCCTGTCCCAGAGACTTCCCATACTTTGGAACAGACTACCTATCTATGTCAAACAGAGCTCCTCATTAGCACTCTTCAAGAAAAATCTTGATGATTGGATGGATAATAGGAAATTCACCCCGGGGATCACTTCTGTGGTTCTGCTTGACAGGGGCACAGGAAAATAATTTTCTTTGGTGGTGAAAGCCAGGGTACATTTTTGGCTAGGTTTGTATAGGCCCTAGGGCCAATAGCCTAGTACCTACCTATGAACCTATGATGATCCTTCACCAGTGCCAAAGTGATACCCATACCCTTGTAAAACCTCTAAAATCAAACATATCATCATTTATCCTATTACCAATGATAGCTTTGCAGATCATTTCCAAGTCATCACCTGCCAACTGTACCACCAAATGATAAAATCCCACTGTCACCCAAAACAAAGCAAGCCCAACTGCATGCCATCCTACCTAATTGCAAAGTCCTTTTACCACCTAATGGATATAATAATGGCGCAAAAATGAGATTTTTTTTTTCTAAAAGATCAATTTAGTAGCAATCCAAGCACTATAAACATTCTATACAATGCAAAACATCTAATGACCAGAACAGCATTTACTGACCAATGAACTACCTCCTTTAATGACCTCAATACATCCATGAAACTAATACCCCCAAATTTAACCCAATGAACTTCCATTTCAAAACTTGTCAATAGCCACAATCTGCTAACCTACGCACTATCATACCTATCCAAACCCTTCAAACCTATGAACCACTGTCCAAAATTTAGTAAAGGCACATACTCTGTCACCTGTGCAACTATACTAATTAGAGCTTACTTAGACCTTCAAACGTCTGTTTAACCAATGGAAACCTATTCCTCACACATCCCCAACACACACACATACTTTGTAAAGCTCTGTCAAACCCTTCACTTAGACTTTAAAAAGACATCCAGACAATGTACATCCTTCCAATCACCAGCCTGCTGCTGCCAAACCCAATGAAGAACAGTGCTGAACCATAAAATGCAGGCCACTGAGCAACCCATCTTCATAGCCTTGCCACAGGAAAACTCAAATCCAACTAGCATGCCTACAAAATCTGACCCAACATCACATTGTTGTGACTCCACCCCACTTGTGTACAATGCAAACTCCCCATAAACAATCCCCAAATATAGCTTACCCTGCCCCTGACATACCTCAACCTCATCTGCCCCCACACTACTCCCAAGCCACCCAGACTCTGATGTGTCTCAATGAGCATGTAATAAAGTAGGATTACTTGTGACCTCATTGTACACTACTCCAGCAACAGGAACACCCCCCCAACAGAATCTATCACCTTCTGAATCCACTTCCTTCAGGCCAATGACTGATGCCCCCATATGTGCATTGTGCACCACCCCAGTGATCAGAACATCCACCACAGCTGAATCCATTACCCTTCAAGTCCACTTCCTAAAGGCCATTGGCATAAGCAAACTCTGTGCTTCCCCATCTGCAAAAGAAAAGAAAACTGTAAGCCTCCTGCTCACACAAAACCAAAACTTCTTAATGACAACATTAAGTGCTGCCAGGAGCCTACCCTGTTCATCAACTGTGCAAATGTTAAATTCCCTCTCATCCCCTATCCCCAATAACATATCGCTCCCTTGTCCCTCAGCAACCCTTTCACAGCCAGTGAATGAACATACTTCAGGAAAACTGGTATTATGATAAACGGCAATAAATGAACCTATGCATTTAAATTACAGCTGTTAAAAAAGCTGAAAGTAACATGAGCTACCAACTCAAGTCTGTTACGACAACACACTACCGATGAGGGATAATTGAAATAACAAAATAACTGAATTAATTAATGATTCCCATATCAAAATAATTATAGCACTTTATGGGCAAAGTTAACTTATTTCAAAGAAACCACCTTAGGAGCATTTCTGTATGTTAACACTTCAAGAACATCCTAGTGAAATCACGCTAACCTAAAGTAAAATTTAAACCAACTACATACTTATCTTTAGACAGTATGGCCTTGGCAGCTTCTCCCACACGTTGTTTTGTTATACCAGCATCTCCAACAGCAAAATGTAACAGCAATGAAACTGAAGATGCTTAAAGCAGAGTAAAATACATCGATAACATACCAATACCTCCCAAGTGTACTACATTTCAAAGAATGTTCTTCATCTGGGGTCCCAAAATTTCATGTTCCTTGGAATTCACACTGAAAAAGTATCTCCTATACAGTGTTAACAATCCAACCAATGTCAATGGTGCATAGACCAGAACCATACTACTTCACTAAAGATCCATTCTACAAGTGAAATATCACTTTACCATCCTATATTTCCCAGTTGCAGTTTTCAGCAAACCACCAGTAAGTGTTCCTCATTTTGCCCATCTATTCCATGCCATGATCAGCAATGTTCTTCATTTAGGAGAATCTTAAAGACAAAAGGCTAATTACCCAATATTCCATAAATTCCGCAACTAATTTTCCCATAAATTCCTTACCTCCAAAGTTGTATAAAAACATTCCAAGGAAGGTCAATTTCAGTTGATAACATCCCATTATCAATGTAATGTTAGACACCTAGTTAAGGTTTTGCTTTTGTGAACCATCCAGGAAGACTTTATGAATTTTAACTCATTCTTTATTTATTTATTTTTTTATATAACTCAAGTTCCAACCTTCTGCTGTTCCTAATACAGAACTGCAGGCTTGCCTATATCTGCAGCCATTGCGTTCTTATGGTAACTCAGTCTGCCTGAACTTAAAGGAGTTTAATAAGAAGATAATATTCTTATACCACTTATTTGTCTAGGAAATGGCTTCTTTTATGTATGCACGATATTCCATAAAAAGTTTATGTACACTAATAAAATATACCCCATCCTTGAATTTGATGGCAAATGACTTTACGTTCTTCAAATGCCCATGCTTTCAGATACAAAGTTAGTATGAATGTAAGGGAAGCGGCAGATAAAACATATTACCAGTACATCCTGTAGCTTGCTGCCAGTACCCATAAAGGTTATGAAGTCTCCAACACAAAGGTATGTCCCTATTCATTGAATTCAGTCCTCAGCAAACTGCAAGAAACCACAAAGTTTGAGGAACAAACCCAAACATGAGGCAAAATAGAAAGGTATGCTCAGCCCTGTGATCTGCCCCCAATTGTATTTTTTATTTTTTTATTTATATATATATATATATATATATATATATATATATGACATTTCACCGAAAGTGCATTTCACCGAAACTCAAATGACCGAACACAAATCCCTGAAAGCACAATTCACCAAAACTCAATTCACCGAAACCCGAAGTTGTATATGGCCTTGTCCCCATTGTAGTGTGACCCTGGAGTTAATATATATATATATATATATATATATATATATATATATATATATATATCGAGAGAGAGAGCAGAGAGGGGTGGGGGCATAGCCCCCCACATATTTTAAGTATATATCATGTTTGGAAAAGAGTAATATATTACAATTGCAAGTATGCATGTATATAGTTCAAAACATTTAAAATATGTGGGAGGCTATGCCCCCCACACCCCACCTACTATATATACTAACTCCAGGGTCGCACTACAGTGGGGACAAGGCCATATACAACTTTCGGTGAAATGTGTTTCGGTGTATTGAGTTTTCGGTGACTTGAGCTTTCAGTGAAAAGTGCACACTGATTTGACTTTCGGTGAAATGTGATTTCGGTGAAATGTCCTAGACCCATATATATATATATATATATATATATATATATATATATATATATATATATATATATATATATATATATTTATATATATATATATATATATATATATATATATATATATATATGTATATCATACCCTTCTCCCCTTAAATCAACACACTTGGCATGTATGTATCAAAACTCACACATAAATAAGGAAGCGCCATCACAGTAAAAGACCCCTACAATGAAAAGCATAAGGGAAGAGAAGACACAGAAATGCTATTCTCACCATAGACAGATTGAATGTGATGCCACAACTGCATCCTCCTTACACCAAAATAAGCAGCAGCATAATCACAATGAGATGGCCAGCTAAACTGTAATATTGTGCCAAAATATAGTAGCATCTCTTCCATACCTCACAACCTCTGATTTCCAGAAATCTAAACAAAGCCCAACAAAATGGGGTAATAAAGGCCCAAAACTAGGGACAGACTTCAAACATTGCTCCCTGAAACTTAGTAAATAGCCAAAATAGCAAGACGTGCATCAACATGCACCTTCTGAAGAAACCCAACTCTGAAACTCAGCTGTATATTTTCACCTAGTAACGTCAATCCTCAGGCCATCCTCATAACCCACCACAAAACCACAAACTCCATGAAGGACAGAGAAAAAAAAAACATGCAAGGCACAAATCCAGGCACTCTACAAGTATCCATACAACAGAGATGCAAAACCTCTTTCCCCATGACCCAGCAACATCATCCTTCCCCTCTATTTTCTCCTCTCTTTCCCTTGCCTCCCCTGGCAAACCAATCATCCCGGCTCCCACTTTAAGTCTTGCCAGTCAAACTCCCTGCTCATCACTCCTTCCCAATTTTTTTTTCCCTTTTTCCCCTTTCCTCTTTCATAATACCTTCTCATGCTCCTCCTCTAAACAAGAGAGTAAACTATGTCCATACAACACCTCTAGAGCCTCCAACAGCTGCCCACCCAGTTCTCAAACACTCCCCGACCACAGCAGGAATGAGAGACACCATGCATTCCTCATCACCACCACAAGAAAACTGTGCCAAAGAGATGCCAGGAAAGCCTACAAAAACAAGCCACACCAAATCTCAAAACTAACCAGTCCAGACACGAATGAGCCAGTCAATCAATGGTACCACTGCAAACTTCACTGATAAGCAAAGCATGCCATGTGCAATGCCACACAACCAAGAAGAAAGGCCCAAAACCAAGGATAATATGTATCCACTCCTCAACCTCCCCGAGCGAAAACCCAAGAGAACTGGAACGCAAAAGCTTACAACATAGATATTGCCATAACCTTAGCATTTCACTACATCAACAGAACTAATGGCAGCATGCTTCCTCTGACAATCAGTGAGTCTGAAAGCAAAACATTTCATTCCCTAGCAACTGCAGTCCATAGTGCTCTACAAGGCAACTGCAAGTTCTATGATGACCAATAATTGACACAACATCTGGACGCCATGTGAAAATTCCTACCCCCAAAATAGGGACATTCCTACAAAATATTGCTCACACAAACTCAGAAAGTTGATAGAATAACAGGTTTGCATTAGCATGACTTTACTGAAAGGTAGGAAGTCTGAATCGGAAATGTCTGACATTCAGTACAGTTGAGAGGTGTGCCTCAGGCACATACTTCTCCTGTAAGCCTGAGAAACAGCCACCAATAAAGCACAACTACTGGGTATCACAGGTTTGCATTATTAAGAATTTACTGAAAGGCAGGAGGTCTGAATCAGAAATGTCTGACATTCAATACAGTTGAGAGAGAGGTATGCCTCACAATAAAGCACGACTACTGGCCCGCCCCAGTACCACAGCCTAGTAATCATTTAAACCCCCCACCCTGTTTGTTCATAAAAACCATAGAAATGTACCTGTCAACACAAAGCCTGCTGAAATAAGAGGACAAAGGTGCAAAAATTGGGACAGATCTTAAATATCTGCCCATAAACTTAGCAAATAGCACTATCTATAATATCTGGACCTTCCTTCGTCCATAGTCAGGCTATGTGCATGCACGACCAACAGCAATCCCTCAAGGCATCTTACAGCCCCAGAAACCTGCTTCTACCAACTGAGAAGAGAAAGAAACGAAAAAAAATGGACTGAATATGTCTTGCACCACAACCACCACTAGCCGCTGACTTTCCACCAATGACACACCATCCAATCGGCCATTTAAATTCCAATGAACTAAAACTTATGCTTACCCACAGCAGAGATGATACATGCAGCCCTCTGCAAAGCACTGAAAACCAAGAAAATGCAAGCCAGAAACCATTGTCACCCTAAAGCCTCCAGGAAAAAAAAAAGGAGCCATGATGCCTTCATAACCTCCAGAAGGAAAACAAATAAAAACTGGATCATCACCTACACCCGACCAACCAAATATAAGCAGTCAAGCACCCAACCTACCTGGCCAGTGAACGTGCCTTGGAGAAACCTCACAGCAGACATGCAGTGGAGAGAAAATACCACCCATGAGGGAAAAAAAATATTAGAATCCACCAATTCACTCACCCAGTACCACCATACCCTACCATTACCCGAGGCCTACCTTTCTTCCAAAATACCTACAGGTTGTCTCAGATGTAACCTCCCCTTAGCAAGTTTACACCAAAATGTGATTTCTTCCACAGTTACTCTTGCCTGAACCCCTTAAGCCCCTCCTACTCTTACCTAACTTCCTCCCAACCATCTCTCATTCCCATTTAATCCTTTCATCCTCTCTCCCTTAATTCCTGCTACTATATTTATCTGACACCCCCTGAAGACATCCTGGGACAAATTTGTCTGTTACTAAACCTCATTTCCATCTTAAATTCACTCCTGATTTTGTAAAGAATGTGGGTACATGTCCAGGTGAAATAAAGCTCTCAAAAGAACAGAACTGACAAAAAACTAAAACAGGAAAGTTTAAACCATTTGATTTATAATTAGCTGGTCCGGGCACACAAAAAATTCCTGAAAGAAGCAGTGCTTTCAGGTGCAGTCACATGCTCATTGGTGGTACACCAAATTGACAGCGCACAGTGATACTGTATGATATATTCGTATGTGTTTAATGAGATGTCATCGTACTAATCTCGATCTCGTTATTGCTTTCTTTGAATTGTAGTAATCTGTCAGCGCATTTCACTGTTTTATTCTTTCTCTGAAGATGCAGCATCCTAGAAAAAGAGTAAGTACTCATTGCTGATTTTTTTTTTTTTGCCATTTTCTGAGTTTCTCCAAATTCAGAGTAAGAATAATAATGAAATAGGGTTTTGCATACTGTATGGAGGCTTGCCCCCTGCAAAAACATCTGCTCAAATTTGAGGAGGTACTGACATCGTTTATACAAATGTACTGCTTTTTATCCATCTTTTTTAAGTACATCTGAAGTAATCATTCTTTTATTCAAACAAACCATGTTATGCCTTGTTGTCTGAGGTAATATATTTTTGGTTAAAATAAAAATACCACCACTTCGCGATAACTTCTCCCAAAATAAAATTGCACAAACAGTAATAAAAAAACTGATGGGAGAATATAAAGGCAGGTACCAGTATTTTGCATAAGCTATTCAGCCAATGAACAGTTCAATGTGTCTTTCAGCTAGCAAGCAGTTCAATAAACTTGTTTGCGATCAAACAAACACAACAGCAAAACAAGATGCCTTTCGGCACAGTAGTCCCAATAATTCACGAACAAATTTTCACTCTACTTCTCTAAGTCCACAGGTTATTTCCACATCACCAACTTCCACTGTTAGACAAACAATAAAGCCACATAAATACGATAAAAAGCTTTATTTTGCATGTAAGATAGGCTAGCGCTTTCACCCGTAGGCTTCCTCAGGCCAATAACTCATGCAGCTTACATGGCCTTTTTATATACATATTTTATAACATTATCCTATAATCATTTCCTATACCTTAATTATTTAATCAATCAATTAAGCTAAAATCAATCCAAATTACTATATAGAAGCGCTATATCTAACTAAAATCTTTAAATAAATGTTTATGTATAAATACCACACGGACATTTAAACGCATGTATTTATGTTTGTGCACATACATGATATAATCGTATAAAAAAAAAATATATATATATATATATATATATATATATATATATATATATATATAATGTATATAAAATATATACATATATTTTTATGCATATGCATACAAATATACATATAAAGTGTGATTATACACAAATAAACACAATTATTGGAACAGCCTAATATCAATTTCATATAAATATACATTCTTATATAAAAACATACTAATAAAACATATATAATATAATAATATCAAGCTTGTGCCCATACATAATTTATTCTATTTCCACTGATGGGTTCTACATTGTAACTTCCTGCCTTTTAATGCTGGCTTTATAGGAATCCTATCATTCAACCCTGGTGGCTTTATTTTTAAAAATATAGTAAAGGGACAAACAATGAGGGCTTCACGCCTGAATTCAACAGAAACTGGATATAGGAGTGAATTGGAGAAATTAAAAGATAAGTTTTTGGATAGATCATACAGGTTAGAGGAAGTAAATGAAGGGTTCCAGCATATAGATGAAATGAGAGAGAATATTGCATATCCATATTTTGCTGATAGGAATACAGAGGTAGGAATTACAGATATCAAAGATGATAGGAATTATGCCCCTGAAGAAATCAAGGTATGTATATACCATACCCAAGATGTGGCAAGTGTACGAGATGCTTATAAAAAATACTGGGAAATATTGACAGTGGACCCCAATATATCAAATGTAGTCGGTAGTTGTCCAAAATTTATATATAAAAATAAATCAAATTTGTACAGAATGTCATGTGGCCCCAATAAAATAGGGGATGAGAATCAGTATAACAACACTGGAAAAACAAAACCATGTAAGAAGTGTAGATATTGTCCGTTGATAAATGATGCAGCAATATTCATACATCTTATAACACAGCAATGTTATACATTTTCAGTGCAAGCTACATGTAATACATCTCATGTAGTTTACCTTGCCTCATGTGAATGCTGTTTAGCATTCCACATAGGCAGACGGATCGGAGATTGAGAGATCGTATCAGAGAACACTTGTACAATATTAAAATGAAAACGAGTAATAATGCATTATCAAAACATATAATGGAGACTTCCACAGAACATAAGTTTAAGTTCATGGTAGTTCAGCATAATCATGTAACTATTAGACGAGGAGATATATCTAATAGAAGTGAACAAAACTAAATGAAATGGATAATTAGACTTAGGGCTGACCAGCCACCAGGGTTGAATGATTGATTAAATAGTTAAGGTATAGGAAATGATTATAGGATAATTGTTATAAAATATGTATATAAAAAGGCCATGTAAGCTGCATGAGTTATTGGCCTGAGGAAGCCTACGGGTGAAAGCGCTAGCCTATCTTACGTGGAAAATAAAGCTTTTTATCATATTTATGTGGCTTTATTGTTTGTCTAAGAGTGGAAGTTGGTGATGTGGAAATAACAGAGAAGTAGAGCAAAAATTTGTTTGTGAATTATTGGGACTACTGTGCCGAAAGGCATCTTGTTTTGCTGTTGTGTTTGTTTGATCGCAAACAAGCTTATTGAACTGCTTGCTAGCTGAAAGGCACATTGAACTGTTCGTTGGCTGAATAGCTTATGCAAAATACTGGTACCTGCCTTTATATTCTCCCATCAGTTTTTTTATTACTTTTTTATTAATATATTTTTGGTAATGGAGAATAAAGAAGCCAGAGAAGATCCCCCAAAACCTACCACTTCATAAATGAGAGAAAAACACATTTGTTGTAGGCGAAAAAGAGCTTCCACAACAGGTGCCTATCTGCTATAGCTGCTTACTTTTTATTACATGCCCCCTATTGCCATAGTATAATATTAACAAAGACAATCATCCATAGACACATATTCACACACACACACACACACACACACACACACACACACACACACACACACACACACACACACACGTGCGCGCGTGCACACACACACACACTCACAAGCTCACATACACTCATACACTTGCACACACACACAGACATGCACAGAAACCTACACATGCACACACAAACACACAAGCATACACAGTCCTACAAACAAACACACTCACTCACAGACATACACACACACACACACACACACACACACACACACACACACACACACACACACACACACACTAAAAACATAGCTTTCCTCTGGTTAGACTGCTTAAATCTGATTCTTGGAGATTTGCAAGGAGCATGGCACCCTGTCTGCAAATCCAGTCATATGCACTTCCAAGCAAGAGGGAATTGTATACATCAGCCAGAAGAAAACTAATTGCTGTGACTGCAATGAACATAAAGTGTTATGAAATTTGTTTAAAGCTATACATAATGTAATCTGCTGTAAGTACATAAAGTATCATACTACCATGGGCAGTGCTGATTATCAGGTTCTTGTAATGAAGTAGCTATGGGTAAAGATGCTCCTTCAAGTCATGTTCACCTCGTGCTCTTAATCAACTAATCATGCTTCTTTCATTGGACTGCAGATGGACTTCTTTTTTTGCAAATTGTGATAGACTTGAGATTTGCATTATTAGCACACCACAAAGGCCATTGACTGAATGAAAAGAATTAAACTCAAATTTTGAGTCTCTGAAAGATAAACTTGCTATCTCTGACAACTAACTAGGCAAACAGTAAGCACGGAGGAGTTGGCTCATGTCTGTGGTATGCAGTGTACAAGGTAACTATGATGACAGTAGGCAGTACAGCATGGAGTATAAGACTGAACTTTTATCATAATTAAATGTGACATTCAGCAAGAAATATTTTAAGTTTCAGCAAGTTTGGTACATTATGAAAAGAATGTACAACTTGGAGCTGAAATACAAAAATGAAATATTCAGATTTTTTTTTTGAGTCTAAGCTTAATGGTTTTGGTTATTAAATAGCAATGCAGAGTTCTTTTTCAAACTACTAAGATACATACGGATAATTCAAGTGTCATCATTTAGACAGCATTGCATATCTATTCCATGCATTTAAATTCTGCAAAGACGTAGGAGGAAATAAAACGTGTATTAAAATATCCTTTACTAAATGTCTTAATAGATTCAATTACATCAATTGCATTGTTATATTCTCATGCTGATTAAAACATATGACAAATAAGCAGAGTGCCCACTGAAGTCATCTCTGAATACGGCAACAAGCGATTGAGTATATTCCTCAGTCTTGGTAAAGTCGCTATTTAGTGTGGTATTAATGAGCTGCAGCCAATTTAGCTACAATACTTCTGCAGACATTTGAACAAAAACATCTGCAGCGTAATTGTAGAGTAACGCATCTGCTTCTTTTGTGCTGGCCCTAGTGTTTTATATCAACTTTTATTATAATTAGTAATTTAGCTCTCAGCATAAGGAAGATTAGTCTGTGGTGTTTATTGAGATGATTCCATGTATCTCCGTGAAGCACTGCTCTTGATAATTTAAGCATAGCACTAGCTAGAATAACAACATCTCATCTAAGAAAACTGTTACCAAGCTATTTTGTAATTTTATATTCACTACTTAATCCTGTTTAATCTTTGAATGTGTATGATGCATAGTGCTGTAGGTGGATTATTTTTTTCAGGCAGTTGCATGTCTCTGCTTTGTGCACTCTGCAAGGGGTATGACTAGATGATATACCTACAGAAAAATAAAAAGAAAGACAAAAAGAAAGAAAAGACAAAAAGGATGCATGCAAATTTGACCTAAAATGTCAATGCTGTCAAAGACAAATGGAACTTCAAAAATGTATTTGTTTCAGTAATAAATCTGTTCTAATGAATTATAAAGTTTACCCATCTATTTTACTGCAGACTGTACCTGATTGTTAGTATCTATGAATTTTAAGCTTATATTAAATCATTATTTAATCTTGTAATATTAATGTGTCATATTAATCACAAATGTACTTAACTATTTCTTCATCTGTTTTTGGAGTATCTCAACATTTTCAGACATGTCCTCTTTAGGCATATAGCTTAAACTTGATTTATTTCTACATAAAAAATTCTGTGGTCTGTACCACTGTTTTGGAATGTAAATTACTGGTGTCACCCCCATGCTGACTCAAGCTTCATGGGATCCTGGGCTAGATCTGCTGTGAACAGAATAAACTGACTGGCCATTGTAAGTCATACTGAGTAGAAAACTAAATATCTGAGCAGTGCACTGTTTCCCCAGTACTGTAATAGGAACAACATAAACCACTACCTGGTTGTACTAAGTAAATAAATGAATGAACAACCAAATAAATAAAAATATACATGGTCGGTCACACAAACACACACTCAACCCCCCCCCACACACACACACACACACACACACACACACACACACACACACACACACATATACATGCACAGACACACACACACGAACAACATTTACATAAATATATTCAAAGAAATACACTTCTTTTTTTGTTTGAGATTATTAAATAGCAGGCAAGGAAACAAATGGATGATTCTCTTTGTGGTCATAATTTTGGTCTTAAACAGATCATCACAAAACCTACTATGCTGAAATCTGCAACCCATCATAGCCCAGTATAATGTTTAGCTTGTTTGTGTTTTAATGTGCACTTAGCAGTAAATCAGAATGCATTACTACCCTCTTGTTCCATCCACACATCTCAGTAAATAGTCTCCCTCTAAAGCAAGTAATATGAGTAGATAGACTAAATCTCTGCCACCCACAATTCCTCTCTGGCTCCCCCTTCTGGCTCTTATCTGCCTAAGACAATATGAATTAAATGCAAAACTGTGTACTATACAGATCAGTCACACAGTGTCAAAGAGATAAAAGGGTTACACTCCCTTCTTTTCAGGGTAAAGAATGTGGTAGCAAACAATGCTACTCTTTGTTCAGCCTCTTTTCCCAGGTCATGCATGATAAATGCTCCTCAAACCATTCTCCTACTTTTAGATGTAAAACTGTGTAAGAATAAGGTTCACAGATGTTTTATTTCCAATTTATATAGGAAGACAACATTTTCAAATGCATATCTTCACTTCACCAGTTGGCACCCTAAGCATCTAAAGAGAGCAGTAGTCAAGGGGCAACTGGTGAGGTTAGCGAGGATGATCACTGAGGATGAAGAATTTGTTAGGGAATGTGACATCTTGTTAGATATGTTTAGTAAAGGTGGTTACCCTTCCAACTTTCTTACAGAAATTAAAAATGAGGCACTTCTAAAGTACTTTAAATGTGTATATACCCTCCTACTGAAGTTACCAGATCTAGATGAGAATAATTTGAATGAAGGGGATATAGATAATATTTTACCTACTATGCCTGCGATTCGTGGAGAGGAAATTGTAGACATTAATTACACTATGACTTCTATCACTGATTTTTCTATAGATATTACTGTAATTTTCAATCATATTAAGAACAACTGGTGTATTTTCTCCTCCAATTATAAAATCATGAAAGTTTTGGGGAACGGCCCTTTGACTGTATATAAGAAGGATAGGGCCTTTAAAGGACTTTGGGAGAAAAAAGACATGAAGAGAACATGTAAATAATGTGGATGGCTAAGTGTGGTTGTTATTCTTATTGTAAGCATATCCTAGTAAGTGAAAGTGTGGTTATTAGAGGTATCAGATACAGCATCAACGGGTATTTTAACTGTGACTCAACCCAAGTTGTTTACCTGGCTAGTTGCCAGCATTGTCCAGATTTCTATGTCAGGAAAACCTCTAAGAATTTTAAAGATACAATATATGATCACCTACTTGAAATTAAAAAATGCAACAATACAAATGCCCTTTTTTAGGCACATTTTAGACCACCCCTTACATGTTTTTAAGTTTACAGTGTTAGATCAGGTCAATAAAGATATGAGGCGTTTAGTAGTTGATGAACATTTACTTAAATCTGAATTGATATGGCAGTTAAAATGAAATGCTTTGGAAAAGCTTGGATTGAATGAAGCATGTTAGATTTCATCAGTGTTAAAATTAAAACAACTGGAGGTATTACAACATTTTTCATTTAGTATACAGTTTTGCACATATATATGCGCATACACACACACATATTTTGCACATATATATGCACATACACATGCATATATGTTTACATAAGTTTTTAATATTGATTTGAATATTACTTTTAAGTACTTTTAAGTAATGTTTAAGAGTGCTATTGTCATTTGATATCTGCCTTTTGTATGTTATTGGTCAATTTTTATATCACACGAAATGAAATAATTGTATTTATACTGAGCATTTTATGACATCCAACAGTTCTGATAAAGTCCCTTTACAGGAAGAAAGTGCTCAACAGCTGTGGATATGTGTTATTAAAGTTTTCAGCTGCATTTCCTTGTTGTGGCTCACTTCATTTCTGACTGTTAGCAGCAGTGCTGTTTGGTTCCAGTGGTGTCAGTAGTTTATACCATCCTCTTGGGTATTTTAATACTTTCAAGATGCATTTCTTTCCAGCCATAGAGACATAGTGAAGTCATAGTGTCTCTATTCATAGAGTCTAAGGGACTTTTGATAATACAATGACCACATCATATTTACACATGGTATGGAGGAACATGAATGCCTTGGTGATATGTCAGGTTCTAGCCCCTGAGAAGTAGATGTCGCTTACCTTATCTTTGTTCAGCCTTATATGTTGTGCTCCGGTGTGCCACATGATGGAGTCACCTACAACAAATGTCCTACCATGGCAAAGGGACTGCTGTCATGGCCCGAATGGTTTGGCTAGGCCTAATCGGTGACTACTGATGTGGTGGTAGTAGAAGAAGTCATATGCAGTTTGGAGTAGGTGTCAGCATTTTGCAGAGGTTTGACTGGTGTGCATACATCTACACTATCATACCTAAGAGGTCTTTGTGGATTTGGAAGTGAATTTTGAAGTACCTTAGGATAAGAAGGCTTTGTTTGTATTACAGTATGCAGATGTGGTGTTAGTTTGGGTTCATATACCCAGTAGTTTGTGTGAGAGGTTTGCCTCCAGCTGTAATAAGTGCCTGGACCTCACAAATGTAGACTCATTCAGTGGCAAAAGCAAATGTTTGACAGTAAGCATGCAGCAATTTATACACAGTAAGTGCCTAGTACTAGAAAGCTGGCAACATATGGGGCAGAGACAGACTGAGATTCATTGGTAGTTCTCCTGTATCAGTATATCTAGGAAGAAACAAGGCTGAATGATATATAAAGCATCAGTGAAACAAATCAAAAGCACACTATAGTAAATGCATGATATATAGGGGGACAGTGAAAACATTTACAGGACAACTTCAGTACCTTATAGTAGAGTATAGTACAACATGATCCAATATAAATATTGTAACATACTACTACTCAGTACTAATCACATATTCAATAGGTGATATCTCTTGCCCTCCTTGAGGCTAGAGTGAACTTCTGAATAGGGTTTTTTGGCTAGGATTGAAATGGTCTGTAGACTGATTACCTAGGACTTACCTATGAATATGTAAACCATATTAGAAACAGTTCACAAAGAAAATTTACTAAAAGAGTTGTCAAATGCAGAGGACAATCACATATCAGGAGTGTTTAGCTAAACTTATTTTCTGTCAGTTATCACTGGTTACATGGCAGACTGTACCTAGCATATCATGCACTTTATGATGAAGGAGCATAGTATCTTTTCAATACTGAGTTGCTGCAATTAGGGTGGACCTCTCATGGGGCAAATTATACCTTTCAAATAGCAAAGTACAGAAACACTTTTAGATCAGGGCTTATGACCCAAAGTATTGTGAGATCATGGAATAGGTTGCCATTGCAAAAAAGGAAATGTAACTTATTAGAATCATTCAAAAAGTATTTAAATAATTGAATTGGTTTGAATATCAACTCTACGACCTTGGAGCCTGCATTCTGATGGTCTATTACCTTGTTGCAGATTACCAGAAACTATGAAACTATATAGCTCAATACAGTCCCAGTGTAATAATCCCAATATCAGAAATATAGCTATCTCAAGGATTTCACATGGTGCTGAATGTGATAGGGAGAAAGTGACCAGATTCTACAAGGTGGGTAATATAATAGGCAGAATGTTATGAAAGCCATTAGGTATAATAGGTGCAAATGCTACAGCACAGTATTTGCGGTATCAGTGGTAGGCTTGGATGCCACAGTAAAACTACAGTGCAGAATAGTACATACAGCACATTGTGTGATATGATCACAAGACTTCAGTATAGCAGGGCAGTAAACAGTCACCCACAACAGATATACAATATAGCTGGACAGTATGATGCGGTCATGGCAAGGTTACAGTACAGCAAGTTGGTACACAATCAGCTACAAGGATACAGAAGCAAAACAGTGCAAAATAGAACTTTAAAAATAGTAGTGTCACATTCTAGGTGTATAAAATAACTGCAGAAAATGTAATTTTCAAAATACTGTTCGACTGTTCTTCGGTCAAATTGAGTATTAGGCTTTAGTGCAGGTTGGCCATGTCACAGCCAAGCACAACAGAGTGGTGATGAACTCAAACATGATAAGTTTGTAGCAGACTACAAGAGCAAACAGACCAAATAATATTTGGTCTGTTATCCCTTTGCACTTGGTGGATCTCATTTAACTTAAGTGATAAAAATATATGAGTGTGAGTTCAAAGATATGTGGTCAACATTTAACGCTATTAAATTTGCACTGAGTTAGCCTTTTGTCTCAGCCTACAAAATATGTATGTAGATGCACACCTGTAGTTTTTTAGTTACTCTTCAAGCAACTTGTACACATCCATGTACCTCATGAAGGGCAGCAGAAGTGAGTATAATAAATCCTGTGTTTTAATCAGCAGCCAGGTAGGACATTTAATTTTACAGTTTATTTGTTAATGTCAATGTTTTCCTTTTTTGAAAGACTCACGGAATACATGCAATGCCATGTTCTGTGATGTAGCTCCTATTTCTAAAAACACTCCAGTGCTATGAGTACAATTTGATGTTATACATTTTTTATACCATAGGTTATCGTGTAAGATGGGCTGTTTCTGCAGTAGTGTGGCTCCCATAAGCCTCTACTTCCCCATATAAATAGTCCTAATCCTAGGAACCTGAACTAATCCACAAGGTGGAGAATACCTCTAAAAACCCGCAGACGTTTAAAATAGGAACAAAGGCCCTTGAAAGGAGGAATATTCAGCTAAACATATGGACATCTAATTAGCATAACATTTGAATGCTGAATAGCAGACATGTTTTCTCGCTTTCAGTAGGAATGTGGGATACTACTTAAAAACAGAGACAGACACAATTTACGGAAGAATATAAGCACATTATCAAACACAGTGTCAAATCTGTAGACTTTAACTATACTTCAAAATTCTACCACACAAGATCATTTATTTTGGTCATGTAGTATGGACATTTGTGTATTAAGCAGCTTCAAAACTGATGTGTGATAAGAGGGATTCAGAAAATTTTGTGAAGGAATATATCAAGCCTGAAAATAGGGACATACCTCCAAAACTAGGAACATCAACCATGAGCCTGAAAAGCCTTGAAAATAGGAAAGCCTACAAAACAGAGAAATGTTGTGAATGTTGTGCAAAGCAAAACAAAAGCCTCATACAAGGAAATAGTATTTTACAGCTACAGGATGCAGATTATATATACTTATGACTTATATACAACCTTAGCACCCACATGCTAGCACACCTTTAACAAGCAATGAAGTATCTTTTGCCTAAATAATTCTTCTTTTCCCTTCCCTTTCCCCAAACTGGCAATGTTTCACAAATTTTCTTTCTAAGTTCCTGCTTTTCTAAGCTCCTCTCCCAGCCCCACCAAAACATCAGCACACCATCCCATGAGGAACAAATCAACACAGCCTTATTACTCAGAACACACAACCAGGTCTCTATCTCTCTCTCCTCAGCCCCACCCTAAGCCACTAGGTTGCCTAGTCAAACTCAGGGTTTTCTCAAGGTAGGGTCACAGACCACTTCTCTCTTTTACAGACAATAGGTCAATGTGTCTGCTGAACATGTCTTTGATGAATGGGAGGCATTTGCCCACATTTATATATTTCTTATTATATTCTGCTGCTATTCTAGAGAAACCCATTCATCATTTTGATTTTAACCACTATACACAGAAATCAGAAATATCTTTACAGTTCTAGTTAGGAATGTAAAATTTGACATGAAGTGTCAGTAAAGTCTTTAAAAAATAAACAAGAATCTAAATTGTGTATTTTTGATACTGTTTTAAGTTTCTATTCAATATTTGTTTCAATATTTCTTTCTTTCTCTTTCTTTCTCCACTATTAATGCACTCTATACCTTGCACACTTTTTACCCTTTTTTTAAAATGTTTTCCTCTTATATTACCTTCCGAAATGGAATTACTCTATGACACATGTTTATTTGTTATACACATCCATTTTATGTTCTAGAAATACCCAAGATTTATTTTGACAAAATACACAGAGTTAGTGTTGCCTCATTTCTCCTCAGTTAGGCGTCTCTGTGTGTGTGACATGTGTGATGAAAATGCCTTTGTTGAAGGTTGGGCTAGGCCCGGCAAGCCAGCAGTAAAAATAAAATCAAAAGCAGACTAGGACTGGTTCTGCTGTGTATTAACCTAACCAGGAAAAAAAAAGACACAAACAAATTAAATTAAACTAATTGACACATGCTTTCCCACTATGGTTATTTTCTGTTTTGGTTATTTTCTGTTTTAAAGATTATTCTATCTGCATAATACTTCTTTCTGTTAATAAACTCACACTTCACTTTGCAGGCAATATAGTAAATTCATTAGTCTTTTTCCTCCTTTTATGAACAGCAGAAATATTGTGGTCGGATTTACAGGTTAAGGGCCTATGCTTTTCATCTAGAACTGTAACTCCATTATTTAAGACAATATGATTTTGACTAGTTGTTTTCAATGAACTTTGTTTAAGTAAAATAAGTTTAAATGCATCTGATCAGAAATATGTTATTGAAGAAGGTGTGTGTGTGTGTGTGTGTGTGTGTGTGTGTGTGTGTGTGTGTGTGTGTGTGTGTGTGTGTGTGTGTGTGTATACATATGTGTGCTTGTAGGAATCCAATAGTTTTCTTTGTGTTTCAGGCTGTGAAAAGCAGCATGTTATAATAAACTATTAACTTGCAGAAGAAAATACATTAATTGCTTTCTTATCATTTCCTGTGTGATACATATTAAACTGCATATTAAACTTTATATTACTAAAGCAAAGAACCAAGCTGGTAATTGAAATGTTGAAATACAGAATATATTAAAATATTCTTTGCATTCACTGCTATCTGCAGTAGTACAAAACAAGTTCGGAAAAGGAAAGAAATACTGTATTTACCTTGGAGATTTGCCTGCATGTATCCTTTTTCTTTTATCTGGCAGCATTCTCCTTTTTATTTTAGAGTTTTGTGTAAAGTTAACTGTTCAGGGAATGTAAACTCTATTTAAAGTAAATTGCCCTTTGGATGTACATTTTAAAACCTTAGATGGATGAAGGGGAAAAGGGAATATATTCATAAAGTAGCCTGGGGATATAAAGAGTAAGGAACTGCTGTCTTCCAGAATTGCTTATTCATGTAGTCTATTCAGCTGGAGTCTTACTGATAGCATGGATATCCAAAGGAAATAGATTTATTTTATGTAATGTGGTTCTAATGAAATCAATTCTAATTCTGTATTCCAAATATCATAATTATCAATTAAGATTTTACTGAGGTTATCATTTCTTCTCCTTTTCTGTAAAGTATCGTTGCATGCAACTTGACACATAATGGATATTGCATTGCTCTGTCTACACCTATATTACAACACTGATTTTTTATTATTAATATTACAATGCAACTGAATACTTTGTGCACTTGTATGGGGCAGATTTTCTCTGTACAACATCATATCTGCTTTAATCATAGTAACTGTGAAACTTTAAGCAATCAGATTAGTACAATGCTTTTTAGGTAGCAAGCCTTTTGGCTATTTTTAGACTAAACAAGATGTGCATGTGTGTATGTGTGTGTTTGCTTGTGTGCACATGAGTTTTTCTTCCATTTTATATTTTAATACAGTTAACTTATTTTTTCACTTCATATCCTTTTCCTGTGGTTATAGTTACTATGATACCCTTACAAAAATATGAAGGCTTCAATGCATGTACCTGTCTTTGTTATGCTATCTGAAATGGTGTGAGTAAATGGCAATCCTGCCAACATGCTAGCTAGCCAGAGTAAAAAAAAAAAATACATAAAAAAAAATAATAAATAAATAAAAGCACCATGTACGTCTGGTCTCTGCAATATAAGAAGCACAACCTGAAGCTAACAACAGTTTTTGTGGGTAGGATGGCAGCAGGAACTGTCACAACACATGGACAGAGGAATTAATCTATTGCCACTGCCATCTGCTCTTTTGCATGAACTGCCTAACTCTTTCTGGATGATAGCAAAGCCTTAAGCCACAGTTAAACTGTGGTTAGACACTACCCAACTAAGGGTATAATGAGGTACAAGCCAGTCTGTCATGATAATTCACTTGTTTACAATTAAATGTGCATGGTTTTAACAGGCAACTCTGAATATAGCAGAATGTTCTGTCTATGAAGAGAAGGGATACATAACACTACAAGGGAGAGGTGTATGACAAAACTGCTTTCAGAGAAATAACAGTAGGGATTGGCAAGAGAAGAACTACTGATCTTTGAGCCATCAGAGTCATGACATGAGACTGAATGTTCACACTAGGCTGTCAATCCAGTGGAATTTTTGTAGCATAGTTAACAATTCCACCCATTTACCTAAAAATGAATTAATGCCAAACTCTGACCTAGTTTTGACCCCTTACCGTAAGGGCTAGAAGTGCCACATCAAGGCTATACTTCTGATTGTCTATCCATTAATTAATGTTTCACTTAAAAAGAATTATGGAGCTATTCTGCTTAACCTCTAAGGGGAGTATATTGCCAATAATGAAAACTAAAAATATTAGCATGGGCAGAAAAAAAAGTTTAGAAGGCATGCAGATAAATATAAAGTAAATGTATAAAATAAGCAATTCATTGATTACCCAACTGATTTCATAGAGAATTGAGAAACAAAGCAAAAGGAATAGAAAAAAAACACCAAAAAAGAAGAAATGGGTGTTTATGAAGACCCTGTCGAAGATAACAAAGATGATGAATGGATAGAAGAATTAAAAGAAATAGTAAGGAGCACTAACGTCGAGGTTATGAAATGACATAAAATGATGGCCAGAGAAATTAAGACAAAATTAAGAAAAGCTCCAGACTGAAAAATCCCACATCCAGAAACGGTGCCTATCTTTTGGCTAAAGTCATTAGCATCTTTACACAATGATTTAGCCCTGAGTAAGAATTATTTGTATCTGTATCTCAGGCAGACAACAACCTGGTTAACAACTGTAAAAAATTATACTTCTCCTTAACAGTAAACCCGCAAGCCATTCCAAGAACTACAGACCAATAGCTTGCCTTGTGACTATATATAAACTATATAGTGGAACTGATGCACACAGACTTTATAGATATTTAGAAAAAAAACCTCAGTTATGCAATAGAATAAAAGAGCGACAAAAGAAAGTCACACTGAACAAAGGATTCTATGTTGCTAAATAAAGCCATAATAGAGAGTTGTAAAAAGGGAAAGAATTTAAGTATGGCATGCATAGATGACAAAAAATCATTTGTCAGCATCCCATATTCCTGGATAAAAGAATGCTTACAGATGTATAAGATACTCTCTACATTGATCAATTACATTACAGTGACCATGAAACAGTGGCAAACTACTTTGCAGCTGAGCAATGACATAGGGAAAATTATTATCTAGGATAAAAAGTCAAAGGAGGATATTCCAGGGTGATTCTTTGTCATCACTGCTCTTTTGTCTTGCCCTTAACCCATTAAGATGTTTGCTAAACAGATTAGCTCTCGGTTACAATTTGGCACCCAGAAAACAACCCTTTTAAATATTTATCATCTACTTTTTGTGGAGTAGCGGTGGTACAGTGGTAGCATTGTTGCCTCACAGCAAGAGGTTCTCCTGTTCAATTCTCAGCTGGAGTGCTTCCTGTGTGGAGTCTGCATGTCCTCCCCACGGTCAAATGGCCTCCAAAAGACATGCGTGAATGGGTATGCCTTCACAGAAGGTTGGGCATCGGACTGGCAACTCGGCACCATAATAATCTACTGCCAGTCATTAGCAGACTGGAGTTCCGCTGTGGTGACCCTTAACCGGCAAATGCCAAAAAGACAAACAACTTAAAACTGTATGATTCAATGATTAAGGAGTTGAAAGCACAGCTACAGATGGTTAAACCATTCTCAGATGATATAAGAATGGCATTTGGCTTTGATAAATGTTCAAAAGCAGCATTTAATGCAGGAAAGCTGCAGCACCAAGAAAATATCAAGCTGGGACAGGAAGTTATATAAAAGAACTTGAGCAGGAGGGACTGTTTAAATATTTGGGAATCGTTGACAGATCAACAATTAAACATGAACAAATGCAAATAAAGCTCAGTAAGAATACTTCAGAAGACTAAACTTGATATTGAAAACTGCCTTAAAATCTAAGAATAAGGTCTAAGTTGTAAACGGATTTGCTTTTTCTTTTCTAACTTATAATTTTGGATGATCAAACGGCCCCAAAAAATATTAGATGGAATGGACACAAAAACAAGAGAAATGCTTCATGCTTGTTAAAATCAGTATATATCAAGATTATATATTCCTCGCTCTGAAGGAGGTATAGGCCTCTTCAAAATTGATTAAATATGTAGATCTGTAATCATTGGAATATATACAGATCTACTGACCTGGTCAGATCCATACATAGTGTAAGTTTTAAAATATGAGGAGAAGAAGTCTAAGATCTTTTTTTAGTTTGTCAAAAGTATTTTGGTGTCAAGTGGGAATGAAAATCAAACCAGAAGTAGACAAAAATCAGACAGCAAGTGAATGTGCCAATAAATGTGGACAATCCATAAATATTGTGGCAAGTACAGAGATCTCTTATAACAACCACATGTTGACCAAAAGTTGACTCAGGAATGGTTAAGGTGAGGTAAATTGAAACCAAAAGATGAATGGTTTATAATGGTGGTCCAGGACAGCAAACTGCAAACACACTGGTTTACAAATTCCATTGAAAAGCTGGGAGAAACAGACAAATGCAGTTTCTGTAAAGAATGAACTGGAAACAGCTACACATCTTCTTGCTAGGTGTGATACACTCATGTCAGAGGGCGTATATCCAGAAAGACACAAAAATATGGCACAATTGTTGCACTGGGGATTACATTATGGTATAGATGTAGATGAGAAGCATTGGGAACATGAACCACAATTTACTATACAGAATGATGAAGTTTACATCACATGAGCTCACTTATTACTAACACTTCAAAAATAGCTGTGAGAAAACCAGATATAGTAGTCCATGAAAAAAAAAGACAGCAGTAGCATTTGATCATTGAAATTACTACACCCAGTGATCACAGTGTCTTTTGGAGAGAGAGAGAGAGAGAGAGAGAGAGAGAGAAAGTCATAAGATATCAGGAATTGCAGGCAGAAATGAGAGATATGTGGAAGAAAAATGCCCAATCAATTCCAAAAGCAGTAGGTGCAATGAGTCTAAAAAAATAGAATGTACAGTCAGAATTTACTTAGATATGCTTCCAATATAAATAAACATAAGTAAACCCATATGAATTACAAAAGGAGGCACTTTAGGCACATAACATTCATGGCTAACATCAAAGATTGAAATTATACTAATTTCATGAACTCTAATGGTACCCTGACTTAGGAATGGGGTCCATTCCCATCATGGTATTAGAAATCCAAAAGACTTGGAGAAATTAAACTTTGAGACTATCCCATAAAAGAGGTATACTATGTGAAAGATATCTATCTGATGTGTTCCATTTATGTCTTATTGGAAGCATAGATCTCTAGAGTGGGTGTTTATGGTGGTATTAGTTTTGTAGATATGCAAGTTAGTATTAGTTTTGTGGATGTGTAGGATGTTACAGAAGACTGGATCGTTCAAGGCTCAGTAAGCAAGGCAGAGATCGTCTCTCAGCAGTCAGTAGGAAATGGAAAAGATGCAGAGTGCATACAGGCAGTCAGGGTAACTCGAGGAGGACACTCTCTTGATTTTTTTGCAAGGAAATGCTACTGCCTTCTGAGCTATGCCATATGTATAGCTATGTAACTGCCAAAGGGGGCATTATATTCTACCAGGCCTTATTGGTCTGATAAGGGAGGTGCTCGGGGGGTGATGACTTCCTTGGATCTGGAAGATATGCCCCTGTTGATTAGTTTGACTGTATAAAACAATCTCCTAACAAAGTGGTCACATGGTGGTCAAACAACAGTTCACTTTTATGAAGGTGCCAAGTTCCTAATGACTGAGTCTATTTTTAGGAGGGTGTCACCTGTGCTGTAGAAGATGGAATGCCCAGTTCACCAAAGGGCACAATGCCACATTTTTTGACATTTAGTTTGAGGCCATAGTCCAAGAACTACTTTTAAGCATGAGTTAGGTCCTACTGGAGAATAAATAAGTCATCTGGGTATTTATGATAGCTCTGAGTTTGAAGTCGCTTTCAAACTTCACCAGCCACAGTCATTTGAGGTCTACTTTAATGTCAGAGAAGTAGATACCAAAAAGGAGTGGCTCCAGGACTGATCCCAGCTGGACATAGTTTGTGATCACTCATTTGACAGTGCATCTGCAACACTAACAGACTGGGTTTTGTCAGAGAGAGAGAGAGTTTGTCATCCAGTGGATAAATAACATAGTTTACTTTCACTTGGATTAGCTTGTCAATGATGCCCGAGTGTGAAAGGATATTGAAGGTTCCGGCCAAGTCCAGGTATGTAACATTAGCTAATTTACCTAAGTCTACTGTCTTAGTTACTACTTAAAAATCTCCCCCAGGTTCAAGAGGCAGGATCTACCTTTAAGCCTAAATTGATTCTTGCCCAAGTTTTGAGGACTGCCTATGTTCTTGTTTATGAGCTCCATAATGATGCACTCTATTGCCTTAAAGATAAGGCTAGTGATGCTGTTGGGGTTTATTGTTGCCCGAGTCAGCTGTGGATCCCCCTTTGTGATTTGTGATAACTATGGCAGCTCTCCACACATCTGGTACGAATGCAGTGGAGAGGCTCAGACTGAATACATGCAGTTGGATGTCAATCAGGCAGTGTTTGGTGCTGACAAGAAGACAAACTTGAACATTGCTAGGGCCCATGAAGCTAGTGGTTCTAGCCTTTCAGAGAGCACTCAGAACTTACTTGGTGATTTGTGGGGGTGGTATAAGCATCATAATGTACTTTGAATAATCTGAGGGAAATACGGTGGTAATGTTTGAGCTGAATTTGTCAAGAATGAGAATATGATCTAATTTTGTATTAGCTCAGAACATTGTTCATTATTATTTCTTAGATTCCTGACATAGTTGAAGAAATCTTTGTGGTTATCCCTAGCATGGGAGCCAATTTACAATTTGTACTTGCTCTTGGAGGATTTTGATTTTGTTTCTAAGTTCTTTGTTAATAATTTTGAGCTTTTCACTAGCTGATGAGGTGGTAAGTTTGCTTTTATGGAATAGGGGTGCTTTCCTATTGTACAATTTGTTGATACTTGGGTTCCTCCAAATGGGTTAGTTCTTAAATCTGGCGCTATATTTATGTCTTACTGAGACTGAAACCTCAGCCTTATCTTGCAAGTGGGCATTGAATTTGCCAGTGGAAACTGCAATGTGTGCAAAGCTAAGTCACTTAGGTGAGCAGCGTGTTTGAATTTTATCAGGTTATCAATCAGATGGAGTAGCTTTGATTTAAAATACTCATTGAAGATGGAGGAATTTCAGGGTAACGCAGGTTTCACACCTACCATAAATATTACTGTGTGCTGGTAGATTTGACCAGTGATATGGTAACTGTGGGTTCTGTGCATATGGGGCTATGATTCAAGGCTCTCTCTTTCTCTGAAACATCATCCTTTTTACTAACATAAAACAAAAACAAAAGAAGCTTGACTACTACTCACACATCCTGAGTTCTTATCTAAATTTCAGCAGGGAACTCAGAGTGTACCATTGTGATGTTGTTTAAGGCCACTATATTACTCACTTACGGTTTATAAAGGATTGCAGTTGTGCTTATTATTGTCTGTTGTCTTATAATAGTAGTGAGAGCACAGTGTCTTACCACAGAACCCAAGATTACAACCTTAACTGATATTTATTATATTACTGGCTGACCTTTTTTCTCCTTCAGGTAACTGGTTAGAATCTTGCTACTGCTCTCTTAACCAGATTTATTTTGTTCTACTCCTCTCTGCAACCTTTCCTGCACTCATTTTGTTTCCTGTGAAACTGTAACTACTCGAGGAAAATTTACCAGTAGATTCACTGTGTTTTGCAGTACTTTACTCCTTCTAAACAGCTCTACTGTAACTGCCGTCTGGAGTAACATATTCCTTGCACTTCCAAAGCATGCATTAGACTAATTTTCCTATTATATAAAATTGTTCCACTAATAACATAACAGTTAAAGACTCCTCCTGCTGGTGTTGGAGCTGTTTCTTGCTACACTCACTAACCCACTGCTTCCCTAACCACTCCTCATGGCATTACAGTTATAGGACCTGTTTTTCACCCAGAACTCTGCCTACTTACCACCCCTTTTAAAGGCATATACATAAATATAGACATGCCCTGGACACAAGAATACACACACAATTCCTAAAACATCACTTTTCATTTAAGCACTTTAACTTTCTTTCCATTCCTATATTTACCAACTAACCACAGTGATCACAACTTACACCATCCTCCTCACTCAGCTATCTATTCCTGCCCTTTCTATATTCATACCCCATTCCTTAAGTATTATTGCATCCTTACACATCCTGTTTTATCACCTTAGAACTATGTATCACTCAACCTTGTACACATTTCACCCACTATGTGCTGTGCCTTTAACCATTCATATCACCCCACTTCTCAAATAATTGCATCCAATCTTTAGTTCAAATTCAAATTACTAAACTGTCACACCCACCACACCAAAATAAAACTAATTGCAGCAGTTAAATCAAAACAAGATTTCCAAACATATCCATTTTTCTCTCTCTTACCACTCTGTGGGGATATTCATTCCAACCCTGGCCCATTCTCCCATTCTGACTCCCTAGTAGCCTCCAGAACTCATCTCAAACTAAACCATCTTTGCTACTCAATGCACCCTTCTTCTTCCAAAACAGGGACCACACCACCATCACCAAAACCATCAAAGTCCAACCCACCTATCTCAGTCTCACCCAAACAGCATACATTTATTTCCTTAAATACTCCTAGCATCTATAATAAAATTTCAGAACTCCATGCTTTGATCTTCCATAATACACCAGATACTCTTGCCATAACGGAAACATATATTTGACTCAGAAATATCACTCCTTGATTATAATATCATCAGAGCTGACAAAACATAAAAAGGTGGCAGAGTAGCTTTACTGTACCTTATCTTGAAATCCTACCCTACAATAAACATATTCCCAAATTCCATAATGCTGAACTCCTCATCTTGCATCATAAACTACATAACCATAAGCAACTATGTAGTATAGTACTGTATATTTTCCAATTTAATAATGCTACAACCCTAGAAAACATCCTAAACTGGATCTCACATGCAATTTCTAATGAAAGATAATCCTAGGTGACATTAATATCGATTGGCAGATTATTTTCACAAAATATGCATCAACTAACCTACACCTATTTGGATTCACTCAACTGATTTCCTCCCCCACATATTATAACTATCCCAAAAACAAATTGGGCAGTTCTCGACTGGATATCGGTGTCTGATTCCACTAAGAATGTCTCCAGTGGCACCTTCTCTGATTCCCTGTGATCACCTCCCTGTATATGCAAACAGACTCGGTATCCATCATGTCAAACAAACTTAATTCCCTAACTTCCTAAAACCTCATTTATTTTAATCCTGATACACTTAACAGAATTCTAAGCCCTTTTAACTGATCTTGTCAGAAAAATATTACACTTGAAGAAGCTATACAGAAATTGAACTTACTTTTCCTGAAAACACTCAATAGTCTGGTTCCAAATAGAACATAATGAATAAAGAATAACCCTACTCCTGAGTTATTCACTCAAAGCAGGCAACTAATGTATGAAAGAGATAGGGCTTGGAAAAATGGGTAAAATATAGATCTCCCCAAAGCCTGCAACACTTTGAAGAACTATGTAACTGTACTAAATAACAGATTATTCAGAAGAAAATCTGCTTTAATAACCCCTTACTAAATCAGTCTTCAAACCCTAAAATATTTGAGTCTTCTATTAATAATACCCTCCATCCTGGAACATCCACTACTCCTAATCCTGCCCCAAATAACACTCCTTCCAAAATAGCTACTCAATTTAAAACATATTTTTTTTTCAGAAAGCATACAAGTGCTTACTAAAGATTTTTCTCCCAACAATGCTGATATGATCTCTTCTCAGACAGCAACCCCCCCCTATTTCACCCTAAAACCCATCCCTACTTCCTACATCAAATTACTTCTTAAAACTGAAACTCTATTCTCCTTCAGTAGATAATCTTCCAGCAGAATATCTCAAGCTGCCTGTTAGTTCCATGGCCCATCCTGTGTCTCTTCTAATTAACAGAACATTCAAGGAATCATACGTTCCTTCTGTGTAGAAAAAAAACTTTGTCATCCACCTTCACAAAGGAGAAACCTCATCTGATCTAACCAGTTTCAAGCCTATCACCATACTATGCCCTTTGTCAAAAATTCTGGGGATGTGCATTCATAAGCAACTTCTTCAACATATTCCTCAGGAAATTCTTCTGACCCCCCCCACCACAGTGTGGTTTTGCACCTGCTCATACCACCACCGTGTCTTTATTAACTTTTGCAAATATTATTAACAAAGCCAGAGGCAAATTGTTTCCTCTGTATTCCTTGATCTCTCTAAGGCTTTTTAATCTAGTGTCTTGCCAAAAACTCCTCTACCAACTGTCTTCCCTCAGGCTATCAAAACTTAGAATACAATTCATATATCAATCAGGTCTATCACATACCTTCATCATTCCAAACCATTATGAAAATACTTCCTCTCTGCCTCCTGGCTTTGTTCCTTATCTAGGGCATAACTCTCTAATACCCTTCATCACCTTTCTTATACCTCTCTTTAGAGCACTAAATCACTTAACCTACTTATCCCCTTTTAATACCTCACTTTATTGCACCTCTTAAACTACTAAACCTACTTCTAATTAGCACAACCAAATTACTATTCCCTTACTGCTTCTATATTAATACTCAGTCTTGCTTATCTCCTCTAATAACTCACTCTACTGCATTTCTTAAATTACTCCTAGCTATCTTATACACCATTCTTCTATCTGTAAAGTCTCAGTACAAGGCTTGCAAATTTAATGTTTGTGAATGTCAATGCAAATGTTATCATACTAACTGTTATGCTGTATATTCACTTAAACTGCATTATAAAATGTGTTATTGTAAGTACTGATTGCATTGCATATGATACCTTGGAGCATTTTTCCCTGCGCCTCTGCTGAAAAAAGGCACTTGTGCCCAGTTGGACTTTCCTGATCAATAAATAAATAAATACATAAATAATTTAAAGTCCCCTCATTAGGATTTGGACTTAGTGGTCCAAGAAATTCACAAAATCCAGGAATTTATTTAATGGAGGGATAGTTGTGGGTGGGAGATACTTATTTCAGTCATGATGATGGGCATGAATCAAGGGGTGGAGATTCCTTCCTTGATCATGCTTACTGGCATGACATATAGAAGTAAGATGGATATATATAGGGTTACTATTACATGATCAAATGCTACAAATAGTGAATGCTCATTTGTCGAACCCAAATGCACGAAACCACAGAATATCAAAGGAATGGATCGGCAATTTTTTTCCCAAGTAAAAAAATCGCTGGGCTGTTTTCTGGACTTTGCTGTTTTCCTGAATGTGGTGTGATCTCGGAGTTGGTATATTTAAGGTGGGGAGGTGTGGGTGCCACAGGCCCCACATGGGGGTGTGTGGGAGGTGAAGCCCCCACTTTATGTTGTCTGTACATTTTTTTTTTTGGATCAGCGATTTTTTTTCCCTGGGAAAAAGATTTACTGATCTGTTCCTTCAATAATTTGTGGTTTCGTGCATTTGGGTTTGATAATATATAATTCGCTATTTCTAGCATTGATCATATAATATGTACCCTATATAAAGATATATATATATATATATATATATATATATATATATATATATATATATATATATGTGTGTGTGTGTGTGTATATATATATATATATATATATATATATATATATATATATATATATATATGTGTGTGTGTTTGTGTATATATATATATATATATATATATATATATATATATATATTTTTTTATTTTTTTTGATTTTCAGGTTTCAGGGAAATTATAGGGGAATTCTTGATTTGCCCTTGATCACAAAAAATATCTTATAGGGATGAGGAGAAGTTTGCACTTTCTGTATCATAGTAGAATGGCAATTGGGGTAGATCAGGGCTGAGACAGTGGATAATTCTACATTCTTTCAATTATTATAGACATAGCAGAAGAGAGACTGGAAGACAATGCATGTTTTTATTTTTTTAATTTCTAATGAATAATCAGGGATGATATAAAATGAGAAACTGGGAGAAGATATGGTTCTCATGTGCTTAAAGAACAGAGGATACAGAGGGTGGAATGCAATGGTATTTGATATGATTGCAGCTGAGGATGTGACATGAAGGAGACATGATAGACTATGGTGCAGATTCACTAAAGGCTACATTGTCTGCTAAGACCGTATGCATGTTGTGGTGCGATGCACACACGGTAGTGCATCGTTTTGTATTCAGTAAGCAACTCTATATGCCATATAGAGCTGCTCAAACACGGTAAATACCGTGGCATGCTAATTACTGCATAAGCAGCTGAATTGTATGCTAATCAACCAATTCAAGATTGGGGAGCTATTCAACAAGCTATAAGGCAATTGTGTAGACTGACTGTTGGTTTTCCCTGCCAGTTCCAAAACTATTGGAATATAGACACAGAAACTACTCTACACAGAAACAATGTTAGGGGCTGCTGTTGCTCTTATACATGTGTAAGTGCAACAGGCGTAAGTCTACTGCTGCTGCTGCTAAAAGACCTTGGGCAAGAAGGAGAAGGGTATTTTGAACCCTTTCAACTTACCATGGTCTGCATGATATGGAAACTATAGAGCACTGCAGGGTGGATAGAGACACTCTACAGAAACTCTGCAAACTCTGTTGTCCACAACTGAGAACAAGTGCAAACCAAGTGGAACCAATATCTGTGTAGACTAAGGTAAGTGTAGCACTTAGAATATTAGCTACAGGAACCTCTCAGAGGTCAACAGTGGATATGCTGGGGATATCACAGGCATCAGCATTCAGAATCCTACATCAATTCCTGAATGCTATGCTACAACATACCAGTGATTACATACAGTTACCCCATACATCCCAGGACAGAGCTGCACCTATGCAGGATTTCTAGCCTAGCAAGGTCACCACAGCCACATGCAGGTAAGGAGTCAGAGGGGGAACAACAAGCCTCTGTAAGTGTAGGTAGACATAGGCATACAAGTATGCCCTCTCCCTGGCCAAGATGCAATGGACATCACACATGCTTACCATCTAAGGGGGTAAAACCTACATCCTGTGCACATACATACAATAACATTGATGCCAGGCAACACTCATAACAGTTACTTACCCATGTAATGGTATGTACTACTAACATCACAAAGACTTAACCCCAAAGTAAAACACTTATAGCCTCTGGACTATCAAGATAAGTGTTCAACATGGAATATGACAATACATTTCTAAGAACACAAATACATTTCAGATCCTTACATATTGTTACTTCCTAATGTAATAAAGTATAAGGTGTGTGATATATTTGTTGTGTTTGTAACATTTTGCACTCACACACAAACAATGTGTTGTCCAAAACAAGGAATACCAAAGGAGTACTGTATTGTTTATCATGGAAATTCCAGGATGACTACACAATTGCAAAAGCAAAACTCTTGAAAGCCAACTTTTGCTGTGGAAACACACAAATAGTATTTGGTCCCACCCCAACACAATAGGAAAATGACTGTGTGTACAATCTAAGGAATAACACATAATTAACTTGTTATAAATGTTTTCCACACAATTCTCACAAAATATGTACACATTTACAACACAAAAGTCAATTGTATATGATCACTAGGAACCTTTCACTGTGCCCAGCATTCTGCTGGTGGTGTCTATAGACTGTCTTAGAAGCATAACATCCACAAACAGCTCTATGTTTAGTTGTGTATTCCCTTAACACTTCATACTTATTTAAATAAATGATTTGTGACAACACCTCCAAATACATCCTTGGTTATGCATCACATGCCACACAGTGGTACTATTCATGCAATCATCCAATGTCACATAATTGCATCAATTGCACATTGCACAGCATATGTCTATATGTTTTTCATTGGAAAGCTGTATTTCAGTGGCCTGATACCATATAAGGACACATTACAAATTAATTAGTTGTGGCTAATACATAACAGTTACTGAGACAAATGTTGATATTCACACAATGGTGCTCGTGACCACCTCAGTAATCCTTGGGAATATCAACACAATTGTGCATACAATTAATTCCACAAGGTTACAGCTGAATCAAAACATGTGATATTTTTGTGTATATCACAACATGTGGATGAAACAAGACTTATGTGCCCATGTAATCAGTATGAATTTATACTGATGTATATCACAGAGCATTTACTGATGGTAGGCATACACATCCACACATGTGTACCATGCTGCAAGTGTCACTGTGATTGTTGAATGAGAACTGCATAGACTGTCGATCTGCTCCACTACAATAACACATGCCTTACTAATTCAACAATATACATAGTATCATCCCAGGTCAACGGTTCTCAGGAGGCATATTACTACATTTGTTATGGAAGAAACATGTAATGAAATGTTAGCAGCGGCCATCAATAACTTGCCTCACATTACAAATTGTAATACCCTCTTGCAGATCTACCATACATCCACACCTCTACATAGCACATGTCGATGATAGCAACATTGACATGTGAAATGTTAATAGGTTCATAGAATATTAGTAAGCTAACAGACAACATCACATAAATTCCTAGCCATTATTTTACCATTTAAAACAAGCACAATATATCCATATGATGGAAGATAGTACAGCTATGTGCATATGTGTTTATTGTTTTGATTGCAGTACATATTACCACTGTTCATATGTGACATGTGCACCACACCATGACAGAATTAGCAATTACAAATGCAGTTGTCTGAAGATGGCTTGCAGAAGCTCATGGAACAACTCTGCTTCATGATGTGTGCATGCATATTTGTCATGAGGCATCTGCCACTCCTCTGTAGGAAGGATGTCATGTGACCAGTGAAAAAAGAGGATGGTGAATGCATGGGGTTACATTAAAGGTTCCCCTAAGTGGTACTGAAATGAATAGTAATTCACAAGATCATACAATGACTGTAATGTACCACCAATCACTAAAACAGCAATAGACTGGGTCTGATTTGAATATTAGACCTGCGTAGTTATAGAAGATGACTTCCATACAATGTAACACTAGTACCACCACATGTCTGGCTTTAACACTGTCTCATTGCACTTTATGGAGTATGATAGCATAATTGTATGCTGAGAAGAACATGTTGGGAAGAGTGTCTGACATGGCTGTTGGGTGACATCCTGGTGTAAAATTGTCTGAAAAGTAATATTTGAAACTATACACACTCAAGTTGCCTGCTGTCATATTAGAACCCCTAAATATCTAGGTCAAGAAGTTTGAGAACACAGTACTTAATGTTACTGCCACAACACAAGTTTGACTTGAATGATGTTAGAGTACATGCTATACAGGATGACATCATCAATGTATATTACAAGATGCTTGGAGGACACAGCTGTGGACTCATGTGCTGTTCTAAAATTGTTACCATACTGATTGTTGAATGCACATGCAAACCAGTTGACTGCAGTGAAAGTAGAACACATACCTAACTATATCCAGAGCGTAGTACTTAACATAAGCATCACAGCACCAAAGCTGGCTTTTAGAGTGCCAAACAACACTTTATAGCTGATGACAACAGTAGTGTATGTTTGTGAGAAGAAGGTGGTAGTAGGAGTGTCTCATGTGCTCTTCTAAAATGTTCTCCTTAATGAAAACCAACTGAACACAAACACACATGCACACCAGTTAACTGCAGCGAGATTAGAACCCATACCTAACTAGATACACAAGATAGAGAACTCAGTAATTAACACAGGTGCCATGGCACAAATCTGACTTTTTCACTGTTGCTGAACAATTTATATTGAGCGATATCATCATCATTGCATGCTTGAGAGATGATGTTGGGAGGCTTGTATGAAATGGATAGGTAGTCATGTACAACTGTCAAAATATTTGTACTCCATGGGACAGGAGTGCTCTCAGTAGGATACATACTTATGCTTCTCTTACTAGACACACACACACACACACACACACACACACACACACACACACACACACACACAACACCCCAGCTGACTACAGTGAGATGAGAACATACCTAACTAGGTACACCAACTAGAAAACTCAGAACTTAATGCAGGCACCACTGCACAAGTCTGAATTTTACAATGCTGCTGGGCAATTTATAGTGGACGATATCATCACTACATGTTTGAGAGATGATGTTAGGAAGCCTGTATGAAATGGATGGGTAGCCATGCATGACTGCCAAAATATTTTTTCTCCATGGGACTGGAATGCTGACAGCAAGATGCATGCTTACACATCTCTAATGAGACACACACACACACACACACACACACACACACACACACACACACACACACACACACACAAAACAGTTGACTGCAGTGAGATTAGAATCCCTACCTAACTAGGTACAGCAGCTAGAGAACTCAGTAGGTAATGGAAGTTCCACAACACAAGACTGCTTATACTTCTCTATTAAGAAACAAACACACACACACACACACACACACAAACACACACACACACACACACACACACACACACACGCATGTGCACACATGAGCACACACACACACACACACACACACACACACACACACACACACACACACACACACACACACACACACAGTTGACTGCAGTGAGAGTAGAACCCCCTACCTCACTAGGTACACCAGCTAGAGAACTCAGTAGTTAATGCAAGCTCTTCAGTACACGTCTGACGTTTACAATGCTGCTAGACAATTTATAGTGGATGACATCATCATTGCATTTTGAGAAATGATGTTGGGATGCCTGTATGAAATGGATGGGTAGCCATGTATGATGCCAAAATATTTATCCTCCATGGAACTGGATTGCTGACAGCAGAATACACACTTACGCTTCTCTAACTAGACACACACACACACACACACACACACACACACACACACACACACACACACACACACACACACACACACACACACTAGTTGACTGCAGGGAGATTAAAACCCCTACCTAACTAGGTACACCAGCTAGAGAACTCCTCAGTACTTAATGCAAGCACCACAAGACAAGTTTGACTTTTACAATGCTGCTTGACAATTTCTAGTGGATGACATCCTCATTGGATGTTTGTGAGAAGATGTTGTGAGGCATGCATGAAATGACTGGATAGCCATGTACAACTATCAAGATATTAGTTCTGCATGGGACCAGCTTGATGATAGTAGGATATAGTCTGATGTCCCTCTGAGTATGCACACACACTTAAACATACATAGAGATACACACATAATGTGGCTGCTGTGCTAATTTAACACACGTAAATATTTTGTTCCCATCTGCAAAACACAGTATTTAATGATTTCAGCACCTCTAAAGTATGTTTTGCCTTGTCATAGTGGCCTTTATTGATGATGCCATCATTGATATATGATGTGGTTAACATATCCTGTTATGAGAGTGGTGTACAAAAGTGTGGATTTACTGTTTCCTGTTGTGTTTCCAATGTGCAGGTATACTTTAAGAGACAGCTTGTCAAACTAGATGCAAAAGTTGTCAGGAATGCACATAGCAGAACTGAGACATATGCAGCTGTTTCCCAGTATGTTGTGTACTTTACATATTTATTGTCACATACAGACAAACACATGTTTTGTGATCAGCATAGATGCAACTGTGAATGTACATGTGTTCATATTTGTGAAGAATTGCTGTCCACATTAACACATATATAACACAATCTGAATGTCTATTGTCATCATAAAGGTGTACATAGTATGCAACAATGCCGTTTTGCTATTTATTTCTGTAATGTAATTCACATTTGGGAGCTAGTACTGACTCACCAAGTTTCAAGTTCATGAGTGCAGGCAACACATGACTCAGTGTAAATATGTGTTCAGTCAGTAACAATGCCTTCCCTTTGGATGTGTTCTTACATGGATTTTAATGGGATGAAGACTAACTAGGCATTAACCATAAGTACTACATGCTAATAAGCCCTTTCAATAGCGCACAGCTGTGGAGCTGGCTTGCGTGATTGATGGCAAAGTGTTTGCATATGTGAGATACACACTTAAGGACTCCTACTTGAAGCTGAGAAGTACGTATCCATACTAGCTATGGTAGACACAGCGAACAGATACTATGGTGTTCATATATAGTTCATATCAGAAATACTGTGTCGTAATTTCTTTAACTTTAACAAAGTATTTATACGTCTTTCCCTGTTTGTGCATAGTTAAGCGAAGAGCAAATGCAGGTCTCTGCTTCATTGAGAAACTTATCAGAGTTCTGTTGGTTTGCTTTTCATTTCATAACTATCCACTTATTCAGCAGTGAAATATGAAAATGGATGGAATATCAGATGAATTTGGACTATCACCTCAACAAAGATGGATGACAACAGCTCAGTAATATTGTATAGTCAATTAGAATGAATCCAGTGTGTTGAGAAGACATATGTGTGAAGTGGATAGCCATGTATGGGATTATATATATTTTTTTGGGACAGGTGCTAATGTTTCTGTTTTCAGTAAGAAAATAATGTTGGGTAAGGGATGTAGGTATGTAAGGGTCAGGTAAGTAGGGTAGGTAAGGAATCAGATGCAACCAAACAGGACAAACAAGACAAGAGAGAGGGATGGTGGGAGGCACAACAGATTGGAGGAAAGGTAATATAACAGTTGCAATTAGTTCATGGGTTGGTTGCTGCTGTATCTGTTAGTTGCTTAAACTTTGAAGGCATGTATTCGGTGTATAAATTGTATGACATGACACAATTTTTGTGTGGCTTTATACACTGATAAAAGTAATTTGTACAATGTGGGATTCAAACCTATGTAAAACAGACAAAACATATTCTTCCACATAGATGCTTTTTCATCCTGGCCACAGAAGTGCTTGCCAGATGTGATCATTCATTATATATGCACATGACAGTGCGAGGTGTTAGCCATGTAGTTGTGTGACCTGACAAGGTCCTAGTTTATAAACTCATGTGTATATGACTATCACTGAAGTATGAAGTTCATCGAAGACCATCAAAGAAAATTTTAATCGCATGAAAATAATTGTCAGTATACCCTCAGTCACATGCATAATTCATATCAGTTCCATGCTATACATATTTATTGTTATTTATAATTATGTTTAGATTGTTCTTTATTTTTCAATATTGAGTAGACAAGCATTAATGAAACTGAGAGTGTACTAGATTAGAACCTTGGCTAACCTTTACTGTGATCATTAACTATTACCAGTTGCTACAGGGAAGACTGGGCTGCAAGTATATTTTTACAGTCATTACTATGCAGAGTGCTCATTGCATCTGAGACTTTGTCTAACCTGTTCATTAGTTATACACATACATTAAAGAGTTGAGTGGTTAATTATGTATGTGTATGACATGAAAGTTCAGAAGATAATTGTTTAATTGTAGAACCAAAATTCTACTAATACCCACACTTACACATTTAATATATATCTGATATCCTGTGTATGCTCAATGCACCTGCTACAGATAATTATTTCTATGTGTAATAATTTGTCTAATGTTAATTTTTATGTAAAGTAAACTGGAACAGCAGAGATAAAACTTTGGAGTTTACTGTATTAGAACCCAGTTTCATGTGTATTGTAGCCTTTAACTTACACCTGCTACCACACACACAACTAGTCAGCAGCTGTATACTTTCACATTCATTGCTATGTATATGCAAATTAAAACTGTCTCCACATGAATAGGTAGAAGAAACCAAAACCACACTAAAAAAATCCACTGAGGGAAGTAAATCAAATCTCAAACTTAAGCGAATAAAACCTTTCATGTTCTCTTTCATCTGAAAGAGACTTCTTCAGAATAAAATAGACACAATGAACAAGTTATTTTATACTAAACATCATTAATTAGCCAAATCATGATACAAGCTGATTAAATCATTCAATAAATCAATTAAAAATACTAAACAATATACAAGTTAGAAAACTGTTATTCCAAGAGCCTAAATAAAAATATACATAAAACATTTCAATCATATGTTAATTATGTTAATTTATTAACTTTTAGCCTTCTATTTAAAAAATTAAATTAAGAGTTTCATTCATTCCAGGTAACTTATCTGCCCCTAACTTTAATTGCCAAACTGTCACTCTTTGTTCTATCTTATCCATATGATTTCCTTGCCTAATATCCCCAGGTACTTGTTGTAGGATGGAAAAAAATAATCTTTTTGTTCCTTTGACAATTAAGACTATGTTTGTATAAAGCAAAGTTTGAGATTTGTTTTGTTCATTAAGTCTTTGTTCTACTTGTCTTGGTGGATTTTTTATTGTGGTTAGTTTCTTCTACCTATTCCGTGGGGACACTTTTTTATTTATTGGTCGTTTTAGGCCTGCTTCAATGGCTTGTTTGAACAAAGACTCTGATAGAACTTTCAGTATATCCTACTCTTGCACTCTTGCAGCAGTGGACAATGAATTGTTAACTACTCTCATTCATTTTACGAATGACATGCATAAGACTCTCAATAGCCTGCTGAAATTTTATAAGGCTGGTTCGAGTAATAGGATTTACTCTACAAGTTCAGAAGAAGAGAATGATTGTTCATATAAAACTAACTATCATTGAGAATGATTGTTCATATAAAAATGATTGTTCATATAAAACTAAGTCTGTGAGTAGCACCAATATTTTTAAAGATATTCATGCTGTACTAAACTTTAATTATGATCCCTTTGATGGCTCTATTAAAACTTCCAACATTCAGAAAGAAGATGATGTTAAGATTGAGGCTAAATTTGCTTGTTAGCATAGAAAAATTGCTGAAGAGGTATAGAGATTTGGTGATTGAGACAAAGTATTTTGAAAAATGTATTGATTATGAAGTGGCACCTAAAGGACTCAGATTTTTCAAATACCCCAGTGGTGTTTCTCAAGCTGACAAGTTTTTTAAGGTTCTTGTTCAGTTTTTTACGCAGTCAGGACTTGAGTTCCTGCTTCTTCTTATTGTCAGTAATAAAAGTAGAATTTCTGAAATCCATGAAGAAGTTCTAAAGAGCGAGCAATCTTTATATAATTTAGTAAGTAAAGTACCTGATTTAAATATTGACTATTACAATATGTTAGGACAGGTTGAGATCTTTGAAAAAGCACTTGTTAGTAGAAAAGTTAAGAAACTCCACAGAGATGTGGAAGTGTATAAAAATCAAACTGGCTATTTTTATTTTACAAACAACAGGAAAATGTATCAGACTGTGACTTTTAAAGAGAGACCCACCTTTACTAAACTAAGACATGCTTCATCCAATCAGGGGAGTTGACAACAGATGTAGATGATAGGAAGACCAAGAAAACCGGAAATCAGCATGGGTAAATATGGAAAGATGGCTCTACTAATCGAGGTACAGCTCCAGAAGGAGAAAAAAACTTTGAAGAACTACCATTATATTCACCTTCACATGATTCACATCTTTCTACTGAAGGTGTCCCTTTAGGAGCCCATCCTAAGAATTTGGATTTTCAGAAAGATAATGAAAACAGAGCGTATCAGAAGATGCCTGTATGAATGAGAAAGAAGGCCAGCACACAGACATTTAACCGGAAACTGTGGCAAAATTTACAATTTATCAGATTTGAAGTTTTCTAATGAACAATTATTTATCCTTGGTTTAGGATTAAATTTTGTACCAACTAAGAGAATGGACTTGTGTAGAACTTTATTGAAACACAAGTTGTTTTGTTGTAAGTTAAGTATATATTTGCTGACATTAAAATGACTGGAAAGAAGTTTTGTAAACCAAGTATTTTTAATCCAAATTTAAATATTAGTATTAGAGTGTCTGAAACCTGTTGTGAGGAAGATTTAAGAAAACTGATTAATAGCAGGATCAGTAAGAAGTATTTTAATCTTACACTCCCCCAGTGACAAGCTTTAAGAGAATTAAGTTACCTTACTAATCTCAGGTTTATGCAGGCTAACAAGGGTGGGGGATTAGTTATAATGGAACAGTCAAAATGTAATTTAGTTAATGAGAAATTGTTGAGCATTTTTTTGGAATACTTATGTGTCAGTTATCTTAATGTATATGATAGTTACAGGCAAGTGGGTTTCCATCTTTATGAGTGTTTGATTGAGAGTTCTATTACCCCTGATGTTTATGAGTTTATGGTAGTGGATAACCCAGTTTTGGGTATTTTATTTGGAATCCCTAAGATACATAAGGATTCCATAAACCCACCCTTTCAGCCTATTGTTTCTGCTCCCAATTATGTAACACAGGGTATTTAATTGGTTTTAGATAATTTATTGAATCTGGTAGTCCAAAGAATGGAATCCTATGTCAAGGATTCCTTTGGGATTTCTTGGACAAATTTAGACAGTTTAATTTGAATAATAGTTTTGACAATAAAAAGAAGGTTATTTTCACTGTCGATATTTTTTCACCTTTACAAGTATCCCCCATGACAAGAGAGTAGACTATGTCAGAGAATATTTATGTAAAATAGAGATTTTTTCTGCTAAAGAAACTTATGTTTGTTGTAGTCTCTTAGACATAATGCTACATAATAATTATTTTTGTTTAATAAAACGGTGTACAAATAAATACAAGGGGTAGCAACGGGGTCAGAAGCAGCTTGGTTGGTTGGTAGGAACATCTGACTTTGAAGCCAATAATTTCTTTATGTAAAATAGTGATTTATGTCAGGTTTGTTGATGATTTATTTTTTGTGATTGAGGGGAATGCTGATAGTGTCAATCATCTATTAAATATAATTATGCTAATTCAGAATTTTGACTTTTACGTTAGGTCATTTGGGATTTGAAGTCAATTTTTTTAGATGTGACCATAATATGGGACCCTATTGGATCTAAATTTGATAGAAAAGTGTGTAGGAAAAGCACTTTTGTTAACAGCTATCTTTACTATTTGAGCAATCACCCGACTTATATCAAGAACAACATCCTAAAAGGCCAATATATAAGAGCTCCTAGGATGACTACTGATGACAACATTTTTGAGAGAGCAGCTAATTTTATTACTAATTTATTTTTAGAAAGAGGTTACAAGGAAGAATTGTTAAACCACATAGCAAGTGAGATCAAGAAAAGGAGGGTTACAGATTTCCAACCAATTCTTAGGTATGGATTTAAACAAACTTTAAAAAGTGTTGTTTGGAGATGACCACAGACAGATTTGGCATCTCTTCCTCCATTATTAAGAAAAATTGGAATATTTTACGGAGCAATTCTGATTTGGTTGGAATAGTGGGTAATGCCCCTAAGTTTACATATACAAATAGTTATAATTTAAAAATATGTTCACATAAAGATTTTTATAATGACATAACCCCTAGCACATATACTACAAAGAAAAAGGGGATGGACAAATGTGGTATTTGCACAGATTGTAGGTACATCTTAGAAGGACCATTTGTCAACTTGAAACATTTAGAAAAAAAACTATTCCTTTTCCTGGAGTCTATAATTGTAAAACTGTAGGTGTCATTTACATTGTAGTATGTTCTTACTGTGAGGACTTTTATATGGGAATGTCCACTATAAGTTTGAAAAAGCATATTAAGGATCATCTTTATGCTCTTAGAATAAAAGATAGTAACAGCACTTTATACAAACATAATCTTAATTGTCAAAGAAACAAAATGTTTATTTTTTCCATCCTAGTGCAAGCACCTAGGGATATTAGGGGAGGAAATCATAGGGCTAGGACAGAGCAAAGAGAGACAGTTTGGCAATTAAAGTTAGGGGCAGATAAGTTACCTGGAAGGAATGAAGCTCTTAATGTAAAATGTTTTTTAAAAAAAATAGAAGGCTATGTTAATAAATTAACATATGATTGAAATGTCTTATGTATATTTTTATTTAGGTTCTTGGAATAAGAGTTTTCTAACTTCTATATTGCTAAGTGTTATTTTAATTTTATTGAATTATTTAATCAGCTTGTATTAAGATTTGGTTAATTAATGATGTTTAGTATAAAATATCTTGTTCATTGCGTCTATTTTATTCTAAAGAAGTCTCTTGGAGATGAAAGCAAAGATTAAAGATTTTATTTGCTAAAGTTTGAGATTTGTTTTGTTCATTAAGTCATTGTTCTACTTGTCTTGGTGGATTTTTTAGTGTGCTATGTAAGTGTGCTGACTGTCAAGCAATGCCGCTTAGCATGACTGTGTGGTGGCAAACCACTCAAGATAGAATGTACCCATTTTGAAATTGACAAGTATCTGCTTGTTGTCTACACGTGTTCTGGAAGCATGCTCACCATCGTGCAACCCAGCTTAGCATGTCTGTGAGATGGCCAGCAAAAGATGAACAATGTGTACTTTTTAAAATTGATTAAGTGTCTGTCTATTGTCTGCAGTTGTTCTGGACCTGCAAGTGTTGTGGAAGCTTGCTGACAGTTGTGCAATATCACTTAACATGTTTGCGCTATGGGCAGCAAAAGATGCAACAATGTATTTTTTATGAAACTGACAATGTCATGCTTGCTTTCTGGGTCATTAAGCCATCTTTGTGTGGAGGTGATGTGCAAATGAGATTAGTACATCTGAACATGGATTATTATTTACAAAAAAGGTTTGTTAGTTTTCATAACTAAAAGATAAATATGGGACTTGAACCTTGATCTACATAAACTATATGCTGTGTGATTCATTGTGTTTAACAGATGTACTAGACACACACTTGATTCACAAGTTTAATTTATAATGTCTTTATCATAGATTCAACTTCCATAACTTTTAAATTATTTCACTGTTTTAGTGTATTTGCGCTAAGCCTTGCATCGAGCAAATAATTATTATTTAAAAAAAGAATAAATAAAAAAATTAAAAAGGGAAATAGAAACAACATTATACTTTTCAGCACACCTTACAGATTTTTACACAAGTCTGGATTTGAACTGTCAGGCTAATGAAACTAAAAAACACACAGGGGTTGTCTTATCTGCCTTTGCCACAGAAACAACAGCAGGAACACAAGCAAGTCCCATTTCTTACACAGCATTAAGAAGACATATACACTTGCACACTCTCACTTGTTTGTACACATTGTTGTTGTTGTTTGTCTTTCAGCTTTTTCCCGGTAAGGGGTTGCCACAGTGGAACTCCGGTCCGCTAATGATTGGCAGTAGATTTTTACGAAACGTTGAGGTGCCAGCTCGACGCCCAACCTTCAACGAAGGAACACCCATTTACACACGCATGTCTTTCGAACGCTACCCAACCATGGGGAGGACATGCAGACTCCACACAGAAGGCACTCCCAAGCCAAGCCGAGAATCGAATGGGAGAATCTCTTGCTGTGAGGTAACAACGCTACCGCTGTACCACCGTGGAAACCACTTGTTTGTACATGTATTGCTTACAAATTTAGTGCAATTAGTGATCACACAAGCAGGTATGAATATTGTTTACACCAATGCAGCTGTGTCTTCTCTTTGCTTTGTGTTCATTCTTCCCTTATCTCTGCTGCACTCTCAGACATGCATTCCATAGTGCATTTTGCATCATCATTAAAATGTATGATAAAATTACATGACAGTAAAATACATTTTTTTGGATGAACCAGTTGATAAATTGATACAGTTAACAACACATTTTTTTTCATTACACATGGGCTTTGGGTGGATGTGTCAGCCAAGTTTCAGTTAAAAGTATTGTTAATGACCATATATGCGAAATTTCTGTCCCTGTGTTATTGGAATTGTGATGATTGTGTTCTGACCTTTTACTTAACTTCTTCCAGGACCATCCACTATAGCAAGTATGGAGTAATCTGCACATGGTAAGCCGAATATTTTTGTTTGATTATTGATGACCATTTGTCAGAAATATGCATTTATCCATATGTGTGAGGTAGGTGTCATGAGTGTGTGTATTGCTGTACCATCTGATATAGTGGCACCAGTGTTAATTTATTATCATATATTAAAATGGTAGGGTAGGTATTAATTTCTTTCCTGTGTTTGTTGCTTATTATCACAGGTGATCCTAACAGTGGAAGTGTAGAACTCTTACCACCTGATGTCAGAATATTGGCAGTCTCTCATGATGTTGGAGGTCAAACAGAGGCACAGTTGGGGAGCTGAATCTGACACTGAGGTTGATATTCAGCCATCACCTGTATTTCCACCAGACACAGCCAGTAAGCCTACACAAACCTATTCCAGTGAGCCCTCAGATACTGGACAGGTGGATGGTGACACTCGATCAGGGTAGTGTGATTACTGTGGCTACAGTGGTGGTTGAGTCTGGCTGTAGCCAACGTGTGGGCAAGATACCATGCAGGAGGGTTGTTAGGGATGTTCATAGGAGGCCTGCTGTCCATCTTCCACCAGATCCTGGTGTGTCTTTATGTGCCACTCAATGTGTGTTTAGGGTCATCATGGAGGCACAGGCATGTTGCAATAGGGCCTCCGAGGACATGCTTAGGGTTGTAGATGTGGCACAGGCTGACATGCGTGACTTCCTCCTCTGTGTTGATGATTCAATGGATCAGATGAATGGCATAATGAAATGGGCAGTGACTATGATGGAACATCTGCTGGGAGGGGGACAGCATCCATGTAGATGTAAGTCATCATCTGATGTTTGCCAATGTGGCCATGCCTGATCGTGCTCCTCTAGTGACACTACTTCGACTGCTGCATCAGTGATTGAAGTGTCCACACCCAAATGTTGTAGGCCATGGGGTGTGTTCCTGGCCATACTCATGAGGAGGACTTGTCCAGCAGACATCAATCATGTTCAGGTAGCAGCAGTGCATCTGACCATGGGCATGGATGTGCCAGTCTAACTCCTGGCAAATGCAGTTTTTGCAGTCAGGGAAGAAGATGATGATGAACTGTTACCTTTATCATGCACAGCTCACACCTGTCTAACATGTCAGGATGTAGAGCTAGCACAGAGCTTGACTGTATTCTTGCAGACACTCACACACGTTTCAACTTGAGTGCCCATACAGACACACATACATAACAGTCACGTGGGTCAGTTGTGAGGCTTACAGCTCATTTTGTCTCAGTGGCCATTTGATACTTTGTCAAAATTTCTGACTGTCTGTCTTTCTTACTCACACACGCCCACTACCTGTTGTGACAGCCTTGGCCTCTGTCCCCACAAACAGCACCCTGTGCAAATGATGATAACTGTACCATATCCTTGATTTTCTATATTTTTGGATTCAGGGATAATAAGTCTTTTGTCTGATGCCCACAGTGCATAGCTGACCGCATGCTTAGTATATATGTGTTTGTGATGCTCTGTTGAAAATTGCACTGCTTTCTTACAGGTTTTTGTAATGTGTGAATCTTTCATGCATGAGGCCTATTATTTGATAGAGAACACATCCATTGACATAAGTCAGTGCTGTCACATATTGATGTCATTACTATAAAAAATCACCCACCTTCTACTTAGTTATATTTGCAAGTAATAGTATGCAAGGATATGCAATTCATTTGCGTTCTTAGACATTTATTTTCCTATTCCAGGTTCAACACTTACCTTCATAGTCTGGCAGTTACAAGTGTTTGAATTTGGGACTGACTCTGTGTGATGCTAGCAGTACATGGCCATTACATGGGTAAGTAAATGTGAGTATTGCCTGGCTTCTATTTTACTGTATGTATATACATAGGATTAAAGTTGTACCCACGTAGGTGGTGAGCATGTGTGCTAGCCACTGCCCCTTGGCCAGGGTAAGGGCATATTATGCACACCTACATCTGCCAACACTCACAGTGGATCATGGTTCCCCCCTCTGACTCTTCACCTACATGTGGCTGTGGTGACTTTGCAAGTGGTGGTGGGATATATGCCCCTTCCCCTTGGTGCTTATACTGTTATTGATTTCTCAAAATAATATTAGGAAGTATAGCACAGACAGTGACAATTTCAGCACAAGTACAGGCATTGTACTGCAGGGCTCCTCTAGAAGAGATATATCTAGGCACCAGAACCATGACTTCAGCAACCCAAACACATGTTCTACAATCATATGGTCTCGGCCATATGAATTTTGAAGTTTCAGAACTTCGATAATCTAACATAGAGCCACTGAATTTCAAAGTTTCAGAACTTTAATAATCTGACATAGATCCATATTGGCATACAAAACACAGGAACACACACACACACACACACACACACACACACACACACACACACACACACACACACACACACACACACACACACACACACACACACACACACACACACACACACACACACACACACAGATGTATGCAAGCCTGTTCACCTTTATTTATGCAATATTCCGATGCTAACATAGACATAGTTCTTAACCTCTTATCTCAAGAATTATCAAGTCAGAAAAATTACTATGGTTAAAGGCCCCAGTTCAGAGAAAGTTTTGAAATGCTTTTATTTACTTATAACATTAACAGGAAAATTTAAATTTGCATGGTTGTCACCATATGATCAAACTCGTAAATGTCTAAAACATAATAAAAAACAAAAAAGTTAACTCCTGAACATCTTAAGCAGGGGGGCAAGCCCCCCTGCACCACCCACCCCTGCTGCTTAAATATACCAACTCCGAGATCGCACTTCAGTGCAGAAAAGGAAAATCATCCCATTCTGGGCTGTAATGGAGATCTCCGTTGACACGCTCGCACATCGAAAAATTCGAACACATGGTGCCGACCATATGATGTTTGATTTTTTTCACTGTATGATAATGTGATATAGACCCAATGCAAGCTAGGAGCAGTCATTGAATCCTCAAATGACTTTGTCATCCTGCAGGAAGGCTTGTCCCAAATAAATAACTGGTGCCAGAATTATGGACTGAAAGCAAATGCTAAAAAATGCATTATGTTATCATTTGGAAAGTCATCTACCCCACATAACTACCACATTGACAATACGCCAATAAGAGTTTACCTAGTTTTTCAGGATTTGGGAACTTATGCAGATAGTGATCTAACATTTGACCATCATGTGTCCATTGTTGTAAGAAAGTCCTTGTATATTGCACAGCTTATAAACAAAGGGATCGTGTCTAAATCTAGGGATCTCATTGCCCCCCTTTACTCAGCCCTCATTAGGCAAGTCATTGAGTATAATGTCCCCTTTGGCATGTATCTGTCCAGACCATGCAACAACTGGAACACCCACAGAAATACCTTACTAGAAGGATACAAGGTTTAAACAACATGTCCTAAAAGGACTGACACAAAGCCTTGTCATTATACTCAATATCCTACAGATTACTAAAAGGTGACCTATGTCTGGCATACAAGGCATCTTCTGACTCCATACTGATGGATTTATTGCACATTAGCAAGTCAAATGGCATCCAAAATACTTGGTCTTGGGATCTAAACCTCTTCTGTAACATCAGCAAGAATTGTTTGGCAGGATAGGTATATCTTGTAGAGGATACTGTTGCGCTGGAACAGGCTCAACATCCACATAAAGCAAAGTTCCTCATTGTCTATATTCAAGCAAAACTTGCATCTACGGATGGGAAACAGAAAATTTTCCCCAGGACTGCATCTTGTACTACTGTTAGACAGAAGCAGCTCCTATGTGATAGGTTAGTTTGAGAACAAAACAGGAACTTGGCTAGGTTTAAATTGGCCTGCAAGGGCAGCAATCCTACTTCTTACCTATGAACCTATGTAGAGAGATCACTTCTTAGGGAAAACTACACTGGATACCAAGACTGAATTGCAGTTTGTAAATTTCTGGAAAAGCTACTGCATTTTCTCTTGTATAAAAGACAGTTATTTTATTGCTCAGAACTGTGTTGAGCCTTCGAATTACTCAATAAATTTCTCTGAGCTTTGTTACTTATGTTCTCTGAAGTAAGCCATTTTATTTTTCACTTAAAAACATCAGTAAGACCACATTTCTTGTTGAATCTTAACTACTAAATGCTTTTCCAGAAGGCAAAAAGCATCAATTATGTTATACTCGGTTTTCAATGCTGGATAAACTTTGTATTGTTGCTGAACTATTCTACCGACCCTACAGACTTCTCTAGACTTGCTCAAGATGAAACTGCTCAAGCGTCATTATCATGCAGAAAAAAGAATGAAAGGCATAAAGCTAGGTGGTGTTCCCACAGGGAATTATTGCTGATGTGGTTTCTGAGTGTGTGTGCTGGCAATGATTCCCTTTTTTGGTGAGTGTTCTCCCTTTATCTAGTTGGTGCGACTATGGAGTTGGTATATAACTTCAGGAGGGGACTACAGCGAAAAGTCTATAAAGGATTTTTTCACTCTGACTTTCAGGTATTTCTTTCATCCTTTCACCTCCTCAACTTTCAGGAAGTTAGTGTTTCATAGTAGAACTGAACCTACAGGCAGTTATAATTTAAGAAGTTGCAGTGCTGAATTTTGTATGATGAAGCCAAGCCCAAATAAGCAGCGTTGAACTTCGTGTGGAGAGATTATGTATTAACAGGTACTTTTTATAAAAATTATTAGGCTTAAACAGCTGCAGTAAACTAAGCACCATGGAATATGGAAAAGGCAATAGAAGCATTTTCTTGAGGTTTTGGTGCACAACAAAAAAAAATGTAATCAAAAGTAAGGACTGCAGCAAAGTACTGATCCATTGCATGTATACACATGCATCATGTGCAACTGTCCCACCTTTCTACTATCTCTGTTGCTCATGCCTACTAACCTCCAAGAGGCAATAATCATAAAACTGATATTCTGTTTGTAGAAGCTTCATTAATACAGTTAATAACACCACACAATGTAAATGTGTATTGTGTATGTAAATACTCTGTACTATTGTGCTCATACTGTTTATGTATTGTGACTGTAAATACTCTATATTTGTTACCTCATGTATGTATTGTTTAATCTATGTGGAGCTTTTCTCCCCCGGCCTGCACTGAAAATGGCCTCAACTAGGCCCAGTGGATCTTCCCAATAAACAAATGCAAATAAATAAATAACAACATGTAGCAACCATACAACAGACAGATTAAAGACATACTTTTGAAACAGTCTGAATGCTAATGTAGTTTAACTTCTCTCAAAATCCTGAGTGAGAAGTAAATCAGCAAGATAGAGTTGCAGTAGCTAAACACAGAGAAAGTCAAGACTGAAATAAAAGCAAGTGAGAAGACAGAGAAGGAAGCAAAGACTGAAGGTTTTAAAGTCAAATAGCTATAGAGACAACAATGCCAAGTCAATCCAAAGGGAAATGAGGAGAAAGTATTTCCAAACATGAAGAAGAAAAAGCATAAATTGAAAAGTTATGCACAAACTGGATGAAGAGCAGGGAACTATGGTATCTGAACAAACAGCAGCAGGAAAGCAGGAGCAGCCTTAGGGCACCTGGTGTCCTAGGCAAAAGGGCTCCTCAGTGCCCCCCCCACCACGCCACCCGATGACCCCATCCTGGTCTACCTACACCAAGCAAATACTGGAAAATTGCTCCTGCTAGATTGGCACCCTAGGTGGCCACCTAGTTGGCCTATGCCTAAGGCCAGCTATGCAGGAAAGTCAAGCTCAGTCCTGAATTGTCATTCTGTGCTTACATGATAAAAGAAAGAGTTAATGTAGGCCTTACAGATAGTTGATGGCACTGTTTTTGATGTGAAGACAAAATAGGAGATTTGTAAGCTGAATGAGAACTGTTAAAGGCACACCTCAAAGAGACTGATCATAATATTAATGACTCCACAAAGACTTTTCCTATTACAATGAAGTGGATAAAGAAATCATTTCCATAAAGAAAAAGCAAGATACTTTTGTCTAACCTGTACAAATGAAGTAGTCTAAAAGAGAAAATGAAAGCAAACAAGCTGTCATCATTATTATTATCAACTATTTTTTCCCATTTTCTACACTGGGTCACGGTGTTGTGTTAACTGTAGCCATCTCCCTTGATTTAATGCCACTCTCCTACATTCTTCAACAGTCTTGCCTGACTTTCACAGGTCTTCTCTCACACAATCCCACCATCTCTTTGCTGGATGTTCTAGCTTCCTCTTGCCTTCTTCCTGCCATTCCCAAATCTTTTTCACAAGATTGTCTTCTGCTTTCCTGCACAGTGCTTGAACATTGCAATCTGTTCTCACTGACCTTCTCGGCAATTAAAGCAACTATAGCTTCTGCTCTGATTTCCTCATATTTTGTCTCTCTCACAGTGTGTATCTTACCACCCATGCCAGGCACTTCGTCTCTATCACCTCTAACTTTCTCAACTGCTCTGCCTTAACAGCCCAGGTTTCTGTACCATACAGTAGAACTGGATGCACCACTGTTTTGTACACCTTACTTTTCAGCTTATTTCGTATTCTTCTATCATACACCACCCCTGACACTCTGTGCCAGCTGGCTGGATCCTTTCTGATCCTAGCTTTGACTTTCTCACTCAGACTTCCTTCTTCTCAACCACCACTCCCAGGTACTTGAAGCTGTTAATCTGGTCTACTATTTTCCTTTCTATCTCAACTCTCATCTTCTTCTGATTTCCACATTTGCTGCCATTACAGCCACCTTATCTCTACTCAGATTCATCCCACGTGTCTTTTGTACTGCATTTCATACCCCTCACAGTCTGCCTGTAATATCACATCATCTGCATACAGCAACCTTTTTTGATCTATCTCCTCCCAACCTATTTGCTGATGTAGTCTGTATGAACAGCAGTGGGCTCAGAGCTGAAACCTGATGCATATCTACTCCCACTAAGAACCCCTCTGTGAGACCAAACACTGTTCATGCTTGAGTCATTAGGTCCTTGTATATAACCTGCAGTAATTCTACCAATGTTTGTGGGATTTCAAACCACAATAGGACTGCCCAAATCAGCTTTCTTGGAACCTTGTCATATGTTTTCTCCAAATCTAGGAATGTCAAGTTGGACTCTTTTTTTTTTTTTTTTTCTTCTCTAACTTCCTCTTACATCTTTACCTCACTGCAAACATCTAGTCAGTTGTGCTGCAATCTGAACCGCTCATCTCCCATCTTACTCTCTACTAGTCTATGTATTTATCGATCACCTTCTCCAGAAATTTCATGAAATGTGGCAGGAGTTTGATCCCTCTGTACTGCCTACAGTTGTGGATGTCCCCTTTGTTCTTGTACACTGGCACTAGCATGCTTATTTTCTAGTCATGTGGGGCATGCCTTTCTCTCTATACTGCTGAGTACCTTGTGGAGCCATTTCTCTCCTATCTCACCCAGCATCTTGATCACATCTGCTGTGACATCATCTGAGTCTGCTGCTTTTCCTGACTTCATTTCCTTAGTTTTGTTCTTGCTTCCTCTAAATGGGCTCTTCTTCTTCTTCCATGTTTTCTATCTCCCACTTTTTCTTGCACTCTTTCTTTCTTTTTTTGACTTACTGGACTTCTGCATTCTATCACCAGCTTTCCTTATATACTTTATTTCCATACCTGTTCTGTAGTCCTCACACATACTGTTTTGAGGTGCTGCTATTCTTCTTCAACTCTACCTATTTCCTCTTCTTCCTTAGGAGCTAGATCCCTGAGTAATTCCTTGAACTCTTGTGCATTCTCTCCAGTCAACTTTCACAGCCTTGTCTCTGTTGACCTTAGACCCTTCTCAGTCCACTGATTGCAGCTGATTGTTGCAACTAGTGGTTTATGCTGTGAGCCAACTGTTTCACTCGGGATGACTTTGCAATCGCCGATTCTACCCCATGCCCTTTCCTTACTAGGAGGACATCTACCTGAGTTGCATGTTGGCCACTCTTGTACATGATCATGTGACTGTCTCTCTTGCTGAACCATGCATTGGTCACCAGCAAGTCATTTGCCAGAAAGAAGTCTAGAATGATCTCTTCTTCTTTATTCCTGTTGCTGCAGCCATGTGGACCCAGGCTGTCCTAATTTCCTGTTCTACCTGTCCCAATAGGTGCATTCAGATCACCAGTTCGCAACTCCAATTCGTGCTGTGCTGCTTTATCTAGTAGGTTCTGCAAATCCTGTCTGAATGAACTATTTTCTTCACTATCACAATCCTGGTGTGATGCATATACTGAGATTATAAATAGGGCGTATCTTTACAATGGATTTCTGTGTTGTTGTCAGTGGAGGACAGATGTGGACATGATCAGACACAGGAGACAGATGTTTGTATGTGTGGCAGATGATGATGTTGTCAGTGAGATCTGTAGGAATCAGGAGAGTAGGAATCAGAGAGATGGAGATATGGGAGAGAGCAGAGGAATGACAGGGGCTACAGAGGAATAGACAGAATAAATGTGAAGGAGGAGAGGAGAGAGGGAGGAGGATGAGGAGGCAGGAGGAGAGGAGGATTGAATGGTGGTGTGGGTAATGGAGTACTCAGTTCAGAGTAATGGTGAAGAGAGTAGAAGAAGAGAGGAAGAGAAGTACAGACAGGGTGGAGAGTGTGGGGAGAGTGGAGTGGTGAGAGGTGAGTGTCAGAGATGGTGGCAAAGATAAGAAAGAAAAGGTCTAAGTGTATAGTGAGATGTTATATGTTATGGGGGTTGTGACATTGGCATTGACAAAAGGAGCTGGATGTGGCAGGGATGAAGCAGAAGTTAATGTTAAGATTTGTTTGCAATGTTGGATGGGATGGATAGATTAGATGGAATGGTATATTAGAGGTATCCATCATGTTGGACAGTTTGGAGACAAAGAGAGAGTTGGTTTGGTGATGTGCTGATGTTGGTTTGAGATTGGGATGATGGGTATGTGGGAAAAAGATGCTAAATGATTAAAAGGATGGAAAGGAGGGGAGGAAGGAATAAAGATAAAGGTTTATGGACATGGGAGGACATGACAGGTTGGGAGGGTTGGTGTGACAGAGCAAGATGCAGAGGATAGGAAGAAATGGAAAGAGATGATCCGCTGTGGCGACCCCTAACGGGAAAAGCCGAAAGAGAATGATGATCTTAACAATGGAGTCTGATTGCCATGAGTGTCTCCCTAAGTCTGTTTTCTGAAGCCACTCCCTCAACACAATTCCCTCACCATTTTTAGTCTGTCCTCCTTCTGTGTAGTAGACTCTGGGCCTCAAGGTAATTGGCTTTGATGCACTGCACTTCCATCTTGTCTCTTGGATACATAGGATACCATCATACCATCCACTTCTAAAATGCATCTTGTAAGTGAATCTGCATTGACTGTAGCAATTTGTAGTTCATTTTCATAGTTCATAGGTGTATATTTGGTAGGTTGGTTGGTTTTACATCCACATTTCACTCAACAGAGCTACCCCAGATAGCCGAAGCTAGGCAACTAGACAAAAGCCAGCCAGCAGGGCTGCTAGGCCTTATGAAAGGCACACACTGGCAAATAAGGGCACATATACCCCTCCCGCCATTAGCATGGGTCCCTAGTGTAGGTTTGAGTATGCTGGGTCATCATCATCATCAACAGCTCCCTTTTTTTTCCCATTTTCTAAATGGGGTTAGGGTATCGTGTTAACTGTCACCAACCCTCATGATCCAAGTCACACTCCTGCCTTTTTTGACACTCATGCCTGACTATCACAGATCTTCTTTCACACAATCCATCCATGTCTTTGCTGGACATCCTCGTTTCCTCTTACCACCAACTCGGCATTCCTAGATTTGGAGAAAGCATATGACAATCTCCCTAGAAAGATGATTTGGGCAGTCCTATGGTGGTTTGAAGTCCCAGAAACATTGGTAGAATTAGTGCAGGTTATGTACCAAATCTTCTTCACTAGATTGTCTTCTGTTTTCTGCAAGCATTTGAACCGCTGTAATCTGCTCTCTTTGATCATTTCGGCAATTGGAGCTACTTGGGCTTCTGCTCTATTGTCTTCATTTCTTCGTTTGTCTTACAGAGTGCATCCTACCACCCTTCTCAGCCACTTCATTTTCATCACCTCTAGTTTCTTCATCTGCACTACCTTTACTTCCCAGGTTTCTGTACCATACAGTAGTAATGGTCTCACCACTCCACTGTCTTGTACACCTTACTTTTCAGCTTCTTTGGCATTCTTCTGTCGTATACTACACCTGAGACTCTATGCCACTTGGATGCATCTCCTCTGATTCTAGCTTTGACCTCTTCATTCAGACTTCCCTTCTTCTCAACTGTCCCTCCCAGATACTTGAACCTACTTACCTGTTCTGCTATCTTCCCTTCTATCTCACTTCTCAGCTTTGTATGAATTCTCCAATTTGTTGCTATTACCATTGTGCTTAGTTTCACCCCATGTGCCTTCAGTTTTGCATTCCATTCCCCTATTCTTTGCTGAAGTTCTTGCACAGAGATTGCCTGTAATGCCACATTGTCTGCATAGAGCAATTTTGTTGATTGTCCCCTCCAACCTGTTTGCTAATGTAGTCCATCACCAGTATGAACAGCAGTGGACTCAGAGCTGAACCCTGATATACACCCACTCCCACTCCCACTGGGAACCCCTCTGTATGGTGTCTGGAGTATGCCGGGTCCTCAACCTACTTATCACTGGCAAATATCCATGCCCATTTGGTAACGTTAGTCAACATGACCAAATCACCTAGAAACAAAAATATATAGCCAGCAGAATAGGTGGAAATCAAAAATGTAATACAAAATCACACAACTAGGTAGAGGGTAATAAACCCAAATCACATAGAGCCATTTTTTTCACTGTTGAGTGGCTAACCCTGACTGTATGCAGTCTGTTATCTGTGGTCTCCTATATTGAGAATACTGTTCAGCACAGTTGATCCCCAATCTGGTTGGTCTATTCAATTCATACTGCAATCAGCAGAGAGAGTCTATGCTGTTGCCCACAACTCCACTCTTGGATGAGTCTGAGGTGGAAACACTCCGCATGTTTTTGGTAGGTGGGAGGAACCCCACAGAGACCAAGGGAGAAGATGCAAACTCTATACAGGCATTGGCTGGAGTCAGAATTGAAACTTGTACCTTCTGCATGAGAGGGGAAGACCTTAACAATTCCACCAACTTGATAAGGTAGGAAGATTTGCAAGCTAAATGGGAACTGTTAAAAGCACACCTTAAAGAGTCTAACCATAACATTAAGAATTCCACAAAGTCTTTTTTGCCTATTAAAATGAAGCAGTAGTGTAGCTAAAGTGGGGGAAAATGGGCAACTGCCCTGGGTGCAAAGTGTTGAGAGGATCAGCCTATCTGGAGCCCACTTTAATGTAATACTTACTTTTAAAAGCTGGTATTGCATTTGAGATCAAACCTAAGCACTGTAGCACTCCATGTGTGGTCTAAACCGTAACATTTGTAGCAAGCAGTGTGCAACAGTTTAAAAGATTTTTTTTTAATAACTACAACATGAGTGCCATAGTACTCTGTGCAGACAGGGTACAAACTGTAGCAACTGTTTTCTAAAGTTTAAAAGATTTTTTTTTTTTCCTAAAACATGAATGCCTAAGTGCTATGTGAATACAAGGTATAAATTGTAGCTTGCATTTATTTCATTGCATTTAGGCTTTTGTGGTCATCTTCCGTGGCCATGTAAATTGGTCTCATTGTCTCCATAGCTAAATGGATCCTTGACCCTGCTCTACTTACATTTAGCTTCTGCTGACCTACCTCTGAATCACCTTGTGTAGCTCTTATAATTTATAGCTTTTTGCTTACTTTCCACCTGAGTTAATGTGATGAGTCATTCCTCTGTGTATTGTAAGTGAAGGCATCCATAACCCTAGCCTCTGCAGTGTTACATGTGTTGTTTGTGATGTACTTTCACCTGCAGACCTTGAAACACCTTTCATAGAGTATGTTTAATGGAATGCTGTCCACAACATTTTTTCTATCTGAAACTTGTGTACAAACTGAGAGATACATTGAAGGCTGATTTTAACTGCTACCCATTGGTCATCTGTCATTCCAGCTGCGGCTTTGCTACTAGACATTAATCGTGTTTCATTGCTTCAGTAAGACATTGTAATCTGTTGAACAATAATGTCTTAGGAAGATTTATTTTTAGTCGTGAATGGAAAGTATTGCCTAGAGTTGTTTTTCACTGCTGTTGTTAGGAGTTTGGGAATTGTATTTTTTATGTTTGTAAATTGTTGAGCTCTTCAGCAGGACATTTTGTCATAATATATATTTTTTTCCTTTCTCTTATATTGCTAGTATTGTTGGTTAAAGCAAGGTACACTACATCTTATTTTAGATTAGAGAAGTAACAGAGTTGTTCTTTTTCTAATGAAAAGTTACTAACATCATAGGCTTACTTTAATTATTTCTCTTTAAATGGGTTTTATATTGTTACACAAATCCTATTTCAAAAGTAACTGAACAGAAAAGTCCTTGTTGTCCTGATATGAAGCTGCTAACTGCTTACAGCTGGGAGTAGTGCCTATTCATGCTTGTAGCCTCACAACCACCAGAAAAACTGTACCTTTACAGTGGTGCTACAGGTGTCATTTCCTAACAACATTCACAGAAGCATTGCCCCTTAGCACTTGCCCTTTCCATTATGTCACACACTTGCTAGTAAAGGAATTCTCCTCAGTATAACTCTCTCTGCAAATCAGTACTACACACCTTACCCAACAGGTGCTGGCCTTTTGCTTCAGGTCTGCTTGTACTAATACTGTTTGTCACGCATTTTTTTTCCCTTTTTACTCATTAAACTGAACCATCATCACCATTTCTTGCAACGATGAAAGGTCTTAAAATATAACCACTAAACTTTGGAGGTGTTCAAACATGTTATTTTTTGAAGCTTGGCTTCCATACAGATCTCAGACATAGATGGGATTACTGGGTCTTAGTTAAAACCAAAAGATGGCATCACTCAAGCATTTAAAAAATGTAATTCTTTCCAAAGCCAGAGATCTGGAATAGGAACTAAAGGAGGAGTCTTTTCCTGTCAAGAACAATGCTGACTATAATAGTATTGCCAGTTCAACTAACCAGACTGAATAAGAATTAATTAATCAATGATGTTTACTTGGTACAGAAACTCATACAATGATCAATGCTTATTATTTTCACTCACACTTTTCAAACTGTAGTAGATGATAACACTAATGCATTAATTCCTAAATTTTTCTCAATATCTTATTAATTATAGGGGATTTAAAAGCAGCCTCCTTAGTTACTAACATGCTCTAGAAGAGAAGTTATTTTCCACATTTGGTTGCATTGCCCAGTAAGTCAAATGCAGTGTCATGAAATCATACTGCTCTTAACAGGACACACACACACACACACACACACACATATATATATATATATATATATATATATATACATGTGTGTGTGTGTGTGTGTGTGTGTGTGTGTGTGTAGGTGTGTATATCTATATCTATATATCAATATATATATATATATATATATATATATATATATATATATATATATATATATATATATATATATATATATATATATATACATATATATATATATATATATATATATATATATATATATATATATATATATATGGGTCCACTTAAAAATACTGACTTTCAAAATCCCTAAACTCAAAATACTGAGACCAAAATCTCTAAAGCTCAAAATACTGAAAACTCAAAATATCGAAAAAAAAAAAAAAACAGTACAGCAACACAACTATATTGCAGCAGAACTACATACAGAAACATATTACTCTTCTGCAAGTATAGGCAGGGGGCAAGCCCCCCTGTGCCCCCACACCCCCTGCTACTTAAATATATCAACTCCGAGATTGCACCTAACTACACTAAAATGCATTCTGGGAGTTGATATATTTAAAGGACATCTACAGCAAGCTGGACATTAATTCTAGTCTACCACAGTGTTTTCCCCCATCTACTGATCCCTTCACTCAAAAATGACATTACTGCTGAAAGAAGCATTTAATTTCTCTGTTTTGGTGATTCTGACTGAACAGCTATCGGTACTGTGAGCCATCTTCCCTAAAAGTTCACTATCGCGCTTGCTAGATCCTACGACAAGTCGCCCAACTGCAGGAACACAGATGTCAGTAGAATTCAGTAAAACACACCCTCCTCTTCTCGTTTTACCCAAGCAACACCCAGTATCTAATTATGATTGCCCTCTTTAGCATTTCTATTCAGTCTCGCCTGTAAACATGCCTTCTGGTGTGCCACGCACTGAAGCAGGAACTTCTTCTACAGTTAGTTGTTGCTGCACATTCATAGGTTCATAGGTTCATAGATTGGTACTAGGCTATCGGCCCTAGGGCCTATACAAGTTTAGCCATAACAATTCCATGGATATTTCTTCCCACAATATTTACTTCTCTGGAACCCTGTCTAGCAGGGCAACTGACATGATCCCCGGGGTGAATTTCCTATCTCCCATCCAATCATCAAGGTTCCTTTTGAAGAGGGCCAATGAGGTGCTCTGCTTGACATGTATGGGCAGTCTATTCCAGAGTATGGGGAGTCTCTAGGTCAGGAACCTATCCCTCTAGCATGTTTTGTTCATTGTGATGACAAGGTTTAGATCCCTGGAGTGTGTGGCTCTGAGGGATTGGGATTTCTTTAAGTGGAGCATGTCCAACAGCGCAGGGTTTGACATGGCCTTGTATGTCAAGCAGAGATCGCCTCTGAGTAGACGATATGCCACAGAGTATAGCTGGAGTTTTTTTAGATGGTCAGCATATGACATCTGCTTTAGACCTGTGATTCTTTTAGTGAGGTATTTCTGTGGCCTTTCCAGCTGTTGCAGATGTCTTGTGAGGTACATACCAAATGGGGCATTATACTCTATAATGGGTCTAATTAGGAATGAGTACAGTGGGACAATGACCTCCTTTTTTCTGGATGAAAAGCCCTTAGTGAAGAGGTGTGCCACATAGAAGGATTTCCTGACTGTTGTGGCGATGTGGTTATCGAAAGTGAGACCACTGTCCACCTGTGTCCCTAAGTCTCTCATCACACTTTTGATGTTTAGTGTCCTGCCACCTATGTGGTAATTCATGGGTACATGCTTTTTTCCTAAGGGGATAACTATACATTTTTTGGCATTGAGCTTAAGCCCATGGCTCTGGCACAAGGCATCTGTTTCTGTAAGGCCCTTTTGCAGAATATCCACATCATTTGGGGATTCAGTAATGGCTCCCAGTTTGCAGTCATCTGCAAACTTTGTTAGCCAGAGTCCCTAAGTGTTGGCCTGTACTTCAGAGAAGTAAATGCCAAGCAAGAGTGGTCCCAGGACTGAACCCTGAGGTACTTCACTTGTCTCTTGTCTGGAGCTGGATTTGGAGTCGGCTACTTTTACAGTCTGTGTTCTGTCAGTAAGCCAGTTGGCAACCCATTGAGTGATGTAGGGATTTATGCCCAGCTTAGTAAGTTTATCTATGATTCCAGAGTGGGGGATAGTGTCGAAGGCCTTGATGAGGTCCAGATAGGCTGTGTGGACTGCCTTACCCTCATCCACAGCTCTGGAGACTGATTCGAAAAAGTCAAGCAGATTGAGGAGACAAGATCGGCCCTTCACAAACACAAACTGGGTAGGATCCAGTGTTTGTAGGTTGCCAATGTCTTTGTTTATAAGTTCCATGGTAATGCGTTCCATGCCCTTGCAGATCAGGCTTGTCAGACTGATGGGACGGTAGCTCCCAGGAGCCAATGCGGATCCCCCCTTGTGGAGTGGGATAACTGTAGCTGTGCACCACTCAGTGGGCATGAAGCCTGAGGTGAGGCTATGAATAAACATGCCACTTAGGTGAGGTGCCAGTTCATTTTGTAGTTCATGTAGTACACAGCCTGGGATGTCATCTGGTCCCATGGATGCTGTATTCTTAGCTTTGGAGAGTGCAGTTTCTACCTGTGTGGCCAGGATTAGCAGAATCTGGCAATCTTTTGGTATTGAGATGGGCCCTTTGGGGGGTGAGAGGGCAGTGAAGTTGGCACTAAATCGATCTGCCAGGATATTGGCAATATCCTTGGGATCAGTATATTTAATGCCATTCTGTTGTAGCTCAGAGCAGATCTGAGCATTGCCATTTAGATTATTGACATAACTATAGCATGCCTTGTGGTTGTCTTTGGAATCTTTGACAATTTTATTTTCGTAGCTTTTGAAGATTTTATGAGGGATCTCAGCTTCTTACTGAGGCTGATGAGGGAGTTTTTTGCATCCTGGGATTTTCCTCTTTTCTGCAACAGTTTCTTCCTTCTGTTGTATAGTTTGTTTATAGCAGGGAACCACCAGATTGGCTTCTTTTTTTTGGAGAAAAACATCTTGGTTCTATTTGGGATAGTACGATTCATGCACGAGTGGATGTGGTCATACTGTGCCTTAGTGTAGGATTCGGCAGTCGAACTTTCAGATCCCGTCTGCATGGGTGTTGTGAAGTTTGTCACTTCTGACTCCAGTAGCATGAAGTTGGCTTTGGAAAAGCTTTTTAAGGAGGTTTCCTTACTGGGGGGGGGGTGGGATGTGGATGTCAAGGGTGATTTGCTTATGGTCAGACCTGACCAATGAGAGTGTGACCACTGGTGTGGAGCATATATCTCCCATGTTGGTAATGACCAGGTCTAGGATATTGGAGCCCCTGGTGGGACAATGGATTAGTTGATCCAAGGCATTGGAATTTATGAATTCCAAGAACTGTTGGGAAAAGGAGTTAGTACCCGAGTAGTTTTCCCAGTTAATGGCAGGGTAGTTGAAATCACCCAGTATTAGGGTGTTTGGTTGTATCTTAATATTTTCCAGTATGTTTAGAAAGGTGTAGTGAGAATCCTGGGGCATGGTGGAGGATCTGTAGCAAGCCACAATTTGGATTGCAGTCTTACCTAGTGTTAGTTGTACCTGGAAAATTTCAGATGCATTTTGTTGGGCAACTAGCCTGGAGGTGTGAATATCCTTGGTGAATATGGACACTCCTCTACCTTTAGTGTTTCGGTCTTGGTTTTGTTGCCGGAAAGTGTGGTAAGAGTTGTAGCCTGGTATTGCAGGGGTGCTCTCTGGAGCCTTGAACTAGGTCTCAGTTACTGCACAGATATCGATGTTCTCCATTTTTAGGAGTGATTCGAGAGAGTGCATTTTGAGGTTTAGACTTCTAGCATTGAATAGAATTACCTTCAGGTTTTACATGCTTGTATCTGTTACAGTGGTGGTTTTATCCTTTGAACCTTGCCTAAAAATGGCACTATAGGGGTGGGCAAGAGCTTTAGACAGTAACCTGAATCCCAGGGGTGACAGGTGCAGACCATCTCTGGCAAATCATCGTGGTTTGTCGATCATGTCTTCCCAGGCAGACAAATACTGGATCCCCTTTGAATGACACCAGAAGCTTAGCCAACTGTTGAAGTCAATCATTTTGTCCTTATACTGTGGTATCATTCTGGGTGAAGGCAGGATGCTACTCAGGGCTAGGGTCATACCTGCCTGGGCCACATGATCCAAGAGCTCTTCCATGTCTCTTTTCATGTAGTCCAGGGAGGTACGTGTTTGTTTTTTCTTGTTTTGCCTCGTGGAAAGAAACTCTGCTGCATGGTTCTGTGTAGCATTGCAGTAACTACTTAGCCCTGTAGTAGTAATTATTTATAAATTTAATTTGATTTCAACTAACAGCAGTGTATACTTTTGCATAAGTGCTTCATTTAGAAAGAGGGTTCGGCAATAGCTGGAAATTTGCAGTGACATTGAAAAGCATTGTAGTTTTGGCATACTGGTTTTACTGATGTTGGGTTTCTTCATCAGTGTATTTGACTTTTAGCTCAAAGTGCTTACATGCTCAAATAATGATACAAATCAGTAAGTAGTTATCATTACATACTGGGATTTACAAAATATTGCCAATTGTAAATGCTGCTTTGTAAATGCTGTATGCCAGTTTCGAAATGCCAGTTTGTAAATGCCAGTATATAATTAAATAACTGAACTCGTAATGTTTCTTATCATTCTGTGTACAGCAAATCGAATAGGTCTTTGCAACATGGTCATTTTTTTTGAGTTCTAATAGCTGAACTTTGTAGCCTGGTTCCAACAGCAATGTGTTTTTTTTAATATTATAATATTGTAATGCACACTGTGGTCATTTTTTTACTAGTATTATATAGTAATGCAGTCATAATTGTGCAGTCTTGTTTTACATATATTCATTATATTTCAGTGTTGTTGGGCTGCAGGACAGTAATGGTTTTTTTTTTTAGTACATGCCAGCATATGCTCTGCTTCAGGTTTTGTGTGTGGTTCCTTCCAGTCATATTCTACCAAGAAAATAAGAGAGTGTTTGGATCCATAGTCCCAGCCAGGGATGATGCTGATAATGACTTTTTTTTTTTAATTCTACAAACTGCTTTATTAAGCAATATACTCAGTGATAAGGGGATACCCGCAGTGGTGTTGCTGCGGTAGCGTTGTCACCTCACAATAAGACGCTGTCCGGTTCGATTCTCAGCTAGAGCGTCTTCTGCGTGAAGACATGCGCGAATGGGCGTACCTTCGTTGAAGGTTGTGCATCAGGGCTGGTAACTCGGCACATAAAAATCAACTACCAAACTTTAGCAGACTGGAGTTCTGCTGTGGCAACCCCTAACTGGGAAAAAGCTGAAAGACACAACAACTCAGTGATAAGGGGCAATCAGTTATGCCCCCACTGATGATCATTGCTATCATTGCTTGCAAGTTATATTTCACATGAGCTTGTGTGTGAGTTGTTTTAACTGTTGTCAGTGGAGATTGTGTAACTCTCCTGAGTGGTGTGTTCCTGTTGATGGACTTTTACAAAAAAACAACCATGACAAAAAGCTGGATGTGGTCTCCCCATATGCAGTAGTAATGCAACTCAATTTAGTGTGTGCGCATGCTTTTTTTTTTTTTTTTTTTTCTTTTTATCCTTTGTTGACAGGGTACACCCACTAGGCTAGTGACCTCTTTTTAGGGGAGATCTGAGGAGGTATTTATACTGCTATGGGAGATTTGGTCAGGACACTTGAGACTTCAGTACTTTTTTTGGTAGTTGCCATGGGATCTTTTATATCCACCTGAGCCAATTCAAGCAGATGGGACCTTAATTTAACGACTCATGCAAAGAGTGATGCACTTAGTAGTGCAGGAATATAACAATGAGTCCCTTTCTATAGTAGAATTACATAACAAGGATTAGTTAACTCACCAGTCTGTACATATAACCCAGTGGTGAATGAGCCCCTAGTGGCTATGCATGTGATTCCTTGTGTACCCATACGCAACAGGCATCTAAAGTGTTCTTGAAAGTAGGCAAAATTGTAAAAGACCAAACAGTTAATTATAGACTATTCATAGTTTATCCAACTGCAGATTAAGTGCTCACTTGTTTAACTTGTTTCTGGTTATATCTACTGTTAATAAAATTATTTTATTCATAATATTCCTGTCATAAATTAACGCAATTATGTTGAATTTTGCACCTGCAACACTATTAAATATTTTAAATGCAATATCAAGGTTTCCTCTCAGCAATCTATAATTCACTAAGTACAAATGTAATGCTTTGTCAACTGACAGTCGTGTTCTGGGCTTAATCCATGATTTCTACATTGATATCAAGACCTCTGCTGACTGTAAGGCAACACTTTTGGCTTACACTTTTGCACTGACATAGGATCAGAGGAAGTTACTAGGCTAATTGCCCTAGGGCCCTTGCAAGCCTAGCCAAGTTCTTCACTTATTTCCATAATCAGCACCTATTGCCCCTGTCTGAGGGACACAGGTGGAACCCCAAGGATGAATTTATGGTCACCTATCCAATTGTCCAGATTGTGTTTGAAGAGGGCCACTGAGGTGCTCTGCTTGACATGAAGTGGGAGTCTGTTCCAAATGTGTGGTAACCTCTGGGAGGCAAACCTGTCCCTTTTGCAGGTTTTATTAATATCACATAACAGGTTAAGGTCTTTAGAGCGAGTAGCCCGTGTACCATTTGACTCATGGATATGCAGCATTTCTAATAACGAGGGGTCAGAGATTGCCGTGTATGCTAGGCAGAGATAGTCTCTGAGTAGCCTGTATGAAACAGAATAAAGTGACAGTGATTTCAGATGATCTCCATTAGACAGATGTTGAAGACCTAGAATTTTCCTTGTGAGGATCCTTTATGGTCACTCCAATTGCTGGAGGTGCTTGGACAGGTACACACCAAAAGTGGCCTTGTACTCAATTATTGGCCTGATGAGGGAAGAGTATAGGGAAGTTATAACTTCTTTTTTTCTAGAGACAATGCCCTTACTTATGAGAAGAGCAGTACAGAATGCCTTTCTTACCACTGTGGAGACATGGTGGTCAAAGGTAAGACTGCTGTCAACCTGTGTGCCCAGGCCTCTCACCACTGAGTGCATACTTAAGGTGTTTCTGTTGATGTGGTAGATAGTAGGAACACCGCTCTTACTGAAAGGAATGATGATACATTTTTTGCATTGAGTTTAAGGCCATGACTCTAGCACCAGTCATTTGTTTGTGTAAGACCCACTTGTAGGATGTTTACATCATTTGGAGATTCTATGACTGCTCCCAGTTTTTAGTCATCAGCAAACTTTGTCAGCCACAGACCTTTAGTTTTTGCTTGTACTGTGGAGAAATAGATCTGTAGATCTCTTCACTTGCCCCCATATCTGTAAATTGCCTCCTACAGTCTAATAACTTGTAATAATAATGGTAGGGATCATGATATTTGCATAAGAACTGTAATGAAGTTAATTAAATATACTAACTGTAATCTCATCATGCCAATCTATTGGCAGCTCATTACTTTGTTTGAAATTCCCTCTTAATTGTGTAATTTCTATCTTGTATTCTTGTGACTTATTGCATTTACAGTCTATATTTGTATTTTTGTATTTTGTATTATCATATTCTTGTATTTTTCTGGAGCTTTTCAATCAAGGACTCCACTGAAAACAGGTTATTCAAGGCCCAACTGGACTATCCTGGCAAACAAACTGCAAATAAATGATAAAATAAATAAATAAATAGATCCCGAACAATAGAGGTCCCAGGACTGATCCCTGTGGAACACCAGTGGTTACACGTCTGCTGATGGAAGTGGATTCCCCTATTTTGACTATATCGGTTCTATCAGTGAGTCAGTTAGCAACCCATCTAACAATATAAGGGTTGATGCCTAGTTGGCTGAGGTTGTTAATGATGCCAGAGTGGGGGATGGTGTCAAATGCTTTGGCTAAGTCAAGGCAAGCTGTATGCACAGATCTTCCCCTAGTCCGGGGCCTTGGTGACTGTCTCGAAGAAGTCCACCAGGTTTAACAGGCACGATCTCCCCTTCACAAATCAAAACTGAGTAAGGTCAAGTGTTTGGAGACTTCCTATATCTTTGTTGATAAGGTCCATGATGATTCACTCCATGGCCTTGCAGATAAGACTAGTCAGGCTAATAGGTATATAGTTCCCAGGGTCAGTGGAAGCACCACCTTTGTGCAAGGGACTAACGGTGGCTATTTTCCATTCAGCTGGTACAAAGCCAGTGCTTAGATTATGATTGAATAGGGTATCCAGTGGTGTTGCTAATTCATGTTGAAGCCCATGTAGGATGCAGCGATGGATATTATCAGGTCCCATAGATGATGTGTTTTTGGTCTTAGACAGGGCAGTTAAGACCTGCTGTTTAGAGATGCAGGGTAGGAGACAGGTAGGGATGTCATGGGGTATGTGTGGTGGAGACAGGGGAGTGATGTTTTCACAGAACCTGTCAGCCAACAGGTTAGCTATGTCCACAGGCTTAATATATGTGGTATCGTTAACTAACAGTTTGGCACAAATCTGGGCCTTTCCTTTTAGGTTATGAATATAACTATAGAATGCCTTGTGGTTGTCCTTTGTTGAGGAAGCAAATTTGGATTTGTAGTTTGATTTGGAAGCCTTCACAAGAAGTCTTATTTGCATGTTTAAAACAAGGAGTGAGTGTTTCCAGTTTAGCGCTCGGTCCCTCTTACTCTTAGACAGCAATTTCTTCCTCTTATTGTAAAGCCTGTTAATGGCAGTTGTCCACCAGGCAGTTTTTTTTTCCTTGAGGAGCTTGTTTAGGTCCTGTCTGGTGCAGCCAAGTTGATGCAGTTATACAGGTGTTTGTGTAAAGCATTGGTGTAGAGCTCAGCATAGCTGCCAGTTCTATTTGAGGGAGGAGGTGCAGTGAAGCTATTTATACCATACCATAAGAGGTTATAATCTGCTTCGGAGAAGTTTTTTAGTTTAGTTGATGCTAGAGGGGGGTCAGGTGTGATGATTACTTCGAATGAGATTGATTTGTTGTCAGTAGTAAACATAGTACAATCCATAATGATTTTCGAATAAGGTGTTGAATTCTCATGAACAAATAATGACATTTATCACATTTAACTCTGTTTAAAAGGGATGCCAATTCATGGAATCTTATTTTGTGAGCTTACTAAATTAGCAGTACTGTTATTTTGAAAAAATATCTGATTTGGAAGCTTTTTTCATGAGGCTGTTGCTGAGAGGACCTAACCCTAATGTGGGGAAGACAGTGGGTGGCCACAAGTACACAGAGGCTATCAAATGGGGATGGTTTCACAACAAACAATAAATAAGAAATGATACATAAGGGAGGGAGCACACCTACATAATTTGCTGCCAGACCAGCACAGAAAGCAACAACTCGCCTAGTTGGTTAATGGTATAGGCCATTGTTCTACAGCAGATCAGATGTCTGGGTCCAGCCAGTGGAGTGCCTCTAACAGCCATGCCAGAATTCATGTATTGTTCCCTATCATTTAGCTGTTGACACATGCTAGATCTGGTCCTCACATGGGATATGATCTATCATTTCATTCCTAGTCTTATACATTGTGTATGTGTGTGTGTGTGTGTGTGTGTGTGTGTGGGGGTCCAGCTTGATAGCTGTGCCATTACAGTCACAATCATCTGGGAAGTCTGGTTTCTCCACAGTACTAATCTCTCCACTAGTAGCAGAACCAATGGCTAAAGACTTTTTTCCTGCAGAGATAAAGATGGTAGAGACGAGAGTTTATAACACAGTGCCTTCCATACGGATGTAATAAACTACGCCTACAACTATCCCCACATTTTATTTTTTATTTTTTATTTTACATTTGTTTACCAAGAAAGTCCGACTGGAACATCCACAGGTCCACATTATGCTTGCATAGGATTAAGGAAAAACTCTGATTTACGTGGATGGGAAGCCTGTTTCAGTGAATGGGGTATTCTCTGAGAGACATACCTATCCCTCCAACATATCCAGTTAATGTTCCAAGCAAAGTATGTGTCTAGATCTGGTAGTTCTACTACTGCTTCTTTGTAAATATTAAACTGGTCCATCAGAGCAGCATCCAGGGATGTATTAGTATGACAGACATAGCTCACCCATCAACATTCTGCAGGGGACCAAGTATAGTGATAGGGCATTTGAGGCAATACGCATTTGATATGTTATGAAAGCTGTGCATTCTTTTTCTTTGCTGTATGACAATTCATCAGCCAGCACTGACTGTGTTTCAGTGTGTTTGAAACTTTATTTAATTGACATTTGATTAGTGGGAAAGTCTGACTGGATCCTGAGGTACCCATTTCCAGTGTATGCCCAAGGAGAAAAACTCCAGATACATATGGTTAATGGAATGAAAAACTCGACAGACCTAATAAAGTCATAACATTCAAGCACAGACTTTGAAAAACACATTAGTTTGTCATAATAAAAACTCAATAAACATTAAAGTCATAATGTTCAAACATAAATTATTTGGAAAGCCTGATAATAGGAAGATGCAGCAGCATTTACATAACAGATGATTATCGTAATGATTATGTATATCCTAGAGGTCATGAAATATGGTAACACATTATACTGGTGAAGGTGTAAGATAATACAAGTAGAGAAAGTTAGGGTATGATAGAGGAGATAGTAGGAATATATGTGAAAAAGGTATGAATGTAACCTCAGGGGAGTATCTGTTGAGGAAGGGAGGGTAGGGTAAGTTAGTAGTCAGGACAGAGAGAGTATGAGTGTGTGCATGTGAATGATGTGTGTGCATGACTTTTAAAGATACAACTGTATAATATATATGACATTTTCATATGCTGAATAATGGTATAAGTATATATCCACACATTTCTCACGTGGAATAATGAAGTATTTGTATTTTAAATCAGAACCTGAACAAAATAGATGTTTTCTCTTCCATAATACCTAGTATGAGAATACTATTTATTTCATTTAAGTTAATATGTATCAGAAGTCATCAGATAGCACAAATAAGACACTGTGGGGGGGAGGTCATGGCTACATGTGAGATAACTGCCAACCCTTTAACTTTTGTTAAACCTGTTCTTCCATTGTCGCTCTCAAAAATCAGGCACAGTCCTTTACATAAGAGTCCCACTGTCTGCAGTTGCCTTTCAGATGGAATTTCTGAAATTTCCTTACAATGTCTCTCCTTGCCTATTGAAAACATTCTGTCATTGTTATTCAACTACCCTCACACGTTATGATTTCTGAAGTCATTCAGAGACATTTGAATGCTGTGTTTCCTGCTAAAATAAGATGTCAACCCTGCACTTCAGAAGAAATGTTGGTGTTCTCTTGTAATCTTATTTACATCAAATACCTTCACAGGCATTCATTTCTATTTGAATCCTGAGAGCTGATGTTTGTTCCTTAATATTTGTCACCTCCACAGGGTGCTTTCTTTCTGTACATCAGCTATGCCTTTGGATTTGCACATACTTACTCCAAGGCATCTTTCTCACATGTCTTGATAATAATGCATTTATGAAAAATGAATCATGGCCAGTACACTGTATGTAATCATTTGGTTTCTGTCCACCCAACAGATTCATTTGGTTTCTGATCACCCAACAGATTCATTTTATTTTACTTTATTTTTAAACCAGGGCTTGTTTTCAACTTCATCCAAAGTGGTCACAACAGATTGCTTGACTATGCCGTATAGAAATCAAAGTAAAAATGCAGACCATTTGTTGAAAAGGCATACATGTATGTGTTAGTAGTACTCTCGTATACGTAGTGAGTGCAATACTATAAACTGACATTTGCATATATACAAGATGTACAAGTCACTGGGGAAAAAGAAATCGGGTGTGAAGAAGAGGGTGAGGAATGGATTATGAGAAAGGAGGGGCAAATCATGCAGGGAGAGATAATTTAATACATAAACACTTGAGAAAGAAAACAGTTTCATTACATTTGACAATGAAGTCCCTTTGAATACAACAAAATATTCAGTAGTTTACTAGCTGATGAGATGTTGGCGTGTGTGTGTGTGTGTGTGTGTGTGTGTGTGTGTGTGTGTGTGTGTGTGTGTGTGTGTATATGTGTGTACATACACATATATTATGTGAGCTCCATATCTATATTTCCATATAAATCTTTGTTCTACACATGTATGTTTGGGAAGTCTGTTTATTAAAAATGTATATATATATATATATATAAATATTAAAAATATTATTAAGCCATATAGCAATCTAAGATCCCTACGGTCAGCTGATAAACTACTGGTCCAAACCCACAGAGCTAATAACTCTGCTGATGAATCCCTGTTTGCCAACTTCTTTGGTAAAACTTGGAATTCGTTGCCAAACTATATAACCCTACAATCCTCCAAAAGTCTCTTCAAAAAAAAAAAAACTCAAACAGTATCTCAAAGTGAATTGGCTATGTCCATGTACCAACCCTGATTAAGTTATAAACTAAAAGCATATTCTGCAATTATCATAACTTGTAACTGCATCACCAAGCTCTGCTTCCAATCTGATGTCTCTTATTTTTAATTGTCTGTCCATGACAATTGTGAGTCCCTACTAGGGAACACTATTAACCCATTGTATATAATCACTTTGTTTTTATAATTGTTTGCTAACTTCTGTGTAATCTATGTAAGTTTGTCTTTGTGGAGCTTTTCTCCCCGGGCCTCCATTGAAAATGGACATGTATCCAGTCAGACTATCCCAGTAAACAAATGTAAAATAAATAAATAAATAAATAAATATAAATATATATATATATATATATATATATATATATATATATATATATATATATATTTTTTTTTTTACCGAGAGTACCCGACTGAGCTGTTGGCCCATTTTCAGAGGAGACCCGGGGAGAAAAGGTCTATGTTATACAAAGAACAAGTAATAAAAAATATGGAAAGTATGAATATGAATAAGTTTAAAAATACAAAAAATAATACAACAGTTTATACAAAGCTTAGAGATAAGGCAGTTGGTTAAAACAGCACAAGACATGGAATGTGTTTAGAGAGAGTTCAACAAAAAATTCCTGTGACTTGTAGATTTATGTATATATACATTGTGTGATTCCACACAGTGTCCCTACTTTTGGTTTACACGTTTGCTCTTACATAGTGCAATCCATAATGATTTTCAAATAAGGTGTTGCAGTCTCATGAACAAATGACATTTATTGCACTTAACAGCTGTGTTTCATAAAAGGGATGGCAATTCATGTAATCTTATTTTGTGAGCTTACTAAATTAGTAGTACTGCTATTCTGAACAGTTTCTGATTTGGAAGCTTTCTACTGGAGTCTGTTGCTGAGCGGATGATAGATATGCTTGCAAGTGTACAACTAAGACAAGCTGCATAAAGCAATCATAACAGAAATTAGTAGATCACGTAAGAGGCTTGGGCGGGGGTTGTTAAGAAGAAACAAAACCATTTCATTTTTCAGCTTGACATTACATAAAATGGTTCAGGTTATGCTACAACAAAATTACAAAAAATAACCACATGAACAGCCATAAAGCAATCCAAATTAAATGTATTACTGTGCACATTTTAAGAAATTGATAATATTGGCCTAAACTGTGGAATGATATTTGTGCATGTTTTTTTTAACCTGAAAAGCCTGAGAAAGTGCTAGTCAAAAGTAAGGAGTGAAGAAAAAAAAAGTATGAAGGAAGAGGTTTAGTGGAACACAAGGCAGTGATTTGTTTGACTATTGTCATGCAAATTTGACTAAGTAGTTGAACCTAGCCAAGTTGGAAATATGAGATTCTGGCTCATTGAAGGAGGGCGGATGGGCGGAGAAACTTGGTCAGGAACTGCAACTAACAAAACTGCTCTTTGTAAACATTCTTTTTTTATCTTAGTAGTTTGTTGACACTTTTGCAAGATTTTTTGAGAGAATGTGTAGTACATTACTAGCAACAACATTTGTAAAACTCAGTGCAAACCAGTCAGCGACACGATCTCCAGACTCTTAAACTTGGCAGTTTTTTTCAGGTTTTCCATGTTAAGTGAATGGAAGTCTTATCTGACAACAAATGGTAGGGCTACTTTTTCCTCACAATCAGGGCTGTCATACTGCATTTTGAGACAGATCTCTCATCAGGATGTCTGCCCTCATGAGGGCAAACTAGGATAAAAAAAATAATAAAATTAGGAATGAATACTTATTTTGTGGCACACAGCTTTGAGAGGTGCAGAAATTCATGACTAGATAAAAAGGTACTTTTCCGTTATCGGGGCAACAGGTGTAATGAGGAGCTAGAGTCGTTGCACGCGGTCGCAATGATCGCTGTGCTGCTGCTGATGTATAGTCTTCACTTTTTCTAAATGATAACAGAAAGGAATAATGGCAGTTTTTCAGGCACTGTTTCCTCTCGCATTACAAAACCCAACTGGTTGATAGCCCAATAACGCCCTAGTTCTGTTAATTGGAAATGCAGATTGGTAGAGAAATCTGTCAAAACCACCACTTGGATTCCATTTCATGTGGACAACGTTTGGGAGAATTACAGCACTTGTGTGATAGTGCCGCCATGTACAAGTTAAAGATTTCAGTCCCTGTTTGACTGCTTTTCCCATTTAGCCAGCAGAAAAGGGAGTAAGGTAAAAAAATTCACACGAAAGCCAGGCCTCTAAAATTCCGCACAGTTAAAGAAGGGAAATCTGTCTAAACCACTGCTTCAGGGATGACCACTGTACGATAATTGCATGTTGGCCTGATAATGGAAAAGTTTTGGTTTGAATTTTCAAGTGACACTGGCTTAAACTTAAAATCATTATGCATGGCATTTTTGACAATGATTACAGCAATCAGAACCATACAGAATGAGAAACAGTGTGTTGCCACGATAACGGAAAAGTACCGATAAAAAATGTGTTTTTTCAACATTTGCCCATAGTGGTCCTTTAAGTAGCAGGGGCTGTGGGGGTTGCAGGTGGGCTTGCCCCCCTACTTATACTTGGAGAAGAGTAATATGGTTTGTGTTTTATTTGTTTCTGTATGTACTTGTGCTGGAATATAATAAGTGTTGGTATCCTGTGTGTTTTCAGTATTTTGAGCTTTACAGATTTTGGTCTCAGTATTTTGAGTTTAGAGATTTTGAAAGTCAGTATTTTGAAGTGGACCCATATATATATATATATATATATATATATATATATATATATATATATATATATATATATATATATATATATATAGATACTGCCCTAGTACATGTAGTACCAAGTTAAAATTATGTTGATCTGTTACAGAGCCTTCTATGAAGATAAAAATAAGCTAGTAGTCAGAGACTGATCATGCACCACAAATTAATTTGAATGTGTCACTGCGCTGCTCTGATCTGTCACCTTAACACTCTTCCGCCCTTGTAGAACAAGAAAAACCCATGCTAGAAATGAAGAGGTCCTGTATCATGAGTATAGGGTTTGGCTCCTTCAATATCTGTTTGCCAACTGTGTGACTTGGAGCAATTCACTTAACCAGACCCTTTTTCAGTGGGCTTTCCCTGTTAAAATGTATAAAAAAGGAGTTAAAGGAAAACTAATCTGTGAATAACTCGAGAAATGAAACATACATTTTTATTCTTGTAAAGCGGCATAACAGTTTTATAAATTAATCATTCTGCAAGCAGATTTTGCTCATTACTGTACCGTTGGAAACAAAATCATGAGGACTGCAAAAACTGCTAAAGCTTCACATATGAAATTATGATAAGAAGCAAAGACCGGAGGCACCAGTGAATTATGGAGTGAAGGTAATAAATTTATTTGGAGGTCTAATTTTAGTCATATCATCTCAATGCATATCAGTGGTTTTCAGGTGAACTGTATTGTTAACATCTGTCTTTCTAAAGGCACTTTTCTTGAACTATGCCAATAATTGAACTATAAACATCTCTGTCTCTCTCCTGTTTGCACACCATGTGGTACATTGGGCAAAAAGCACCTTTCAGCACCCATTGTTTCTGTAACAGTTATGGGTTTTATTGACTCAGGTTGCTAGCCTAAGGCCCAACCCTCTCAGAGGGTGCACCACACACTCACACCTAGAGCCAATTTAGAGTGTCCAATCCACCTACTATATGTCTTTGGAATGTGGGAGGAAACTGGAGCTTCTAGAGGAAACCCATGTAAGCTCAAGGAGGACATGCAGACTCTGAACAGAAGGCACCCTAGCTGAGAATCAAATCAGAAATCCTCTTGCTGTGAGACAACACTAACCACTACACCACTGCACTGCTCAACTATAGACATAAATCAGTATTATTCAATTCCATAAACAAGGGTCAGCTGTAGAATCAGACTCCTACAGATACATCACCTTACCTCCTGTACTGGTTAAAATCCTTCAAAAAGCAATAATGGCATACTTAAAGGCCATACTGTAGCCTTTTGCATACTAAGTGATCAAAATCATGGTTTCAGAAATGTCCATAACACTTCAACAACATTGTGTTTCTTTATAGATCATGTCTACAAAGCTATGCGTGAAGGTAGCAGTATAGTTATTTTATTTGCTTATTTATTTTACATTTGTTGACTGGAATAGTCTGACTGGGCATAAAACTCCCTTTTCATTGGAAGCACAGGGAGAAAAGCTTAGTTTGACAGTACAATGTAGCAGACAAGGCATACAAGGCTGTGTTATCATTACAGCAAAATACAAGATAATATATAGGGTACCTGAAATGAACAACATACCTATCAAGCATTTGTCCATAATATATATAGTTACTGTTGTAGAGTGTGGCTACAAAAATGGCCTTACATAGAAGGAAAGCAACTTCTGTGTATACCAGACAGTATAACAGGAATTTTTTATTTACCGTAACAAACAATATTTCACAAGTTTCTCCCCAAGTAAAAGAAGTAGAATTTATTTACAAGGTACTTAAAATATAAATGGTCATGTTTGTATACAATTAACCTGCGGAAAGGAATTGACAGATCCAGTATTGTCTTAGGTGTAGTTTGAGGTGTAACTTAAAAGATTGTGGTTCTTTAATTTGCTTGTAGGGGAGGTATTTGGGTCCAGATCTTGTGAAAAGACCGCAACAGAGATGCAAGGAGATAGCTGTCCCCAGCATTATGGGCAGAAAACTGACTTCACTTCCTTGTTATTTGTGAAAAATGAAAAAAATAGTTAAAATAGTTAAACTTTACAATATTAAGCAACAATAATAAACAGTCCAAAATTTCAGACGTTGATTCTTCTTGTATGAAGTTACTGAGGAAACAAACTCAAAAACGTTTAGTGACTGGAATAACTCAGATTTAATTTACAATAAGCACTTTCATCCACCAAATGGATTTCATCAAATCAACTTTTTAATAACAGCTTTGATCTGTGGAAAACTAATATATACATAAAAAACGCAAATGATCATAAATCATAATTAACAACCTCATACATAGTAATGAGTCTAGCCTACAACTAAAAGCTAGCCTGATGTAACACAAGTTATTTTTTACAATCCAAACTGAAATAAGAAACATAAAGAGTAATAATAAAACAAAGACCAAATAAACTGAAATGCAGAACTAGTAATTAGCTCCTAGCCTGTCTCCAGACAAGAACAAGGTGTCACAAAACTCCATTCACTAAAGGCTATTTGGCACCAAGGTGATAAGATCCTTCCTAAAGGAGTAATAAACTAAACAAACACTGCTGTAAATCCAGGCTGATATAGAATATATGTACCGCTGCAGTTAAAGTTCAGTGGGAAGTAGCAATGAAATGACTTTGAGAACAGGGAGAAAAAAAATTGGAAAATAGATGCCTATGAACAGGGAGAAAGAAAAAAGAAGTTATCTAATGGTGGGCAGGTTAAAAAGATAGAGTACAGGTGCCAGAATAACAGTTCAAAGTAAATAGCTCTGTTAAGTGGATAAAGGGAGGGTTAGACGTGGTTGTAAAGAGCAAGATAGGAAAGGTTAGAACTTAGTGGGAGTTGGGGTGTGCTGTCTTTTATCTCTGCATATGGGCAGGTTAATTAACAACCATTTATTTTATTTATTTTTGCTTGTTTCTTTGCAGTCTAGGTTAGGTTGCTACCTAGTCACTGAAGTTATACATACTTTATAATAAGTTACTGACCTCTTATAAATATATTGAAGGAAAAGGAGTTGCACTCATTTTTGGCCAGTAGCTCCTATTGTATCAGTTCAGAATGAAAATGGTAAGACTATGGTTAAAAGGATGGTCGTAGAGGAGAAGTGTCTGTAAGACAGAGGAAAAACAGTATTTTCTTACTCATGAACCATGAGAGAAAACTAGGTCATTATTTAGGAGCGGAAGGAAGCAGTACACCAATTGCTTTGTGTCACTGTTTACTATCATTCACACCTCTGAATTCACCTATACTGAATTAGACACAACACCTGCAAGATGTTTTCAGGATAATGGGTAGCATACAAAAGGCAGAGATTTAGCATAGAACAGAAACTTGTATGGTGTGAAGCATCATCAAGCTAATTAAAATTATTACTTAGAAAGGAATGATTCAACAAGAAAACAGTACATTAAATTGTTCATTCTGTTAACCTGTTTGTACTGACAGCAATATAGCAAGAACAGAGAAAGTAAAGCAATGCTGATTTATAGTACCTTTAAAAACTCTAGTTAAAAAACTATGTAACATCAGAGGAAGCTATAAAAATCCCCACTGGTTAGCTAATACATCCAGTTGCTGAAATACTGCTGCAGTACTGACTAATGGCTTGCCATAACCACTTTCATTTAATTTAAAACAACAGTATAGCTGTTTATAACACAATTGGTGTCTAACACTGCAGATAGTGATTAAACTCCCTTCTGGACACTTTAAACATGCTATAAGGATAAAAAAGAACTAACATTTCAATGCAGTGTATACAACTTTAAAAGTACTACTGCAATACTGGCTATTGGTTTGTCATTGCCACTTTCAGTTAATCAAAAACAAATAGCAAGCCATTTACAACAAAAAGTATTTTGTGCAAGTTGTAATTTTCATAGATCTTCCCAATGCATTTAATTATGGAAGATAATTCTGAGGACTAACACTCTAAGCTTTTAATGAGCTGCTTCATGTACCCAGGGTGCAAGATTTAACTCCTTCCGCCTTCATTTGCACATTTTGCGACTCTGTATAAGTCACTTAACCAGATGGTATACCCAGGCCACCCCTGAAAAGGATCACTTTGTCCAGTGGACTAATCTAGTTAACAAATTGATTTAAAAAAAAAAACAGTCTGCAGGATTCAACAAATTCCATGTAGGGTTTGTGTAGAGCCTACATGGAGTCTTTCCATGTACACAAATTTGTGCCTGTGGCGGTGCCACGCAATGCATATTAATGAAGTGCTGCATGCTTAAGCAAGGCTTCACAGCATGCAACAGTGTTTTTATGACTGCAAAACTTCTTCAGGAATGTGGATAGCATTTCTGTTTAAGGTTGCTCTTTGCAGCGTGGCAGTCATACCACTCAACCTCGTACAACAAGAAATTTGCACAAACTTAAAACGTTGGTAGAATAACAAGTTTTGCAGTAGCATGAATGTTCCAAAGGGTATGAAATATGAATCTCAAATGTCTGTCATTATTTTCTGAATGCAATCCCTAATGATTTGCCAGTGATTTGCCAAAAACCCACAAATTTTATGAGAAACAAACCAAATATATGAAGCACAACTCTGGACATTCTGCGAAAATCTGTACAGTTGAGAGGAATAATAGCAATTGCTTTCCATTATTTAAAATTTGGCAGGGTCCCAAACATATTTAAATGGAGAAATGTCATACAAGGGACCCAGTGTCATTCTGCATTTATTAATTTCATATATTTTATTGGTTTTCATTTCTCTCTCTTTTTTTGGCACATGTTTGCAAGATGTTAAGCTGGTTTGCACATTCTGCAGTTATTTTATTCTCTGTTTTTCACATGCTTGCACAATGGTTAACTTGTTTGCATGACTGGACCACCCATGTGTCAAACATAACCCAGACAGCCAAAAATAGAAACTGGATGCATTCATTTCATATCACTGGCCTTGCCCAAACCCAGTAAGTGAGGCTGTGCTGCACTAACACTGTCAGGTTAACAATAAATACTAATATAGGGGATAACATGTAACTAATCCTGTGGCAATGGGTGGTAAGTCTAGGACTGGAATTATTTATTTATTTACATTTGTTTACTGGGAAATTGCATCTGGACACAGGTCCTTTTTCAGTGGATCTCCACAGAATAATAAATGAGCAGCAGAGTACATGAAGAACAATTGAATATACATACAATAGCAAATAATACATACTGCAGCAAACATTAACTGTACATACAATATGAAATATAGTAATGAACAGATATACCAATATCTAGCTAAAGGCTAGGAATAAAGGTAGGATGTATAGACAGAAAGTAATAAGCTCAAACAGATACTGTTCTGAACTCATAAACCTAAATCTTATATACAAATATTGCATTAAACTCAGATATAAAGCAGATGCTTCACATGAAGGTGGAACAAGCTAGAAGGGCTAATGGGGTGGAAAGGGAAGATATAGGAGTAAGAGAGGAGACTGACTGAGTAGTATATATCGTAGTGAGGAAGTTAGGTGTAAGTCAGTTGGATATGTATTTGGAGTTCAGATGAAGTGAGGTAGTTAACCATGTTATAACAGGTCTGTGAGATTGAGTGAGGAGGGAAGGGGAGGGCAAAGGGTGACCCAGAGCCTGCAGAGGAAGGAATGCAATGATCAGACAGTGTGAGGCAGGGTGGATAGGGGAAGGGAGAGGAAGGGGGAGTAAAAAGGAGGGCTACTAGTCGAGATTGGTGCAAGGGCATAACCAGATACTTTTTAAGTGAGATGTTAGTGCAGTCTTGAAGTGATTGCAAGATTGCAGTGTGGTTATAGAGGGGGAAGGCTGTTCCATAATCTGGATATGACACAAGAGAATAGTGCTTCTCCCACTGAGTTCTTGGGTTTGGTCATTACAAGTAGATTTTTGCTGCTGGAGTGTAGTGGTCTAGTGAAGCAGTAGGGCTGGAGAAAGTTTTGAAGGGATGGGAATTTAAGAGGGCAGTTTACTAACTAGTGGGTGAGAGAAAGTTGATTCAGGTGAAGAAGTTGAGGGAGTTCAAGCCAGTCAAGTTCTCTACGTGAGAGACAGTGGTGGTTGCAATAAGATGCACCAGTGGCAAACTTAGCAATTTTATTGTAGCAAGCCTTGAGCTTGTTTAGGTCTATTTGTCTAAGGTAGGTAAGTATAGGAGAGGCATAGAGTGGAGATTAGGTGGGAATTGGCAGCAGAAATTCTGGCTGTCTTAGTGAGGAATTGTTTGTTTCTGTACAATGCACCTAATTTTTTGTGAACCTTTTTTTATGTCAAGAGAAATGTGAGTGTCAAATCTGATATTGTTATCAATCTCAACACCAAGTAGTTTGGTGTATTCTGTTGGGGAGATAACGGTATAGTCTTTGGCTAGAATATTAAAGTGGAGGATAATTGGGTTAGATTTAGTGGATTGGAAGATAAGGAGTTTAGTCTTGCTCGGGTTGAGAAATAACTGCGCATTAGATAGCCAACTTTCTACAGATGAAAAGGCTTCCTATGTGATCTTGTGGAGTTCAGCCATAGTTGGGGCTGAGCAGATGAGGGTGGAGTCATCTGCATACTATATAAGATAAGCATGCTTGGTGGCTATGAATAGATCATTGGCGAAGAGTGAGAGTAGTAGAGGACCAAGGATGGAGCCTTGGGGAACATCGAGTGTTATAGGAAGTCAGGGAGATAGGTCATTATGCCAGACAACTGATTGTAGGTGGCCATTTAGATAGCTGTGAAAGCAATCGGTAGTTGATTGGGAAAAGGATAGATTAGTGAAAACAGAGATTAGTAGTTTGTGTGAGACTATGTCAAAAGCCTTGGATAGATCCAGAAATATAGCTGAGAACAGGCCATTATTTTTATGATGAAGCATAGCATTAGAGAAAGAGAGCAAGGTGTGGTAGTACTGTGGTATGGCCTGAAGCCATGCTGGGTGCCAGAGAGGAGGTTATTATCTAAGAGGTAGTCTAAGACTTGAGAATGAATGCATTTCTCAAGTGTCTTGGAAAGTGGAGAAAGGATGGCTATGACGCGGTAATTAGAAAGTTCAGTGGAGGAGCCACCTTGATGGAGGGGAATGATGTGAGATATTTTCCACAGTGTGGTGACATAGCCTTCTGATAAGGACCATTTAATTAAGATAGACACTGGATAAACTAGAACTTCTGCTGCTATTTTTAGATATTCAAAGTGGAGACTGTCAGCTGCATGTTTTCTAGGCTTAAGTTTCAATAGAAGTTTTTTTTTTTATATAGGAGGTAGGTACTGATGAAAAAGAAAAGACTGTGGGCAGAGTATTTGGTTTTGATGTGGGGTGGGTGGGTAGAGAGTTGTGCTGCTTAGTCAAAGACAGAAAGGTTTCAGTAAAGTGTTTATTGAATGAGTCAGCAATACTGCTGAAGGAAGGGGGAGTGGTAGGTGAGGGGGTGCCTACTTTACCTGGTTGGAGAATGGAATTTATTGGGACCAGAACTGCTTAGGGTTGTAATGGGAGGAGTTTAGGGCAGACTGATAATATTGGGTTTTATCTTCTTTTATTTGCTTGTTGGCCTTATTGTGCAACTCAAGGAATGACTGTCTAGAGGAGGGTTTTTTTGTTAAGCACCATTGCTCCCAGGTCTTATCTCTGATTTTCATTAGTGCTCTGGTATTTTGTTGCCAAGGGGAGTACTGTGTTTTGACTCTGGCATTTCTTATGGGGGCATGTGTGTTTAGGATGCTTAGGAAGGTGCTATTGAAGAAGGGGATGGCTTCATCCAGATTAAGGTACTTTAGTGGTGTCATATCACATTTTTGAAGGGATGAGATAAGGTAGAGAGGGTTAAAGTTTACTCTATTTCAAATTTGCCTATAGATGATGGGTTTAGCACAACTTAAGTGGTGTCTCAGAAGGAATGTTGGAGTGTGGTCACTGAGACTGTCTGGTAGACAGCCAGCTAACTATGACTAAAGGTCTTTATTGACTAATATCCAGTCGAGAGTAGTATGTTTGTTAGAGTTTTTATTTATCCGGGTAGGTGACTGTATTAGTTGGGAGAAACCATGAAGGTCTAGGTGGTGAGCTGGATGATTGTTACTACAAGATAGCCAGCTGATGTTAAAATTACCTAGGATTATGGTTTCCTGGGGTAGGGAATGGTTAGCCCAGTTCGGGAGGTTTTCCAGGGGTGGGATATTTTGGCCAGATGGAAAGTAGCATCCTATGATGTTGATTGCTTTATTTGGGTTTAGTTTGAGGTTGGCATATAGGATTTTTTCATTTCCAATGTAGGGGGCAGATGTGTTAAGGATCTGAATTTTGAGGTATTGTTTAAACCTCAGAGCCACACCACCCCCTTTCTTAGATAGTTTATCTACTTGAAGAATGTTATAGCCTGCATGCAAATGTAGCAGGGTAAGAAAACTTTTCTTTTACTGTGTTGACATTACAGATTATACAAATGAAGTGCAACATAGATAAAAGCTTGCTCAACCTTCTTGTGGCAACAGCTGTAAGTTTAGAACTACTGTACACATGGTCCTAAGTTCAAAAATCACATATGCCATACACTTTTTAATGTTGTTCCATGTCACATCATATTTACTTTCACTCATAAAACCTGACATAGTGTAGCTGATATTAATATTTACAAGTATGAGGGCTGAGACACTAATATTGTGTCAGTTATTCTTACCTATTCAATAAATGTAAAATAAAATAAAAATAAAAATTCATTTATATGGGTATTGTGCATACATTATGAAAATTATGACTGTGGGTGTAGTGTGTTTTATGTTCATGCAAGTATATTTCTGCAATCCAATTTGAAGAACAGAGCTACATAAGTGAATGTATAGCAAATACCCTTGGAATTGCATTGCTTTTTATATTTGAATCTTTTTTATTTTTATTTTTTTGCCCACTGCTGCGCATCACTTACCATCGAGCAAACAGACACACTCCAGCTTACTGTGTTTGTGTGATGGTTAGTGGCACACAACTTTTTCAAATGTAGCAAAAGCCAGACAGTGCTCATTCTCAGTAAGTGCAATATGTGCAATTGGTGGGAAAACATATATTTAAAGTGGAATTGGTGGGAAATGCTCATTAGACTTGAGCTTGATCTTTAGAACACATGGTTGGTGTTGGAGAAGTTGTGTGCTCTTGAGTGCAGCATTGGGGTGTTCAGGAGTCCAAAGTCTTTGTTGGGCTCCTAGTTAAGGTGCACGGTCCACGCCTATTACAGAGGGACTACTCATGTTCTCAGTATAATTCTGAGGCAGGGACTAATCTGGATAGGGCTTTGACCAGTGTGTCGGTATCCCATGTACTGTCATCATTATGATGATCTCCATAGGAGGAAGAAGGATACCCCTGATCAGTGGATCAGGGAATGTAGAGCAGTGATCACTCCACAGATGTGTAAGGATAAACTATGTTGACAAATAGTAAAAGTTATAGCTGAATATAGTTAAGACTGGTATTCATAATGAGATTCTGTTTTGTTTTTCTTTTCCACAGCTGCTGAAGAAAGGGGCTTAAATGTGAGGACTCATGGGGCATGCCTGACAAGGATGAGGGAATCATGTGGTATGTATGGAGATAAAACATACTGTAATTGCAGCTTTAACTGTTAAAGATGGATTACTTGTTATTTCAGACAGTTGTATATAATTGAGCATGCACATCTGAACTGTAAAATAAAGTATGCATGCCTTACTCTGTAGCACAACACAATCATTTCACATTCTCAAATAACAGTGAGCAGGCATGTATAAAGTATTAAAGGACAGAATGTATACATTACTCTGTAGTAAAAAAAAGTACAGTATTGCAGTAGTCAGCAGCTGTAGGTTCAAAGACCATACTTCCCAAATATACAATATTGTGTACAATAGTGTTATGTTTGTTGCATTATATACACAATACTTTTAGCTAACCATCATTATAGCAAGTTATTTTCATACCTCAATACCTCTGGCATGACTAGCCTGCTGTCAAGTGTAAGCATGTATATGTGCAATATATGCACCCATGAATGACTGCTGGCTGCAATCTAATCAGTACTACAGTGTCCATCTGTTAGTAATTGGGTAGTCTTCAAAGGAATAAAAACAATTTTTAGAGGCTGGTAGTGTTAAAGGTAAAATGTAACAGAATAGAGTGAAATAATTGTAGAAAGCTTTTGTATATGAACTATGACGTTAGTAATGTATTCCTGATTTTTTTCTGTCACCTCACCCCTTTTTTCTTTTTTATTGTTTAATTTGTTTTCATTTTGTTGTTATTGTATATGGTTTTGTATTTCTTTGTTTTAATTTATTATTCTGATTTTATTTGTATTTGTTGTTATATAATTTGTTTTTGTTATTTTTGTTATTGATATGTTTAACTTTAATGTTTCTTTGTTCACATATTTATTTTTTATGTGTCTATTTTTTTTTCATTTTTTTATATTATAACTGTATGTTCATGTTTTTTCTATTACTACAGCACAGCAGGGTAAGCAGGTCCCCCATGATCATCCTACTCTCACTGCACTGGCTGCAACAATGAGGCCCAGCACATCTGACAGCACCCTCTCTCCTTCCACTGCAGTACTTGGGCCTTCAGGTAGTTCTTACCCATTGGGTAGGCCTGCTGTCCCCTCTGGGAGCAGTGGTGGAGGGTATGCATTTATCACCTGGAAGAAGTTGCCAGGTATGGTGCATAGGATTGTGTACCACACAGTGGACATACCCCTATGCCAGATGGAGCACCTGCTCTCCATCCTAGTACAGTCCTTTGAAGACACACATGTCAGGCACTGCAGCCACTGACTCAGTGAGGGGACAGTGGTGACAGTCCACTGGGTGAGAACTTGACTCCCACTGTCACCAGTCCTGACATCCATGAGACCTCAGTTTCCATGCACTCACCCCAACCATGGTGTTCACCCCCTCTCTGTCCTTCACCATCCCTGTATCTTGTCTTGTATGTCCTGTCTGTCAGCAATTGCTTTCTCACCTTACCAAATTACCTGCTCCAGACATGCCTATGTTCCTTCCCCAACATTCCTCTCTCACCAAAAAAAAAAAGGTAACCTCATCCAAAAAAAAAAAATTCATCCAATACATAGTTGTCCATTTTGCACAAGTGTCTACTTGACACATTTGAGTCAGTCCACTTGGGTATACAACATGATAATGTTGCTGTCACCTCTGTCCCTGGAGGTGACAGTCCAAATTCAGCTAATATTGTATATATCTGATCAATTTTTACTGTTGAAGAAATGGATATCCGTGGTTCTTTTCTACGGTTCTATATTATAACATCGAAGTCTTAAAACTTCAAATGCTATAATATCAAACCCATTTGATTGAAAGAACAGAAAATCAAACACTTAGGATAATGAATTTTTTCCCAGGGAAAAAAATTCGCTGTTCTGACAAACATACACACAACACAAGCACACCAAAATAAATAATCCACACACATACACTTCACAAAACCCTACACTAAGCCATACATACACTATTAGCTATCCACTTACCTTAACCCAACCCTAACCCTAAGGGCCATAACTACCGCACACTCACCTTACCCGCTCCCTAACCCTAAAGTCCCTATCGCACACTGAGCTTACCCGCTCCCTAACCCTAAGGTCCCTATCGCACACTCACCTTGGTTTGCACACTTACCTTAACCCAGTCCATATCCTTCACCCCACAGTCAAGGAAATAGCAAAGCTGCAGAAACGGCCCACTGAATACTTTCCCTAGGAAATTATTCAATATTCTGCAGCTTCATTATTTTCAGCGTTCGGTGCATAGAGTTCGATATTATAACATTCGAAGTTTTAAGACTTTGATGTTATAATATAGACCCCTTTTCTACACCTTTCCTGCATATTCCTGACCTCTTTCACTTTGCTTTTCCTTCTGCTTGCTCCCCATTTCACCACTTTCCTATCTTCCCCATTTCTTTTCTTTAAAGAATCATTGCATGATGGTGAGCAATGTGTACCATTGCTAAGCAATGGTAAAAGGCAGTAGTTTCAGTAAATGTATGTAAAATTAGCATGCACATTTGTAAAATTCATGCCTACACCTCATTTTGAACCCAGCACCATCTGCCTCCAACAAAAATGCATCAATCCATCTGGATACAGAGTCAGTTCTTTAGCAAGTGCATTTTATATAACAATATAAACTGTCAAATGTTATGTTCATATTTACCCTTTGTACTCCCCAGTTCTTGCTCCTTGTATCACCAATGTCATATTTTCAACATTAACTGTGTATAAAGCATCATTGCATGAAATACATTAATGTTTTATAAAACCTTAGTGCACAATCCTAATTTATTTTTATAAAGCATTGCTGCCCCATGCTGCACATTATGTAGCCTCATTAAGTAAGGCAAGCAAAAATGCTAATAAATAACAGAAATGAGAATAGTATTGGCTACAGCTTTATTTGGAACCAGTTCTATGTGGCCAAAGATAGGAACTTATCACTGGCTGAAGTCAATTACTATCTGCAGCCATAGGTTCAGTTAAGTAGCAGGTGTATACAACAGCTGTGAAATCTGCAATTTTCTATTCAGTGTGTAAAATAACCTGCTTCTCAACTGTCTCTGCAGCACCATCTGTTAATGCATTAATCCAACCTTGTTTTGGTTCAAATGGTACTGGGTTCAAATACAGGTGTATGTAAGAGTTTCACATACTTTTAAGTGTAATGAAATATTATAAATTGGGATACGTATGAATTTGTGCCATAATTTTTCTGGAACATGCTAGTGGTTTCCAATACAGGTTTATTTAATAGTAGTAGCTGCTTTTCCTGTAGGCATTTGTTATTGGGCACCATCTCACACCATCGCACACAGATTCTCTAAAGAAAAGAAATGAGGAAGACAGAAAAGTGGTGAAATTGGGAACAAGCGGGGGGGAAACAAAGTGAAAGGAGGGCAGGAATGAGCAGGAAGGTTGTAGGAAAGAACCATAGTTGTCCATTTCTGCAACAGCAAAACCTGAAAATATATGAAGAATATTACCTTAATTTGGATTATAGGTTCATAAGTTCTTAGATTAATACTAGGCTAACTGCCATTCTGAGCCATTTTAAGCCTATCCAATTACCCCATGTAAGAATCAAACCCTGCACCTTGGGTCTGTAAGGTAGATACCTTAACCATTATACCGACCTCCCACCCTGATTGTCACCTCCAGAGAGAGATGTGACCACAACACAATCATGTTGCGTAGCCAATTGGACCAAATCAAGGGTGTCATGAAGACACTGATGTGAAATGGAGAGCTATGTATGGGATGATTTTTTTTGGGACAAGTGCCTTTTTTTTCTTTTTGGCAGAGAGAGAGGAATGCTGTGGTAGGGACCTATGTATGTGTGGGTAAGGTAAGCTATATAGGTGAAGAAGCAATGGCAGACAGACAGGGCATACAAGATGAGACACAGGGATGGTGAAAGACACAAGAGGCGTGAACAGCACCATGGCTAGGGAGGGGGGACATCAAGAGCTCGTGGACATCAAGTTTGGAGACAGTGAGAATCGAGTCCTCACCCAGTAGACTGTCATCACTGTCACCTCACTGTGCTGATGGCAGCAGTGCATGACATGTGCATCTCCTTGTATTATTCAGAACAATGATGGAGAGCAATGTATCCACCCGGTGTAGGACTGCACCAACTGTGTGGTGCACAATCCTATGCACCAACGCTGGCAGTTCATTACAGGTGATAAAATCAGCACCTCTGCCACTGGTCCCAGAGGGGACCACTGGCCAGTCCTGTCGGGCAGAACTACATGAGGGCCCAAGTAGTGCAGGGGCAGCAGAACTGGTGATACTAGGATGTGTCACTGACATGTTGGGACATGGTGCCATAGCCGATCGAGTGAGGGTGGGTGGCTCCCATGGGGCAGGTCTACCCCACTTGTGCTGTGGAAAAAATAAAATAAAAAAGAACATAAGGGATGGGGAGAGAGAAAAAAAGGGAGAACATTAGCTACATCATAAGTGACATACAAAGCACTCATGCAATTATTTTACTCTATTATGTAACTTTGCTATAAACAGTGCAAACTGTAAACAAACTTTTTTATAACATTTCTGAATACCCAGTTGATAACAGATGCACACAATAGTACAAATTTTAGCTAGCAATAGTTGATGTGCACATATATTGCCCATATGCAGGCTCCAATTCTACTAATTATATTTTCTAGCAGACCATTTGTGCCACTGCTAGAGAGGTCTGCAGTTACAGTGCAATAATGATGAAAACATAACAGTACATGTTTGTTTGTGTGACACTTGTGCCCTGGCCCAGCAATCAAGGAACCTCAATCCTCACCTCCAACACCAGTGAGGGGCATCTCATATAGGAGGAAAGGATAAAAAATACACACAGTAAAGTGCAATTTCCCTTAAGAGCACACAGAGATCACAGTCAGTCCAGGGCTGGTTGCTCCCTTGCTCTCCAGGTCCCCAATAAGACTCCCCACTGGCACAGCTATAGGGTCCAGATCTCAGCCTAGTGGGCAAGATAAAACATCCAGCACCCTCTCTGTCCAACCAGTGCTTCATGTCCCTGCCCAAGTAGCTGACACACACATACACAAACATACACACACACACACACACACACACACACACACACACACACACACACACACACACACACACACACACACACACACACACATACACACACACACACACACACACACACACACACACACATACACACACACACACACACACACACACACACACACACACACACACACACACACACACACACACACACACACACACACTTTGAGAAGAGTTTATACAACCGCACAGACACTCCTGGGGAAGGCTGGCACAGGTTCTCCAGCTGTGCCCCTTTTTCCCAGACTATATGGTAGTACCAGCTGCTACCACCCACTAATATTTATCAGCTACTCAAAGGCCCTTAAAAGGGTGTCCAATTATTACTGTGCAATATTATTATCCAATTGGTAGTATAGCCCAGGGCTAAAGCTATTAGGTTCATAGGTTCATAGGTTCATACTAGGCTATCTGCCCTAGGGCATTTATAAGCCTAGCCAGAGTGTGTGTGGCTTTCACCACCCCTTAGGATGAGAATACTATACCCATTAGTTTGCTGTGCCTCTGTCCAGCAGTAATACAGAGATGATTCCCGGGGTAAACCTACGATCTCCCATCCACTCGTCAAGATTTCTCTTGAACAGAGTCAGTGAGGGGCTCTGCCTCACATGGACTGGGATTCTGTTCCATAGTGTAGGGAGTCTCTGGGTGATGAATCTGTCCCTCCAGCACGTCCTATTTATATCCATGTTGAGGTTTAAGTCTCTTGCTCTCGTGGCTCTGGTGGATTTGGATTTTTTGAGGTGGAGCATGTCCATTAATTCCGGGTTGGACATGGCCTTGTATGTCAGGCACAGATCACCTCTGAGCAGACGGTATGCGACTGAATAGAGCTGGAGTTTCTTCAGTTGGGCATCGTATGACATATGTTTGAGCCCCTTTATCCTTTTGGTGAGGAACCTTTGAGGTCTTTCCAACTGCTGCAGGTGTCGGGTAAGGTACATTCCGAATGGGGCGTTGTACTCAATCATTGGTCTGATAAGTGAAGAGTACAGGGGTACAATGACCTCTCCTGATCTGGATGTGAATCCCTTCATGATCAGGTGGGCAATGTAGAAGGTCTTCCTAACCACTTTGGCAATGTGAGTGTCAAAAGAGAGGTTACTGTCAACTTGGGTCCCCAGGTCCCTGATAACTTCTTCCGTGTTTAATGGATTACCACCTATGTGGTAATTAGGGGTTACCTTGTTTTTCCCAAAGGGTATGACTATACATTTTTTGGCATTTAGCTTAAGGCCATGGCTCTGGCACCAGTTATCCATTTCTATGAGACCTCTCTGGAGGATGTCTGTGTCTGATGGAGTGTCAATTATGGTGCCCAGTTTGCAGTCATCTGCAAATTTTGTCAGCCATAATCCCCCTATGTTTGCCTGCACTTCAGAAAAATAAATGCCGAACAAGAGGGGGCCCAGGACTGAGCCCTGTGGGACACCGCTCGTGACTGGCTTAGAGTCTGACATGGCACCAGCAACTCTAATCCTGTGTGTTCTGTCCTTGAGCCAGTTTGCAACCGATCTTGTGACATATGGGTTTACATCTAAGCTGGTGAGCTTTTCTATGATGCCCAAGTGGGGTATTGTGTCGAACACTTTTGCTAGGTCAAGGTAGGCTGTGTGAACTGCCTTACCCTCATCAATGGCCTTAGTGACTGTTTTGAAAAAGTCGACCAAGTTCAAGAGGCAGGATCTGCCCTTGACAAAGCCAAATTGGGTAGGATCCAGTGTCTGTAGGTCCCCAATGTCTTTATTTATGAGTTCCATTATGATCTTCTCCATAGCTTTGCAGACAAGGCTCGTCAAGCTTATGGGGCGGTAATTTCCAGGGTCCGTAGAAGCACCGCCTTTGTGGAGTGGGACCACAGTTGCCGTATGCCATTCTTTGGGTACGTATCCTGTAGTAAGGCTAAGATTAAACAGCAGCCTTATGTGTGGGTTTAGTTCCTCATTGAGTTCATGTAGCACACAGCTGGGGACACCGTCCGGTTCCATTGATGCTGTGTTTTTTTGCTTTAGAGAGAGCAGCTCTCACCTGGGCATCTGAGATGTTTGGGAGGCTAGACTCTGGTGGGATAGATATTTTTCCTTTTGGGAGAAATTTGCACTGAACCTGTCTGCCAGTATGTTGGCAATGTCTGTGGGTTCAGTGATTTTTTTATAATTTTGGACTAATTCTGAGCATATCGGGGAGTTTCCACCCAGGTTTCTAACATAGCTAAAGAAGGCCTTATGATTGTCTTTTGTGTCATTAGCGATTTTTCTCTCAAAGCTGGCCTTGGATGATTTTATGAGTGATCGTAGTTTTTTGCTAGTATTGATCAGAGATGCCTTCCCTTTTAGGGATTTTGCTCTGTCATGTAGTAGCTTTCTCCTCTTGTTGTAGAGTTTTTTATGGCTGGGGTCCACCAGACCGGGCGTCTGCCTTTGGTGGAAAGGGTCTTGATTTTATTAGGGATTGCTTGATCCATACATTCCTGGAGGTGCTCGTAGAAGGCATATGTAAGGGTTTCAGCAGCGTGGGTTGTGGTTTCCACTGTCTCGGGGGCCTTGAAGGATACCACTCCAGTCTTAAGAAGTGTGAAGTTTGCTTTTGAGAAGTTCTTCACTGTGGTCTTTTTTGCTGGGGGTGGGGGCAGGATGTGGATCTCCAGTGAGATTAATTTATGGTCTGATCTCACCAATGAGGGATATACTTCCGGTGTGGAGCATTTTGTCCCCATGTTTGTGATGATCAGGTCTAATATATTTTCTCCTCTTGTGGGAATGGTGACTAGTTGTTCCATAGCATTTGAGTTTATGAACTCAAGGAACCTTTGGGCTAGGGTGTTGGGGCTTGAGTAATGTTCCCAGTCTATGTTTGGGTAGTTGAAGTCACCCAATATGATGGTGTTTGGAGAGACATTCATACTCTCCAGTGTCTTCAGGAAGGCTGTGTGGGTTTCCTGAGTTTGAGAAGGTGGTCTGTAGCATGTTACAAACTGTAGGGCAGCTTTACCTATGGTTAATTGCACCTGGATGGTCTCCGATACTTTGTGCATTGCCACTAACCTGGAGGTATGGGTATCCTTTATGAATATGGATACTCCCCCTCCCTTTGTGGTTCGGTCCAGATTTTGGGGCCGGAACGCATGATATGAGGTATAACCTGATAGTGCTGGGGTGCTCTCAGGAGCCTTGAACCAGGTTTCAGTCACAGCACAGACATCGATGTTCTCCATACTGAGGAGGGCTTTGAGGGCGTGCATCTTGAGGTTTAGACTTCTGGCATTGAGCAGTATTACCCTTAGTTTTTCTCCATTTTTGTTTTCTAGGGTGGTAGGTTTATCATTTGAGCTTTGCCAAAAAAAGGCACTATGGGGGTGGCAAGAGCCTTTTCCAATATCCGGAAGCCCAGGGGTGACAGGTGCAAGCCGTCCTTGAAGCAGCATGGCTTGTCAAGCATGTCATCCCAGGCAGACAGACATTGGATCCCCTTAGAATGACACCAGTAATTAAGCCAATTATTAAAGCTGATCATTTTGTCTCTGTATTGTGGCATCATTCTTGGTGAGGGTAGGATACTGCTCAGGGTTAGGGTCATACCGGCCTGGGCTACATAATCTGAGAGCTCCTCTATGTCTCTTTTCATGTAGTCCAGGGAGGTATGTCTCAGGTCGTTCACACCAGCATGGACAATGACTGAGTCATACTTGTACTTGCTGTGGAGTAACCTGAGTGCTTGTGTTATGTGGCGGATTCTAGCGCCTGACAGGCAGCTTACTGTGATCTTTTCCTTGTTCAGTCTGGTGAGTGGGACATCAGTGTATCTGACTATGGAGTCACCTATAACAAGTGTGTCTGGCATTGTGTTTGGCCTTAAGGGCTGTGACTGTTTAGCACACTGACTTTGAGAACTATGTGTTGCATGTCTTATGTCTTGAGGTGGCAGTTGCTTGGGTGTCTGCTTTGGAGGCCTCTGTAGTTTTGGTAGATTTTTGATCAGTGCCTCCGAGTATGTCTTTGTGTCTTTATGTGTTTGTTTTGCAGTTGTGATAGTTCTATGTGAAACTGGGTTTGTGGTGTGTGTGGTTTCCTTCTCCTCCTGTCTGGTCTTGCCAGTCCTGAGTTGAGAGAGCTCAGCCTCCAGTTTGGCTATATAGTTACATCTCTCACATGTATTTGTGTTTTGTGGGAGAAGGAGTGGGTTGTCTGTGTACATGAGGCAATTGTAACATTGCCTCAAGATGCCCTGATTCACCAGCTGAACAGGAAAGGATGCTAGCAACTGATCCTTCGACATGCTAGAAAAAATGAAAATGTTTGCTGTGTAACTGAGTCAGAAGGGACCTATAGGGAAATGGGTACTCAAGGGGATTCTAGACTAATGTAGTACTTTGTTTAGTATACAAGTACTTTACCTATATAAAAATACTTTAGGAGCAAGTGCTGAGCTTTTGAGATAGAGAATAGACTGTTTAGATTGCAAGTAGAGAAGTTCTAAGGGAAAAATTGAAGAGCAGACTTTATGGAGCCAGAAATAGTTTAACCTTGTTTAACCAGCGCTGCCCGATGGTGCTCTATGGGCAACTCCGCGCTAAATCATGCAAAAGCACGCTAAAGCAGGCTTTATAGCAGGGGGTTGAAAAGAGCTAGGAATTGACCCAAAATGGCCAATAGACTACAAGTTTCTGGCTGGAACCACTGCTCTAGGGACAAATAGGCTGCTCAGTGCTCCCCACTCCCACTGGTGAACAAAGAAGCTTCCCTTTATCCAAATAAGGATATGGAATAGCACAAGAACCAAGCCAAAGCCCAGAGATCAGCAAACTCTGAAGACTGGACTATTCTAGTTCAGTAAGGCGGGAAAACAAGATTTTTTTTTTTTTTTTGCAGAAAACAGAGGAAAAACAGACAGTAAATGCTATAAATGCTTTTAAACGGCTAGCGCACTTGAGTGTGTTAGCCTACAGGTAAAATTAAGCAACAAATAACTTTTTTAAAAGTGCAAAACAGTCTTTGTACAATTTTACCAAAGGCATGCAAGTACTCTAAAGAGCTTAAATTATCTCTACAAAAACAGCCATAGTTGAAAGGGTTTAAAATATTTAATAACAAATAGTCAAAACACAAGACAATACTTTTTACAACACAGTTCTAGTCAAGAGTTCAGAGATCACAGATAAATACTTAAAATAATTCAGTAGTACAGTTCTGACATCACAGAAAAAACACTTAGTCTAATCTTTCTAGTTTCTAGATATCTCTAAGAAAAAACACAAGTCTAAGATAAACTTACATATAGAGCAAGACAGTGAGATGGATGGTCAAGACAAAAATGCTTGATGCTCTCTTATTCTCTCTGTTTTTAAAATCACATTCCTGATTCATATTACATCATTCTTCACACTTCCATGGGTTCCCAGGCTAGCAGGCTACATTCTTTAGTAAACTCACACCAGGTCAGGAAGCAAAACCATTAAGGATATTTATGCATGCAAATTCTGGCCATTAAATCTGGCCTTAAAACAATAGCAAGAATTCCTTCATCTAGACTGGCCAGAGCCATGTTTACATCAAAGGGTCACAACATGCTTTACTTAGTCAGTAGAGTGCACTGTTGTTGCATTTTTTCAGTTCCACATGTAACACTATTTTTACCATTTATGACAGCAAGCCTGTGGTTTACATTCATATTTACAGATGACAGAATTATCTCCAACAGTCTATCTGGCTAGGCTGGCAAACTTCATCTATCTTCACCCAATCTTCACAGTTTGGTAATTGTGGTGTTTGAACCCCCAACTGCTGACTACTCTCTACTATCATAGTGTTCTGTGTTCCCACAGAGTACTGCATACATGTTTTCTTTTACAGTTGTGAGATGTATGCTCTATTTTATAGTACTGCATTCATAGGTCTCAAACTCTTACAGCAATAAACGTGGACAAAGTGTTATGTAATAGGGGTCAAAGTCCATAGAAAAAGGATGACTCTTACATACTTGCTCTTACAAACTTCTTAACATGATACAGGAGCAGGTTTTGCACTTGCATGACTTTTCTGAAGGGCCTGGGGTCTGAATATCACGTCTGACATTATTTAGTGACATTGGTCCTCAACATTTTTGCAATTATTTGACTGAAAACCACAATTTTATTTGTAGCTATACAAAGACTGGACATTTTGTGGAAATCTGTACAGTTAACAAGTGTTACTGCATTACATACTAACTAAGCCCATACCTTACATCTTATTATGGCCAAAAATGTGGACCAAGCAATAAATGCTGGGGGTACAAATGTGCACAAATAGCAACACATTTTACATATTCTTCTACAAACCAAGAAAAGTGATCAAATAAGCTTTTCAGTAGCACATAAGTTCTGAAAGGTATGAAGTATAAGATGCAAATGTCATTTTCTGACCTTGATTTTGAGCCATGATAGTGCCTCTGCAGGAGCCGAGTCCCATGGTCACTCACTAGGAGTCTAACAAACACTCTGGACTCCTGGACACCTCATCTTTGAGCATTAAATCTCAAACCCACTCCAGAAATCTTTTCCATGTCTGTGACAGAGCAAGTCCAATGTAAAATGATATTTTCCTCCCAATTACACGTATCACATTTACTCAGAGGATGCACTTTTTGATTTGGCAACTTTTGAAAAAGCTACACAAAGAAAATATAAAAAAATTACTTCTACAGCATATATACTGAAGATTCAGTAAACTTTATTGGTGAAAATACATTCAACTTAGTGCTTTTGCCCTAATTAAGGTTGGGAGGGTGGCCTAATGGTTAAGGTGTTTGCCTTACAAGCACAAGGTGCAGGGTTTGAGTCTCACAAGGGATAATTGACTAGGCTTAAAATGGCTCACAGGGGCAGTTAGCCTAATACTAACCTATGAATTATTCCATGGGCATCATCAGAGTTAAACAGCATGAAAACATACACAGTTTATATATACTCCCCTTGTTCACATAATTAATTATGTTAATATCAGCTATTAAAATTTACCAACTTTAAATCAACATTATGTATTCCCTCACTACAATTATTGGCTACAATGCATAAAATCAATAAAAGGTACAGAAATGTAAACTACACACTGATATTGCATTAAAATAACTTTGTCCCTTGTGCATAACAACCTCATAATATGTAACAACTTGTCTCAAACCTAATGTCTTTATTTTTGTTTCCATGGTTTCTTTCAAAATTGCATAGCCCTTTTATTTAACACCCCTGATATCAAAATATTGTCATTAGTTCCTGGCTGTTATTTGGTATTAACCCTCAATTGCCATAGGGTCCCTTTTATTTCCACTAGAACCTTGTATTCCCCACCAACTTCACTTATGTTTACTTTATTGATGACAAAAAACAAAAATCTCTTGTGCAGATATAAGGTGCTGGTTGCTTTCCTATTTTTTTATATCTCTATTGTGTTCTGCTATTCTATCTCTTAACCTCCGTATGGTTTTGCCAACATAAAATGCTGGACATCCCATACAGGATGCCATATATACCCCCATTTTGTATTGTAATTGCAGAACCCTGGACATCTAATGGTTCTGTCATAATCCACAATAGTAACATACGGTCCATTACTGATGTACTTGCAATACCTGCGTGCTCCATGTTTATACATCATAGATTTACTTGTGTTAGACCTATCATACTTGTGTCCTTCAAACCACTCTTTCAAATTCATACCTCTACTATAGGCCATTTTTGGTTTCATTCCTATTTTATTTTCAATTCATTACCAAAGGTTAGGTCCCAAAAAGTATTAATCATGGTGATAACTGCTGTTGTGTCTGAATTGCATTGAATAACTATGACATCACTGCCATGTTGGTTCAATGTATTTTGGGGCTCAAAACCTTCATTCAACTTCAAGGTAGGGACAAACAATGTTTTCTGCTTGTCTATAACTTCATTCTTAATCCTACTCAACACACAAGGTGGATAGCCCCTTTCTTTAAACATCCCCACTAGTTTAACCATCTCATTTAAAAATATCTCATTGTCACTAAAATGCCTTGACAACCTAACCATTTGGCTCTTAACCATACTTTTGGTGTGGTGGATGGCAACTATCATAGGGAGCAAAGTATTAGAATGTGTTTCCTTTCTAAAAATGTTGGACACTATTTTCACAGTTAAATGATCTTTACTTATTAAAATATCTAAAAAAATCAATTTGATGTGGATTCATCTTATAGGTAAATCATAAAAAAAGATGTGGTATTGTGTAAATATTGTATGAACTCACTAATATCTTCAGTTCAACCTTTCCATAACAACAGGATGTTGCCCAAAAATCTCAAAAATAACAAAATGTTAGCCTTATATAGGGAAGAAAACACATTTTTTTTCTCCCATTCGGCTAATACCAACTTGGTAAAAATAAGAGCAGATTTGGCCCCCATCGCTACACCTCACACTTGGTGAAAAAATTCTCCTTCAAACCACAGGAAATTATTTCGCAAAATCAGCTCCATCAATAAATCTAATAAATTGACCTTCACATCACTTAGTCCTTCAGTTCCTAATAAACTATTTTAAAAAAATTCCAAACCACCTTCTCTTCATGATGTATTACAGAAAAAAAGAGTAATCACATCAACTGTAATGAAAACAAATTCTTTGTCATTACTCACATTTCTTAATATTTCCAAACAACGCCATGAGTCATGCAAAATATAGAACTTGTCATTTGAAAAAGCTGTGTTTGCAATGTGTTTGCATGATGGTAAACAATGCAGAAGTTAATTTCTATGTTTTTTGAGATACAGGCAATTATGTAACTGTGTTGGTCCAATGGGAAGGGTATGCCAAGCCACGTACAGGAATATACTTGCCTGATCATTGTACACACTATACCCACAGTCATAATTCTGCTATTAAATAGACAATGCATAGATTAATAAATAAGTACATAACTGACACAATATTATTGTGTCAGTCCTAAGTCACATAAATATTATTTAAGCTACCCTGCTATAAGTGAGAGTGGCTATAATGTGAATTGGTACAACATTAGAATTGAATGACATACACTGTATTCGAACCCTGGGCCATATGGATGTTAGTCCTGCACTGACAGCTATTGACACAGGAAAGTTGGAAAATCCTTTTTCTATGTGTCAGTTCATTGCTAAATACTGCAATGTCACAACAGTAAAACAAAGACTGTACTCCTTGGACCTGAACCCAGGACCATCTAAACTTCAGACCTAGACTTAACAACTGTTGTCACAGAGTAAGATACATAACATCCCCTTAGTTATTATTCATTGTTAAGTTCTCACTGTTAATCAAAGCACAACAGTGATTAGCGGGTTTGCAAGATGCACAATTACATTACTAGAAAGCATCCGTTTTTCATTTTTGGCAGTCTAGATCCTACCTGGGTGATCCAGCCATCCATTTTGTGCAATGCTGTTCTATACACAAAACTGATTAACACAGCCAAACCTGTTTGTGCTAATCAGCACATCACACAAACAATGCTCCCTCCACCACTCACAAAAGTAAGACAGAAGGAGAAAAATAGGGGAAATACAGTTTGTTACTACACAGGAGGTATGTCTGCAGAGGTCTGGATTTCCAATCTCACTCTAATGCACCTTCAGAAAGCAAGATGGGTGTTTTATCCCTGTTTGCCACACAAACAGCTTGGCAGCAAACAAACTTTAAGTTATACATCACACAACAATCATCCACAATGTATTTTGACTGATATCAATTCATCATCTGTTATTTATACATGTATTATATGAAATAGATTTGGATATACTGCACTTAGTGATCACACAACCTTTTAGGACTATTGCTTGAAATGATACCAATCTGTGTTGCTTGGCCATTCAGCAGTTCTCTGACCTGTATTCTGAATAATGCAATGTAAAAGCCAGTCTACCTCATTTACCTTGCACTGTGTGTGTATATTGACTGGAAATAGTATGATATGTAGTTATCAGCAAATGAAGGTCAGGTTGGATGGCACAAACAACCATACACTCCTCTTTTGGTGGCAAGAGCAAAGATGAATTCCTGTTATGGCACATGCAGTGGTACACTTTTCTTTCAAAGGGGTGGGCCAAGCTGAGGTCAAGCTATGGCATAACTTCTCTATGTAAAGATATTCCATTACAAACATATGATGCTAAACTGAGGCCATGCATTGATCACCACTACTTTGGAGAATTATGACTGTGTAAATCTTACATGACTGAAGACTATTACTTTCTAATGGATGCATACAAGTGAAATAACTCTCTGCTGTAACATGTTACTTGATTTCTGACACATCCCCCACATTTTACCTGCTTACTGTACCACGTGATGAAATACAGGTACACTCCATAATAGCATAATGCATTACAGTACATGTTCAGGACTTAACTTTTAAATGCTGTGTCTGTACTCCACACTTTGTGACATCCCTAGGAAAAAAAACAACATGTAGTCTGCATGGATGCTTTATATCTTGTTGAATAGCCTCACAAGATTGGTTGATTAGTATGCAATTCACCTGCTTATGCAGTAATTAGCATCTCTGGAGAACAGACTAAGACAGATATAATCCATTAATAATCTACTCCTTTATAAAAAGAAAAATGTGCAGCTAGCTAAACTGATGTTGAAGAGACTTAGTACAGTGTTCAATTCACTAAGGCAACCATATTTCTTCACAGTAGTTCTCTACAGAGGAGTATTGCACTCCAGCAGGTATGTTCCCATTTTGTTACCTACATGATGCATATGCTGGAATGTAGTTAAGAATAAATGTGAAATAATGGCTTTCACACTATAATCTGTATGCATTGCTTAGAACTGTAATGGTGACAGTCAAGCCATTTCACATGTACACAATGTTGAGAAGACCTGAAAAGGGAATGCTGTATTATAAATATGTACACGTTACATGGGCAGGTCCTTTGACAGCACTTTTAGCATTCCAAAGATATTTTGTTAGCACAATGGGTCCTTGGCCTGTCATTTTATTTGGGGGGGGGTCAAAGATGGGTTAGTGCTAGGGTGAGTGAGCTTATTATACTCAATGCTATGGCACAAATAAGGATATGTTTCGCTTGTTAGTCTCCTTGTTTTATATCCTCCATCTTGTTATTTTTTGAAATATGCAGACTTTTTCATGTTTATCCAGGGAGGAATAGTGACAGCCTTTCTTTTCTGCTTTATCTGTAAACAGTTAATTTGTAGTTATGTGATCCTCATGTATTATCATTCATTTATCTTGTAGGACACAATATGTCTGCTCATTATAGGCCTGCATTTACAGATGCAGAGAATAATCTGATAATTGATGCCTTAAAGCAACATACTGCTGTGCTACTGTACAGGGGGCAAGCCAATATGGCTGAGCGTACAGCCCTCTGGGATGAATTACTGGCCAACATTAACACTGTTGGGCAACACAATTGCACATATGAGCAGGTACATGATAGAGCACAAACATGGTAACTGTTGCACTTAGGTGTGCAGCTGCAGTGGCATGTGATCAACAAATCACAGGTGGAGGCCCCTGTTGCAGAACCCCCTCTCACTACCACTACACTACCAAGTGTTGTTAACATTTGCTACATGTTAAAATTGTTCTTTAGAAGCCTGGGGATGTTCTGGGTGAAAGCACTAAACCTATTGATTTTAATTGAGTTTGTGAGACAACTGAATACATTTTTTTATGATTTTTCTGCTGGTGTCCTTTATATTGTTGTTGCATGACTTCTTCGGGTCTTGTTGGTGAAGGGTTGTAAAGTCATAAACTGCAATGTGTATCAGTACTAATTTCTCTTTATAGATTTTCCAGCACAAAGGTATGGTGTCAAAATATGGCCATGTAGTGAGTATCAATATATTTCAGAGGTAGGACTGTGTGAATCTTTGAAACCTGAGGCTGAGTACCTACTAATGGACACATATGAGTAAAGTAAAGGTCTCTCTGCTCTCACATGTTAAAGTACTTTTTGCAGAAATCCATGGCACTATTTACTTAATTACTGTTCAACATACTAAAACAGGGATATGCCATAATATCATTCAAAAACTACACTCTAAGTTCAGGACTTACCTTGCAAATGCAGCAGTGGATGCATTTTCAGTTCAGGACTGACTCTGTCTGATGCAAGCAGGGCACAGCCAGTACATGGGGAATTACAGGCTATCTGAGTTGTCAGGCATAAATTTTACAATGTATGTGAGAAGGAGAAAGGTATTAGGCACCTAGGTGGTCAGTGAATGTGCTACGTGTTGTCTTTTAGCCAAAGCAAGTGCATACTGAGTACACCTATGTCTGCATGCAGCACAGCAGCTGGTGGTCCACCTCTGACCCCTCCACTGACTATGGCTGTAGTGACCCAGGCATTGGTGGGGGAATGTGTGACTCTTCCCCTAGCTGATCCTACTGCAGCTGTTTCTGCAAGATCAGATTGTGTAGCATAGCACATACAGTGAATACTTGTGCACATGTCTCTGGATTATACTGCAGGGCTCCACCAAATGTATCTAAGAACCAAGACCATGACTTCAATAGCCCAAACACATGCTCTATGATGATTCTTGTCTGAGCGTGTGCCTCACTATGATGTTCTTCCATGGGTATGTGTGCACTTCTGATGGGTGTCATCATCCACAGTTCCAGTGCATAGCCAGCATCCCCCAGTAAATGGCCCTGTGAGATACCCCCCCTAGCAAACATCTGATACAGCTGTGATGTGGGCCAGATATGAGAGCCATGATAACTACCAGGGTTGCCAGCACACACATTCAAGATTATTCTTGGGCATTGCACACAACTTGACAGTTGATGGAGTGGTATCCCTTGCAGTTCATATAGATTCTACCCTGATCACCAGGTGCCTTGATGTGTACATGAGTAAATTCTATGGCACCCAGTACTTCAGGATAGTGCACTACAGGGTAGAACTGTTGCATATTGCTAGAACTCTCTTCAGAACTATGGGGAAAACATGTGCTCATTGGCATGTATGAGCATAGCAACCAGGAATTGGTGGAGGATCCTGGATACTGATGCCTGTGACACACCCATCATGTCCCCAGTTGGTCTTTGAAAAGCACCTGTAGCTAATATTCTAAGGGCTACAAATACTTTAGTTTCCACTGGGATGGGCTCCTCTTGATTGTTTCTGGCTCTGAGTTGAGGGTGGCAGAGCTCACAAAGCTCTTGCCAGGTGTTCCTGTCCATCCTGTAGTGCTCTACAGTCTCCAAGTCATGTAGTAACTGATAAGCTACCCTGGGCCTGAATACTTTTCTCCTTCTCAGCCTAGGCCTGCTGTCACCAGCAGCAGCAGCAGCACTGACTTCCACCTCTAGCACACGCAGATGTAGAATAGCTGCATAGCTGCAGCAGCCTTAGCATTGTGTCAGTTAAAATATCTTCTTGTCACTACTCTAATGGTATTGAAGTATTTAGGAAAAACAAGAATGGTGGTTACATGAATGAGTTACACAGGACATCTAGTTTGCAGTGACAAGCACTGTCCACATAGCTGCAAACCGGATACTCCTGATAGTGATTGATATTCTCACTCCAACAGTCTAATCAATAAAAAAGGGTCTGTTGCCATAGATATGAACTTTCCTACTGTCTCTGTTACCAGCTTGGTGGATTGGGGCATTATGAGGCAATGTAGAAATTGCCGCATGTTTACTGACAACCAGTTAATTCTCAAACAAACTGATACGGTATGTGAGAGATGTATTTACACAACGTCACTAGAGGCCAAGCTCTCACATAAAAGTGCTCCTAATGTCAATAAGGTTGTCAGTAGTACACATGCTGCACCCATCACGCACAATTCAAAGAGACATATAGACCCACATATACTCAAGCACTTACATGTAACCTTTCTAAACCACAAAAACCTCCTAGACAAAGAATACATAAGAAATACCCTCAGCAGCTCCAAATGCACTCTTTCAAAACAGCACCCACATCAGCACAAAGAGCCTCTACTTCTAAGCCCATAAGGCAAGTCACCACACAATCTAACATTCTAGTCATTGGAGACTTCATTGTCCCTCTCACCATGCTAAGTAAGGAGAAAGCTACAGTCCATTGCTTATCAGGAGCTAGGATCTGCCACATTATGCATCATTGGATGACAATTACCAATATGACTCAGTCATAGTCCATGTGGGAGTAAATGACCTGAGACATACCTCCCTAGACTAGATGAAGAGAGACATCATAGAACGTTTGGAATATGTGTCTCAGGCTGGTATGAGCCTACCACTGAACAGCAATCTACCTTCTCCAAGGATGATGCCACAATACGAACAAAATATGATTGTTTTAATAATTGGCTTATTTTCTGGTGTTATTCAAAGGGGGTACAATATTTGTCAGAATAGAAGGAGATGGTCAACAGATCACACTGCTTGCCAGGGATGGTCTGCACCTCTCCCCTCTAGGCTTTCAAATATTAGCTAAAACATTGCCTTCCCTCATGGTGCCTATTTTAGACAATGCCAAACTGAAAGTACTTCTGACATAGCAAATCAAAATCAAGAAAATCTAAAGGTATTACTGCTCAATGCTAGGAGCCTAAACAAAAAACTCCACTGCTCTCTTTACCCTAGAGAATGCTATTTTCTGTGCAGTCTAAGAGACGTGGTTTAAAGTCATGGACAACACACCAACAGTGCAGGGTTATAAAGCCTTCCACACATTTAGACCAGCTACTTCACAGGCAGGGACTAAAGGTGGTGGTGTCTCTATTTACATCAAAAATAAATATACTTCAAGGCTGGTCAAACAGGACAATCCACTTGAGCTGCTCCATGTTCAAATCACCATAAGTAAAATCTAATACAACTTCCTTGCAAGCTATAGGTCCCCCTCTATGACCTAGGAAACCCATACCATGTATTTAAACTTATTAGAAACACTAACCATCCAACCCAATACCATATTCATGGGTGACTTTAATTACCCCACTACTAACTGGGAATCCTATACAACATCAAACATACATGCACAAAGATTCCAGGATTTTGTAAACACAAACTCCCTGGACCAGATAGTCAATACCCCAACCATGGCTACAACCATACTGGATCTGATCCACATTAATATGGGAGAGTGCTGCACACCCCCTACTGTAATGCCTTCCCTGGTAAGGTCAGACCACAAAATGGTCTCTTTTGAAGTAAAAATAAAATGTAGACCCCCAGCTAAACCGGGAATATTTAGATCTATTCTAAGGCTAACCTCCTGCTGTTAAGTGAGAACCTAGCAAAATTTCAAAACCCTATAAATCCTGTGAACACTTCTGCCGATGCAAAATTGTTTACAGAAATCCTGTACAAACATGTTAATAGCTGCATAGAGGCAGCTGTACCCACCAGGAAGAAGTACAGAACTAACTCAAAAAACAAGCCACCCTGGTGGAATCACAAAATCAGTCGGATGTATAACAGGAGGAAGAAAATCATGGCAAAAATTAGGAGGTGCAGCACCCAGCTGGATAAAAGCACTCTCATTAAACTAAACAAACAACTTAGAGGACAAATAAAGTCTACCAAAGTCAACTAGGCCTCCCAGGCCAAGGACAGCCACAAAGCATTCTTTAGCTATGTCCACAACCTTTAAGGCAACACACAATTGTGGGCAGAGCTTATTGTAAATGGAGCCACCAATACTGAGCCAGAAGGCATAGCAAACCTCCTGGCTGATAAATTCGGCTCCAACTTTACTCCTCTCTCCCCCTCAACCTTCCCTCAGGAAATATCATCAAATATAACTCCCTCTACTATCACTAGGGAACAGGTCATTAATGCTCTCTCTAAGACCAAGAACACTGCATCAATGGGTCCAGACAATATCCCAGGATGCATTCTAAATAGCATGAAACATGACCTATCAGGACCTCTGGAATTACTGTTTAACCGTAGGCTCCAAACAGGCTTTGTACCTCATGAGTGGGGAAAGGCAACTGTCATACCTCTGCACAAAGGTGGGCCATCTACAGACCCTGGAAACTATAGACCCATAAGTCTCACTAGCCTGATATAGAAAGAATTATCATGGAGATGACCAGTAGAGATATAGTAAGCCTCCAGACACTGGACCCAACCTAGTTTGGTTTCGTAAAGGGCAGATCATGCCTATTCAACCTGGTGGACTTCTTTGAGAAGGTCACCAAAGCAATGGATGAGGGCAAAATCCTTCAAACTGCCTACCTTGACCTGGTCAAGGCATTTGACACAATACTCCAGTCAGGCATTGTTGACAAACTCAAGAGGTTAATTACAAACCCGTATGTCACCCAGTGAATAGCCAACTGACTCACAAACAGGACCCAGAAAGTTAGACTTGGGCAGTCCACCTCTACAAAGTGGCCAGTCACAAGTGGAGTTCCTCAGGGATCAGTCCTTGGACCACTCCTCTTTGGCATTTACTTCCCAGAACTCAAGGCCAGTGTCAGTGGTATCTGGCTGACTAAATTTGTAGATGACTGCAAATTAGGAGCTGTCACTGAATCTCACACTGACACAAATGTTCTCCAGGAGGGGCTGACACAAACAACTGTTATCAGAGTCATGGACTAAAACTAAATGCCAGGAAATGCATAATAGTATCCTTTGGGAAGTCATCCATCCCTAGTAACTATTATATTGACAACACACCCCTTAGAGCTGACACAGTAGTCAGGGACTTAAGGACACACATGGATAGTAATCTAGCCTTTGATCATCACATGCCTACAGTGGTGAGGAAATCATTCTATGTTATGTAACTTATAAATAAAGGTATGGCATCTAAGTCCAAGGAAGTCAATGTTCCCCTGTATTCGGCATTCATGATACCTATCATTAAGTACAATGCCCCTTTGGTATGTTCCTAACCAAGCATATCCAACAACTAGAATATCCACAGAGGTTCCTCACTAAAAGAATACAGGGCATAAGTAACATGTCCTATGCAGACTGCCTCAAGGCCCTATCCCTGTATTCTGTCTCCTACAGACTTTTGAGGGGAGATCTATGCCCGGCATACAGGGCATTCTCAGACCCCAATCTAATGGACCTCCTGCATATCCACAAAACAAACAGTACCAGAATTACCCATTCTAAAGAGTTAAACCTTGCCTGTAATATAAATAGGACCTGCTGGAGAGACAGGTATGTATCCCAAAGACTACCCTGTCTATGGAACAAGCTCCCCATTTATGTGAAGCAGAGTTCCTTCCTAATCCAATTCAAGTGCAACTTGGACAACTGGATGGGAAACCAGAAATTCATCCCTGGTTGGGCACCTATGTCTCTCATGCAAACAGGTAACCTGTAAATGATTCATCTCCCAGACCCATGTTTACACTTATCAAGGGTATCAGAACTCGTCAGTGATTTCGGATGCATGGCTAGGCTTAAAAGGCTCTTGTGGTCGTTAGCCTAGTAAACCTATGAACTGATAGCATGTTGAATAGCTGTACTGTGTTTGAATGGCTCATGAAAATGGAATTCACCTGCTTTTTATGTAATTAGCATCTATTATACATATCTGCTGCTTGCTCATCAGTGCACTAGGTGTACCTCCATGCACCTCTGTGCACACCAACACAGCTACACATAAATTATGCATGTCAAATTTGTAATTACTTTCCTCTATTCCCGTGATACCGAGCAAACATTCAGTATAAAAAGGAAAGCTTGCTCACCCTGTACACGAACCCAGGACCTTCTCCACTCTATCCCTACACATATACATGGTGCTGCAGGATAATTCATATCACAAACACAACAAAAGCTGTCATTCATTCCTCCATTGCATGATAGTGCAAATGAGGACATTAAAAAATGTACAAAAATTATTTAAAATGGACAGAGAAAACACATTTTATCACAAAATTCCGAGGATGACATACAACTTATGATTTAAGCATACCTCACATGCACTTTCACCTTACAGAGACCTACCTGTACAACTTTGTAAATGTAACCTGACACACACCCCTGATTTCATCACTCACTGTTGACATCCATTGAAAAACAACACAGTGGAAGTGCCTTAATGGAGTGAACATCCCTATAGGGTTACTCTTTTTTTGGTATTCAGCAATATAAGTCAGTTTTTACCTAATTTGCATCTTCACCATGCTGACAGTTTGCAATCTACACAGTTAGTAGCCTTACCAGCATAGAAACTACATGGGAGCACAATGTTGTAAACACAAAGGAGGCTATTCCTTTGCCCATATATCTGCTACATTCTCCATATGCTTACAGTATAATATAATAATAGTCTGTTTCAGGATGTTCAAATATTGTAGCAGTCTGCATTACATACAATTACATTTTAGAGGTGGGGGAGCAAAAGTGTGTTTATGTCATGGCCCTTATAAATGTATTTTTTGTTTTGTAACTGTGATATTCTATCATCCACAGTGTGTAATTAGGCCATAATATGTGTGAGATTACATGTTGAGGTCAGTTCTGTACAAATTTTAAGACCTTTTACTTGCTCTTGCTTTCATATAGACTCCTTTCTGTGGCTGTATTCGGATAGTTTCTGAATACACGGCCAACACGAACACAGAGTCTACATGGTTGCTTTAGATGTAGTTGAATCACTCCACCATGTTGATTTGCTTCATTAACATAAAATTCAGCTATTTATGCTGTAATTTGCATGCCGTGAAAGTTTCCATATTTGTGGGTTTATGCACCACTGCTTGGAGTTTACTAAATCTAAAACTTGTTACACCTGTGTACTCTCTGTGCCGCAATGCGCACATGGTAAAAATTATTGTGTAGTCTTTCATGAATCCCTAACAGATGTGTGTATGCATCAAACTCTCCCTTTTGTATAACTATACCACTGTTAAAATGTATGTAAGTTATCACACTGCCTTGTTCCCAGTCTTTACCTCTTTATAGTGCCAACAAGTCTTTCTCTGGTAGTCACTGAGGAAACTCTCCTTTTACAATCTCAGCTTTATTTTCACCTCACAGTAGCATACAATAGTCACCACATCTCTCTTTTAGCTCCCACCTCCTCACCCTTTAAAGCCACCTCTTTCTCTCAGTTCCCTTCCACAAGTTTGACTACTTACCCTTCCTTCAGCTTCCTCACCTATTTTGGAACCTCGACTTTCTCCAAAGTGCCTAGCTCCTTGTCTATCAAGCTCTTAGATATCTCTCAACATATTCTGGTACTAATTGCATTTTTACTCTCTCCTTAGTATCTCACATTCTTCATCCTGCTCCACCTCAGATAGACACAGGTACAGCTGTCCTCCACCCTGTTTCCCATACCCATTAGCATTAGCCACATCTTTGTTATAACTTTCCAAACTAAATATAGGTCCCATAGATTTGGTTACAGCATGCATTCATTGTATGCTACTTTTTTTGGTAATTTTTTGTCATTGGTGTGAGTCATCAAACTGCAATAGTTGTTGGAAAATGGAGTTAGTATATTTAATTCATGGGGGTGTCGAGAGTATGAGGGATAAAGCCCCCACCAACAAAAATGCAATGTTTCTGGTTATTTTAGTTGATTGCAATCTTTTTTTTTTTTTTTTAGATGAAAGTGACCCTCAATGTACTTTTTTGACTTATTTACTGTTGATGAAAGTGTTTTAGCCATTTAATGATATATATTCATACACATGCACACATGCGCACACACACACACACGCATAGATATATATATATATATATATATATATATATATATATATATATATATATATATATATACATACATGTATTTGCACATACATACGCAGACACCTTTGGGATTGTCATCTCAAAACCTCTGACAACATTGTTATTCTAGGATATTTTAATATTCACCTCCATGAACCTATAATAACAGCTACCTTGGATCACCTCTCCAACCTAGGCAAGACACAACTAGCTCTGGAACTTACCACAGCAAATTTGAGATTAGAGAATCACTCAATACCAACTGCCCCAGTTTTACCCCCCCCCCAGGATTCTTCCAGCTTTACTAAGTAACCACTGCATCATCATATTCTAAATTCGGGCACACTTAGAAACTAACTCCTAAGCTAATCTCTTCCCAGTCTAAGAATAAAAAGAACCTGGATGTATTAAATAAAGACTTAATCAACACCAGATGGTCTCCTTATAACATTGATATGGGACCACACAATTGCAGTAGCCAGTTTTTTACTACACAGCTATAGTATAAATATGTCCTAAAAATAGCCATACAATTTAAAAATGCATAGAACAATAAATAATGGAAGAACTCTTTATCCTCTTTAAGCTACTGTACACTTTCTGATAAACATCCATTCCCTCTGTCCTCACCACGTTACTTATTTCTTTACTCATAATTTAATCTACCATCATCATTCCCTCCTCTAGTAATGCATTTTAACCACCTACACCAATTCTATTTTCTCCACATCTTCTTTCTGACTTGCTGTTTTAACTTCCACAGTATCAATGATATGTATACAATTTTTGGAATATTCCTGAAATGTATTCTTTGAATACTAAACACGGTGCATTTACATTTAAATGTACCTGTGTTCCTTATGTATATGTTTCTTCTTATGTGAATTAATCTGTGTACATGTATACAACTATAAGTGATTTGCACATCACTTTAACGTACTTTATCTAATGTTGATAACAATTCCTTGTAATTTTCAACTTCCCAACATGTGGAAACTACACATTCTCAAACCACTTTCCAAAGTTCCAAATCAGCCTCTGCAGATGACTTTTGCCACTTCTCATTCTGCCAACAGTTCGTAAAATGTTTGAAATGATCATTTACTTTTAAACTTTCTGATATTTGAGATCCCATAAATGACTTGTTTGTAATCAGTATGGCTTCTGGGCCAGGAGAAGTATCCAGACCACATTATGCATCCTCACAGATGACCTTCTGATGAACGTGAACATAGGCAATCTTATAGGTTCAATTTTATTTAACCTAACTAAGCTCTTTGAACTGTTGGACTACTGCCTTCATTTTAACTCATAGGCTTGAATACATAACCAAGCCATTCCATGCTTTAAAAGTTTTCTAGCTGACAGAAAATCTGCAGTTAAAACAGGTACCTCAATCCCATCTACCATACCTCTCTTTAGAGAAATACCACAGTGATCTGTCCTTCCTCTAATATTATTTTCCATATTCATATTCTCTTTACCAGCTAATCTGCTCAATTTACTAAACATGCCATGTGCAGATAATATGGTGAACTATTGATCCAAATGTTGTCACAGCTTAATTGGACAATGACTTGAAGAAGATGTTCTATAGCTCCTTAATTGACTAGTACCTAAAGAACTGATCCAGAATACCAAAATAAAACAAAAACATTTGGGATATTCAGAACAAAACACAAGCTTTCCTCTGTACCCAAAGGTAATCTGGTTGGATGAACACCTCACTGGTGATTATCATATTAAAGTAACAAAAAATGTAATTTAAGTCTCACCAGTTTTAGGCAAGGATGACTTCACTTTTTGTTTCCAGCAGGTAGAGTAGCAAATGGCAAATGAGTATGTCTTGCACAGTTATAGTCCAGAATCTTTTAATCAGTTCTACCTCAAAAAGATTCACACTTCACTACAAGCCCCAACTAATATCACATGTCAGCTTCATTACCTTAGTTATTTGTGAAGCCTCAATATACTCATGGTTTCATAAATGAATGGCAGCACACTAGTTCTGCTTCCTAAGTGCCTGCCAGTTGAACCCACAACAGCTTGTACCGGGGGCAGCATCCTCTCCTCCCTACCATAGTACAAGCACTGCTTCAGTTAGTCAATATTGTAGCAAGGTTCCAGGAGAATGTAAAAACACAACAGTACCAAAGCACAAAGGAAGTGCATGTGTGGAACTGAGGATCTACACTTATGCACCTGTCTTTACAGTATCTAAGAGCTCAGTAGAAAGAACATTGCAAGAAGGCCTACAATTCAGGTTATTCCATTCTGACTTAGTTATATGACTGAGATATACCTGCATTTTAGCATAGTCTATGATTCAGTACCACACAAGAGACTGATTAGCAAGTATAAGAGGCCAAGAGTGTGAGGTGGTTGTAAAACCAGCAGGAAAATGCTTGGGCAAGAACCAAATTTTATTTGCAACAGAGCGATGTTAAAGGAGTTATAGCTGGTAGGTTGAGTCACTAAACAGCCTGTCTTGAGCACAATCCTTTGTTGGACTCACAACACTTTTCATTCATTATACAAGATTTCATAAGAAGCATTGTGAAAACAATTATTCTTTTGGTAGGCGTTACTAAGATGAAGGGGGTTTCAGTGGAAGGTGTTTGGTAAGGGCATTGAGAATAGCCTTTGGATGGATTCAAATACGTTTTTACAAAGCATACAGTATTTCAGGAAGGAAAGCAAGAAATTACCAAAGTTATTCTCAGAAAGGTTGGAGAAATGCTGATCTCAGCTAAGAACATAAGGTGAGAGAATGAACTTCCAGAAGAACTCAAAGAGGTCTGCTGCACACAGCCAGAATATTATTAATGTAAATGTAGAAGAGGTTCATTATAACATGCTGGTATACTTCACAGTCAAGGAGAGTCAGGGTGTCTCTATGCATGCATGCATTAGGTGCTGTCCTCCCAATTCAGATGAATGCATGTTGATGTTCACCTTTGTAGGGGAACATATCCCATACAGAGGGTGTGTTGAACTGTGTATTTAACCATATCAGGAAGGTGGATATGCTGTGTCATGCCATAGGTGATCTGTGATGTTGTCATAGCCCATTGATTCTGTGTGATAGGCCTGGATGAAGGTAAGACAGTCCATACTGCCCATTGTGATCTGGCCTATGGTTTGACACAATCCCCCATGCAGGTATCATTGCCCTCTCAGCTGGGGATTAACCCTTACATCAGTAGATGGGTAATCAATTGGTTCACTGAGAGAACACATACTGTGAAAGTTGATGAATCAACCTGTACCAGTAGAGCTGTCACCATTGGAAAACCCTGAGTATCTGTGCTTGGCCTTTCATTGTTTGGACTCTATTTCTAGACAGTTCAGGCTAAAGTATATGGCCTTTGGCTTACCAAGTTTTCTGATTTTTGTATATTGGGTGCAAATATAGTACAGGAGGAGCTAACACAGACAAGTAAATGGTGATAAAGGCACACAATCTGCAAATAAATGCAGAAATGTGTCTTTTTTATTATTCATCAGAGAAGTGGAATTCCATGTTATCACAGCATTGACAACAGGCCTGCTAGGCTGAAACTCAGTGATGCAAGCACTGGGAACACATGCAGATAGCAATATGAGCGTCAGCCACCAAGTGTCCATACTGGTATTGAAAGCCTGTGTTGTGCACATCTTAAATAATGTCATCATATTCAGATCTTAGGATTGTATGACAGCAGTGTAGTCAGACCTCATCAGAACACTAATAGATTATAATGCTCTCTTTTGCATGTACCTCACAAGACACATGCAGCAGCTGGAGAGGCCACAGGGCTTTCTCAGCAAGATAACACAGGGCCTAGAAACCATGTCATGATGTATGTGGAAAGATTAAAAGCCATGTCACTGTAATCTGTCTTCTATAGGATGAAGTGACTTCTGCCTGGCCTCTAGACCAGTATCTGACCCTGCCCTGGTGGGAGTACAGCATATCCAAAAATCTGATATAGCTGATGACATCAGCAGTGTCTGCTGAGGAGAATATGGTAAGAACAGGGTCTCACAGGCTGGTGTAAAATGTTCTCTGTAATGTCAAGTAAGAGCTCACACACACACACACACACACACACACACACACACACACACACTTGACTGCAGTAAGAATAAAGCCCCTACCTATCTAAGTACACATATTACAGAATTCAGTACTTTAAGCAAGTTCTACAGCACAATTCTGACTCTTACAAGAGTGCAGGTGAGCTTATAGTAGATGATATCAGCAGACCACGTGGGAGACAAGATGTTTAGTGGGCTGCATGAAATGGATGTGTAGGCATCTGCTAGAATCAAAATACTGTTATTCTATAGCATTGCAGTAGTAGCTATGGGATGCACACTTGTGCTCTTCTGTTTAGACACACAAACACATACACAAACATACCGAGTTGACTGCAGTGAGAATAAACCCCTACCAATCTAAGTACACAGACTACAGAATTCAGTACTTTATGCAAGCATGACAGCACAAGTCTGACTTTTACAAAACTGCAGATGAACTTATCAGCAGGCCATGTTGGAGACAAGATGTTGGGTGGATTGCATGAAATGGATGTGTAGGCATCTGCAAGAATCAAAATACTGTCAATCCATGGAGTTGGAGCAGTAACTGGAATACACAGTTTTGATCTTCTGTCCAGACACACACACACACACACACACACACACAATCTGTTGACTGCAGTGAGAACAGAACCACTAACTATCTAAGCACAAAGACAGCAGAACACAGTACTTTATGCAAGTGCCACAGCAGAAGTCTTACTTTTACAAGAGTTAAGGTGAACTTATACTAGATAACATCAGCAGGCCATGTAGGAGACAAGATGTTTGGTGGGCTGCATGAAACTGATGTATAGGCATCTGTAATGAAAATACTATCAATCCATGACATTGGAGCAGTAACTGTGGGATACACACATTTGTCTTTCTGTCTAGAAACACACATACACACCCAGTTGGCTGTAGTGAGAACAGAGCCCCTACCTATCTGTACACAGACTACAGAACACAGTAGTTTATGCAAGTGCCATGGCACAAGTCTGACTTATTACAAGAGGTCAGGTCAACTTATAGTAGATGGCATCCACAGGCCATGTGGGAGACAAGATGTTGGAAGTCCTGTATAGGTTCTTAGCTTCATAGGTTCATAGGAGGCTACTAGCCTAATAGCCATAGGGCATTAAGAAGCCTAGCTACAAGTACCCTTACTAGTCATTGTTAGCAGAGCAGTTTTGTGAGCAGCACCAACTGACCTTGTCCATGAGGAACATAGGTGCCACCCCAGAGGTGACTTTACAATCACCCAAACAGTAGTCAAGGTTGCACTTGAACAGGGTCATTGGGAAGCAATGCTTCATATGCAGTGGGAACCTATTACAGAGAAGTGTGAATTGCTTGGCAATATATCTGTCTTTCCAGCATGTTCTGTTTATGTAACAGGCTAGGTTTAGGACTCTGAGGTAAGTTATTCTTGTCCTGTTTGATTTGCAGATGTCCAGCATTTCCAGTAGGCCATGGTCCACGATTGCTCTGTGGGTCAGGAATAGGTCACCTCTTAACAGCTTGCATGATACTAAGTACAGTGACAAGGCTTTCAGTGTTTCCATGTATGTCATGTCTGGATGCCCTGGATTCTCCCAGGTACAAACCTGTGTTGTCTCCAATTGCTGCAGGTGTCTGGTGAGGTACAGAGAAAAGGGAGCAGTGGACTCAATTAGTGGTCTGATAAGGGTAGAGTACAGCAGAGGTATGACCACCCTGGTCTTGGATGTGATGCCCATATGTATGAGGTGCACAATGCCGAATGTGTGTGTGTCACTCTTTTTTAATTTCTGGGGGTTTCAAATATCATGACAGGAATAGACTCCATTCCTAAGTAAAAGTACGATTGAAGTTCATGAAATTAGTACTGTTTCAATCTTTGATGTCAGCCAGTCGTGCTCTTCCTAGTACCTGCAATGTGCCCAGTAATGAATCCTTCTGCAGTTTGTATGGAGTTAAATGTATTGGTAACATATCTAAATATGATTGTAAATTATTTTTTATAAGACCCATTGCTCCTACTATTATTGGAACTGTCTGGGTATCTTTCTTCCACATTGCTCTCATTTCTGCCTGCAGATCATGATAGTTTATGACTTTGTGTCTCTCTGCATACAAGACACTGTAGCCACTGGGTGTGGCAATTTCAATGATCAATGCTACTCTTGTTTTCTTTTCTTGGACCACTATATCAGTTTTCTAGCATCTGTCTTTTGAACTGTTGGTAATGGGTTATCCCATGTGATGTAGACTTCTTCATTTTCTATGATGCTTTGTGTTTCCAGTGTTTTTAGCCACTTCAATACCATGTTTTCACAATCCCCAGTGCAACAGTCTCATCACATTATTATGCCCTTCAGTATGCAGTCCTTCTGCCATTAGTATGTTGCAACCAACAACAATGTGTGCAACTGTTTCCAATTCGGTTTTGCAAAACCTTTATTTGCCTATTTCTCCCACATGTTCAGTGGACTTTATAAACCGACATGTACACAGCCCACTATCTTGGGCTACCAATATTAACCTTTCATCTCTTGGTTTAAATTTGCCTCTCCTTAACCATTCATGTGTTCATTCCTGATCAACATGAGGTTCTTCCAGAAGTTTTCTATACTTGCAACTATATTTATGCTGCTTCCACATTTCTTGCCTTCTCATCTGATCCTTCACCTTATATTCTTTCTTTTGTTTTTTGGTACATTCAGCTGCTGCTTGATTTTTATCTACTTCTTGTTTGATTTCCATTCCTGCTTAATGCTGATAAGCTTCTGCTAGATCAAACAGAGAAGTCATCTTAGATTTATTCTCCTTATGTTTCAAAACTTACAGTATGTTTGGGTCTTGTGAGGTCAGCAGATATGTGTGTGGAGTCCCAATCACTTGGTGAGCAGGAAGCATCCTTCTTGTTTTCCTATCTAATCTACCCAACATGTTTTGGGGCCAGTCAATCACTCCAAAACTGTAAGTTAGGATAGGAAGAGCAAATTGCTTTATAACTTGGATTTTGTTCCTAGATATCAGTGCTGTTTTCAGAATTAATTTAAGTCTTCTGAAGTATTCCTTACTAAGTTTTATTTGCATTTGTGCATGTATTATTGTTGATCCTTCATCAATTCCCAAATATTTATACACTCCTTCTTGCTCAAGTTCTTTTATATCACATTCTAATCCAAAATTGATATTTTCCTGGTGTTGCAGTTTTCCTGCCTTAAAGATTGTTTTTGCACATTTATCAAGACCAAATGACATTCTTATATCATCTGAAAAAGATTTGACAACTTGCAGTTGTGCTTTCACTTCCGCATCTGATAAGCTATACAGTTTTAAATCTTTGACAAAGAGAAGGTGAGAAGTCTTTACACTGTGTTGTTTTCTAGGATTCAGATTATAGCCATTGCCTAAGCTGTTGAGTAAACAGCTTAATGGATTAAGAGCAAGGCAGAATAATAACAGTGACAGAGAGTCACCCTGGAATATCCCCCTTTTGAATTTTTATCCCTGGGATAACAATTTGTCCTTCATCATGGCTTAATTGTAAAGGGGGTTGCCACTGTTTCATGGTCACTGTAATGTAATCAATCAGTGTGGGGTGTATCTTATACATTTTTAAGCACTCTTTTATTCATGAATGAGGGATACTATCAAATGCTTTTTTGTAGTCAGTCCATACCATACTTAGATTTTTCCCCTTTTTATAGTTCTCCACTATGACTTTATTTAACAAAAATGATATTTTGTTCCATATGACTTTCTTTGATTGCCCTTTTGTTCTACTGACATAATTGAGTTTTCTTCTAAATGACTATAAACTCTGTCGGCATCAATCCTCGTGTATAGTTTATACATCATCGATAGGCAAGCTATTGGTCTATAATTTCTAGGGTAGCTTGCAAGTTCATTCTTAAGTAGGAGCATTGTTTTTCCTGTTGTTAGCCAGGTTGGTGTCTGTTCTGGGTGCACATATAAATAGTTCTTACTCATAGCTAAATCTTAGTGCAAAGATGTTAATACTTTTAACCAGACATTATGTACTACATCTGGGCCTGGGGTTTTTCAATTAAAGGCTTTTCCTAACTTTGTTTCAATCGCTCTAGCTGTTACTTCATCCCATTTCATATCCTGTACCTTTAAACTTCTTATTCTTTTTTTTTTACTTTTTCTGTCTATTTAGCATCTTTATTATGTTCCACAGGATCTTCATAGATACTTCTCAAAAATCTTTTTTTTGGCGGTTTTTCAATTCCTTTTACCTTATTTCCCAGTTCTCTATAAAATCTTTTTGGGTCCTCAATAAATTGCTTATTTTGCACTTTTCCTTTATATTTATCTTCGTATCTTCTAAGTTTTTCCACCTGTGCTGAAATTTTTAGTTTGTTATTTGCGATAGTGCATGATTTATCCTGGTTTGTTCTAATATTGCACATTGCTTTTATCACATCTATCTTTCTTAGTATTTTTGTTGATCTATTCCCTCTTCTATCTTCTATAGTCTTCTAACAGTGACACGTTTTGTCTCAATGTCTTTATCATTTTCTCTTTTTGATACTTCCATGATGGTATTCGATTTCTCCACTTCCTTTCCCTCACTACCCTGTATTCTTGTGGCAAAACCTTATCTGTTATTAATTTAACTGCACAATAATATATCCTGTTTACTTCTGTTATATTGCACTGATCTCTATGAACAGTCCTAATTACTGTGTTCATTTGTTTTATCAGACTTCTGACTTTTTGGGTTTTATTAACCTTCTGCAGTCTATTTCTTTCATTGATCTTGATATATCTGCCCATGTCTATTAAATCAAGCAATTCTTCTCTTATCTAATTTTCTTTCAAACTGAGGGCACATCTCTTGTTTTTCAATTCCTGCAGGCATTCTATAGAAGGTTCTATAGCATCTTCCTGTGACACAGTCTCATCAATTTCATCCTGTGCTGTCCACTGTGCAATCATATGGGAAATCACTGGCCTATTAAGCCTCAACATTGACTGCATCACTCTTTCCTGTTCCTTCCCTTGCTGTCTAGCTTCAAGTGAACATTTATACTGGTTTCCTGTGGAAGGCTCCAAATTATCTTTATATGGCACCTGACCAATTGCTTTCTGTTCCACTGGTTTCCCTTTAATTTGGATATCCATTACTCTAGCCTGTTGTGGTGCTTTCTGAATTAGATTTTCTACACTAAATCCTTCACTTTGCAGGTACTCCATAACCTAAGTTTCTATTTCTTTAACTTCTCCATTACTAATCTCCTTTTCTAATTTTCCTCTTTGTCTTCTTATTTTTTGTATTGTAAAATGTTCCATGTTTGGATTCATTTGTCTGTATTTCTCTTCAAATATCTTTGGTGCTGTTCTTTTTGTATTGGTTAGTTTTGTTTTCTCCTTTGCAAAAATATTACACCGTATTAAATCTCTTTTTCTTTCCCATGTCCAGATTTCTTCTTCAAATATTTCCTGATCTTCCTGTTTCTCCCTGTTTTGGGGACTCATTCCGTCCTGCTGTGATGTAACCTGTGTTAGAACTTCTGCATCAAGTCCTTCAATTCACAGTCACACCACAACTTCAGCTTCTACTTTTTTTAACTTCTACTTTACTGATCTTTTCTATGTTCCATCTTTCTGATATTATTTTTTATTGTGAAATTTTCCATATCCAGATGCCTTTGCCTATATTTCTCTTCAAATATCTTTGGGGCTGCCTAATTTGCATTGATTAATTTGGCTTTCTCCTTAGCATAAATATTGCACCATATCAAATCTCTCTTTCTTTCCCATGTCTATATTTATTTTTTATATTTTCCACATATCTTTTGGTTTTGTTGTTTATATTTGTGCACTTCCTCAGATGCTTCTTTTTCCAAGCAGATCTAGATTTCTTGATCTATATACTGTTTCTCACAAATCTATTGTATTAATGAACGCAAATTTTCATTTGAAGCTTCAGACAATTTTTCTTGTGGAAGAATTTTTCTTTCCTCTAATTTCTCTCTTAATTGTTTTGTATACCTTGTGTCTGGAAATTATGGCCTTTTTGCATAATAGTAACAATACATAATTTCTTTCCTATCCTCAATAGCCCACTTTATCATCTTTATGGCTCTTCTTTGGTCTATCAGTTTTTGTGATTTTTTGTGGACTACTACTTCCTTCTACAACAGGGGGGCATCCTCCCCCTGGGCATTGTAGGAATGTTTCTATATTTTGAGGATTTTACACTGTCATCTTTTCCAGTCCTGGCACCAGTGCTCCTACCAGGATTGGGCACTTTTTTATAATGGGTCTTGTGAACTCAGCTATCTTTTTTAGTTTTTGACCTATTTCTGTCCATGATATTTGCTATATAAATGCAGTCTATATAGCAGTGTTGCCTTGGTGAGATTTTGTGTAAACAAGGTCCACCTCATGAAGGTACTCACCAAGACTTGAGGATGAATTCAATTTCAGCACTACTGCTCTCCTTAGCTTGCTGACTTTTCATATCTCCATTTGAAGACAGTGATGAAAATGTAGATTGCTATCAACATGTGCTCTCAAGTCTCACAGCACTGTGCTTGATTTTAGAGGGGTACTATGTATATCATAATTAGCAAGGGTACTTTATTTCCAAAGGGGACAATGAGGCATTGTATGCTTTAAGGCTCAGTCAGTGATTCTGGCACTAATCATTTGTGTGTGTCAGCCCCTTCTGTCATATGTTACCATCACTGGGGTACTCTATATAGATGCATCCAGTTAACAGTCATCTGCAATCCTTGTAAACCACAGGCAATATACCATTGCCTGCTTTTCAGGGAAGTAGTTTGCAAACAGTTGAGGGCCCATCAGAGATCCCTGTGATATTCTAATGGTAAGTGGCTAGTGGGGAGGTGCAATCTCCAACACTGAGAATGTGTGTTCTGTCAGTGACTCAGTTGGCTATCCATCTACTACTGTATGGCATAATTCCCACATGGGAAATCTTCATCACTATGAGACATGAATGGGGGATAGTGTCAAAGGCCTTGGATAACTCCACATAGGCGGTATGTTCTGTTATCCTTCATCAAGGTCTTTGTGGTCAGGATCAAAGAAGTCCACAAGGTTCAATAAGCAAGATCTACCCTTGACAAAAACAAAATGGGTCAGGTCAAATGTGTTGAAGGTCAGCTATGTCCCTGTGAATATGTTCCATGCTAAGTCCTTCCCTAGCCTTGCAGGTAAGGGATTTTTGGTGTATGGGTTAATAGTCGTGGGTCTGCATGTTACCAGATTGCTTTGCATTGCATATTACACAACATTTGATATTACATTTTGCAGTGTAGGTGATAGATGTGTGATAAAAGTACTGAGACGCCATGGTTGTAGTGCTTGGGGGCTGGCAACACATGAGTGTATTGTACATATGTGACATTGTTAGACAGGACTTTAGTTGGCAAGCAGTGGGTTTGGGCAACAGTTGGCAAAGTGCATATGCAAGCAAGATACACATGTTTGTGTGTAGCTAAACAGTGCACAAACTTGGGCTGCATTGCTAAAGTCTGACACTTAGCATTGAGTCTATGAAACACACCTGCTGCTTAACTGACTCTGCGGCAGTACGTGTTAATGCATTGATTCATTCCTTTTTGGGGCCAGATGGTACTAGGTTTGAATCCAGGTGTATCTAATACTTTTACATACTTTAAATTACAGAGTGATAATGCAGTGACATGAATTCTTTATAGCACATGTGTTGCTGTGTGTTGGGATAGTGCAGCAGTGTTAAGCAGCATTGCACAGAGGTAACCATAGCAGTTTGTTCCACTTACCATTGCTGTGTATTGGTATGCTATGCACACCTCTGCACAAATATGAAGGCTAAAAAGAAAAGGGATATGTTGTTTTTTTAGCAACTTATGTGTGTTGTGTGCAATTCTATTTTTTGACCAGATTAAAGTGGTGAAGTGGGGTATATAGGAACGTGGTGAAATGCTGCACAAGCAGGGGGAAAAACAAAGGGAAAGCAGGGCAGGAATGTGCAGGAGGGAGGCAGGAAAGAATCATAGCTATCCATTTCTTTACCAGTGTAAACTCAACATATGTGCAAAATATTAACTGAATGTGTACTGTCACCTTCAGAGAAAGGGGTGACCACAATGCAATCATGTTGCATAGCCAATTGGACCAAATCAAGTGCATCAAGAAGACAACTTGTATGAAATGGAGAGCTATGTATGGAACATTTTTTTTGTGTGGGATAGGTTGCCATTTAATTTTTATTTTAGAGAAAGAGGAATGTTGGGGTAGAGATGTAGGTATGTCTGGGTGAGGTAAGTTGAGTAGGTGAGGAAGCAATTGCAAACAGACAAGACCAACAAGACAAGAGACAGGTGCAGTGATGAGCACAAAAGATTGTAGGACACCATGACTGAGGTGAGGGTGGGGACATCCCATGGAAACAGTCATCAAGCTGAGAGACAGTGCAAATTGAGTCCTCACACACTGGACTGTCATCACTGTCACCTCACTACTCTGGTGGCTGGAGTGCTTGATGATTCCTCCTCCTAGTACTATGAAAAGTGAGGGACAGCAGCCTCGCCAGTTGGCATAAGTGTGCACCAACAGTGTGGTGCACCAGCCTATGCACTATTCCTGGAAATTCACTGCAGTTGATAAAATCACCACCTCTGAACTGCTCCTGGAGAGTACCTCTGGACCAGCTTCTGGGCAGGACTACCTTTGGGTGTAGGTAGTGCAGGAGCAGCAGAGGCAGTTCTGCCAGGTTGGCTCCCAGACATGCTTGGAATCAGTGCTGCAGCTGGTGGAGCAGGGGCAGGCTGATCCAGTGGGGCTGGCCTATCTCACTGTGCTGTGGAGCATTTAGTGATGTGGTACACTGACATGAACACATTTTGACGACACATAATAAAAATAAAAAAGAAAATAAAAAAATTAATTAAAATTAAAACAACATACAAAAACAATGGGGGGATTCACTAAAGCCTACATGATAATTTTGACCATGTGCACGTCGTGGCGCAATGCACACATGAATGTGAAACCTTTAGATTCAGTAAATGTGGTGCAGTGGCATGATCACATGTAAACATGGAAAGTTTCAGGTCATGAAAATTACAACATAAGAAGCTAACTTGTATGCTAATGAAGTAAATCAGCATGGTGTCATGATTCAACAAGTTGTAAAATAACAGTGTAGATTCCATGTTCTTGTTGGCTGTGTATGCGAAAGTTTACTGAATACATGAGTCTACATAGAAACTAGAGTAAGTAATTTTCCATACATTTGTAGAGAACAGACCCTAACATGTAACCCCACACACATTATGACATTTCCAGGCATGCTGGATGCTAGAAAAGTATGTTAAAATTAGCAATAAGGCCTTATTAAGTACCATGACATAAATGTAGCTTTGCACCCCCAAGCGAACAATGTAATTATAACTAATGTAGACAGCTAAAAGTGTAAACCCCATGAAATATAGAATCCTAAACCTGAATTACTGTGTGCACATATATACACCTGAATAATACCCTCCCTTGACTGTACAACATTGGGCTCCCCCTCAGTTCCCCTGCCTACACAGTTGTAGATTCAGGGCTCTCAACACTATGAATATGCAAATGAGGTTAAAACTCATTAGAATTGCTAAATCCCCAAAACTTGTAATCATGTAGGCATGTTTACTTTGTGTAGGCACTTCTATGGTGTTCATGTTGAATGCATTGCTACCATGAATGCTGACAGAATTTTGATATTTGCACCGCCTACACAGCCATTTCAGGCAGGGCTTCCACCTTCTTCTCTTCAACATGCACTGATGATGTCATTCAGGATAAGTGGGCCTACAGACATCTAAAAGTCAGACTTGTGCCATGGCACTTGCTTAGAGTACTGTGTTCTATAGTCTCACTGCAATCAGCTGTGTGTGTGTCTACTCAGCAGAGTAGATGTGTGATCTTAGAGTTAGTTCTCCAATGGCATGGCTTGCTACTCTTTTCATACTTGCACAAGCCTACTCATCCATGTTATGCAGCCCTCCCAATTTCTTTTCTCCCATACGGCCTGCTGTTGTCATCCACTATAAGCTGACATGCTTCAGTATAGTACTGTGTTCTATAGCCTGTGTACTTAGATAGGTAGGGGTTCTGTTCTCACTGTACTCAACTGTGTGTGTATGAGATGTCACTTGACATTACAGAGATCCTTTTACACCAGCATACGGAATACTGTTATCACCATATGCTTAACAGACAATTTGGATGTATCACCACATGCTCAACAGACAATGCTGATTTAATCAGCTATATCAGATTATTTCATATACAATCATCCCACCAGGGCAGAATCAGTGGTCACCTATGTTTTTGCTGATAAGGGCCATGATTATTCTCTCCATGTCCTGGGAGATATGGTTGGTGAAGCTTAGGGGTTTATAGCTCCCAGGGTTGGTTGACAGACTCCTTTTGTGCAAGGAAATTACTGTTACTGTGTTCCATTCTCCTGGGACAAAGCTAGTACTTACACTGTGGTTGAAGAGAGTGACAACTGGATCTGCTAGGTCCAGTTTCAGACCATTTAGTAGGCAGCCTGTGATGTTATTCAATCCCATAGAGGCTGTTTTCCTTCCCATGAAGAGTGCAAGTATGAACTGCTGTTTGCAGATACTAGGTAGAGGACTGGTGACAGGTATGCTTTGGGGTATGTCTGACAGGGTCAAGGGTGTGAAGTTTGCCCCAAACTGTCTGATAGAAGGTTTGCAATGTCCTCAGAGTCGTGAGTTGTACCATCCACTACTAGTTCAACAAAAAGCTGGTCTTTCATTTATCGATTTCTGCCACAGCTAAAGAAAATGGATGCTACTTTAGGTTTATATGTGGCTTTAGAGAACTTTACAAGATAGCTAATTTTCTTGTTCAAGCTGTGGAGTGTGTCCTTCCTCTGCTGAGTCAGTTCCCTCTTATTCATAGGTTATACAACAAGTGAAAGTAATGTCTATGCCTGCTTGATGCCCACCAGGGTGGCTTGTTTTCTGTGAGGATATTGTTTTGACCTGCTTACATTCAGCTGACTCTATACATTTCTACAGGTGTATATACAGACCATTTGTGTACACCTATGTATAGCAGGCATTGTTGACAGAGGTATCAGGGGTTTGCAACCAATTATGGCATCAGTTAGGAGCCTATAATTTGTTTTGGATAAATGTTTTATCCTTTCTACTGTTGGGGGGTGTTGGGTATGACTGTGAATCTGAATGAGACTGAATTGTGATCAAGCCAGACCAGGGGCACCAACACACATGGATTAGTGCAAAGAACCACAATGTTGATCAGTACTAAATGTAGGACATTAGAGCCCCTTGAGGGGGTGCAGACTATCTGTTACACAGAATGTATATTAACAAAGTCCAGGAACCATAGGGTGAGCATGCTTGTGCACATATATGACTCCAAATTGATGTAAGGATAGTTGAAATCACACATCCCCAAGGTGTTTGTAGAGTGAGTGACACAAGTTGTTCCAAGTAGGCAGAGTGGTAATTGTGGTTCATAGTCGGAGACCTGTAGCTAATAATGATATGGGAGAGGGTTTAACATATAGTTAGTTGGACTTGGAGTCAAGCTATGGAGTCATACTCTTTGACCAGTCTTGTAGTGTATTTGATTTGTCTTTAATGAAGATGTACACACCTCCACCTTTGGTTCTTTCATGCTCGTTTTGATGTGTGAGCATGTGAAAAGCATTGTACCATTGCATGGCCAGGGGGTTCTCTGCAGCCTTGAACTATGTCTGTGTGACTGCACAGACATGGGCATCTTCCAAAGTAAAAATTTCTTCCAGTGAGTGCAGTTTCTGATTTACACTCCTTGCATTAAGCAGCGTAATGTTCAGTTTGTCTCTAGTGGATTCTTTTACATTGGGACATTAGTTGTTCTGACATTGCCTAAAATGGCCACTATGGAGGCGGCAAACACCTTCATATAGTACAGTGAGGTACATCTCCAGTCATTCACTGCAACATGGACTATGGCAGAGTTATAATGGAACTTGTTGTTGAGAGACTTGAATGCATGTTTGATCTGATGGACCCTGGCACCTGACAGGAGCTGACTGTGACCTTCTCTTTGTCCAGCCTGGTGAGGAGGACATCTGTGTGTCTCACTATGGAGTGGCTTATGACCAAGACATTTGGTTTTGACGTGTATTGCCTAGGGGCTTATTGGCTGAGACATTGGTGTGAGAATTATTATGTGTAGTGGATTATGTTGGGCCTGAACTATGTGCAGTAGGTTTGCACTTGGGAGGTCTCTGATCTTTAGTTAACTTTTTAGCAAGTACCTCTGTGCATGTTGGTTTATGTGTTTTGAGCTTGTTATGTGCAAGAGGTAATTTGTGTGTGCTAACAAAATGTTTGATATCTGGTTTGTTCTCATGTGAGAGAATTGATTCCAAATTCGTAGTATAGATGCAACTCTCACATGTTATATTAGTTTGTTTTAGCAGTAACTGGTTGCCAGTATACATGCGGCAATTTCTCTATTGCCTCAGGATGCCCATATAAATCTAGCTGCTTGGAGAAATGGGGAAATCTGTCTGTCCATTATGGAAGGTATATACTGTAATAACTAGTGGGGAATGGGTTACAATGACCAGATTTTAGTGTAAGACTATGAAAATGTATCTACTCTATGGAGGGCTAAGGTTAAAAAAATGGGTCAGTGTTTCACAGTGCACAACTGAGTTACTTGCAAGGCAGCAGCACAAGCTCTGAACAGCTACTGTAAAGTGAGTGCAAACCCCACAAAACACAATGCTGGAATACAAGTGAAGTTAAACTTTTTTAAACAAGTAAGGAAAGGGAAAGGCCAACAGTGAGCCTTATTTCAGCAATCCCCAACTCAGATGGGTTCTTGGCTGCATAGTCCTGCCACAAGGGTGCAATAGGGCCTTTTTAATGTAGGAGTGCTGCTTTTAGTGCTCCAATGATGCCAAACAGTCTAGATTCAACAAGCCTGACTTGAGCCTATGCTATAAAACGCAGATGTACTAGAAATTCAAAATATAGAAAATCACAATCACAACACAAGAACAAACAGTTTAAATAAAGCAGTAATTCAGTAGAATATTTCAACAAAAGTGTACACAATACACCTTCCTAGTGTGAAATAAGTGGTCTGGAACCCAAGTACTTAAACCAGAACTAAGACACTTTCAAAATAACAGACACAATAAACCTTCAACCAGCAATTTTCAGCTTAAAAGGGTGCAGGCTATCCTCTCCTGCAACAACAATCTACACCACAAACCTACCTAATGTAAAATAGCTGGCTTGGAGGCCAAGTGCTTAAACAATAACAATGAGACTTAAAACAACAGCCACAATAAACATTCAACTAGCAAGTCTTAGCTCAGAAGGGCAGAAGCTACCCTCTCCTCCCACCAGAGTGTAGACTACAAACCTTCTTAATGTAGGACAACTGGCCTGAAGCAAGAGTGCTTAAACCAAAGGTAATAGGCTTAGAATAACATTTACAATGCAATACAATACCAGACAGATGACAGTGACATGTCTCTTAATCTACCAACACATATCATGTCATTGTTAGTAGGCCCTGTGTTATTTTGATGAGAAAGCCCTGTTATCTGCCCAGCTGCTGCATGTGTCTGGTGAAGTTCATGCAAAAGAGAGCATTATACTACTGTTCTGATGAGTTTGACTACAGTGCTGTCATACAATCCTGAGATCTGAATATGAAAGCATATATTATGATGTGCAGCATACGTATGTACTGGAAAACATTAACAAGAAAGGTTATGAAGTAATGGCACACATTGCAGTTCCTGACTGCACAACTCTTACAAAAGAATATACTAGAAAGTACTGTCATGATGATACTATCCACTGTATCATTTGACAGGGCAACTATAACTGACAGGTACAATTATCAGTTCAACAACATAAATGCAGATATACTAGGCACTAATGTAGCTATGCACCCTGTGCATCAGACACATAGCTTTTGTATCACTGAATCCAAAAGAGAAAAAAACAGGGATGTGGCACAGTAATCATCACTTGCACAGTGTGCTGGGGGAGGGCTAGGCTGACACCAAACGTTGGTGAGCGTGTTAGAGATTGAAAGGGAAGCAGGCAGTCTGTGTGTGTGTCTGTAGAGGTCCTCCATGTTAAAGTGGTGTGTGAGAGTCTGCATGAACACAGCAAAGCACAGTGCTAGCTCTACATCTTGGGATGTTGGACAGGTGTGAGCCATGCATGGTAGAGGAAGCAGTTCATCGTTTTCTCCCACAACCATGAGAACTGGCTCTGCCAGGAGTTGTACTGGCACCTCCATGTCCAAGGTCAGGTGGAGTGCTGCTACCTAAGTTTGATTAATGTCTGCTGGACATGCTCCCTTCATTGGAATACTCAGGACCATGACCCCATGGCCTGCCACGTCTGGTTGTGGACAGCACACTCAGTGATGGAACATCAGAAGTATTGCCACTATGGGAGAATATTCAGGAATGGCCACATTGGCTATCAGCAGATGTTGTGGCTGACCTACACCATGAGGATGCTGTTCTTCTGCCAGCCGACATTCCATCACAAATACTGCTCGTTACATGACAGACACTCCTCTGTCCATCACAGACATCCCCTCATTCCAATGTGTCATTCATCCGATCCAGTGAATCAGCAGCATGGTGGAGGCAGTCACACATGTCAGATTGTGCCACATCCACAGCCCTGAGCATTTGTCTGGAACACCTTTGTAAAAATGCCTGAGCCACCATGATGGCCCTAAACATATGTTGTGTGACATGGGAAGAGATACCTGCAACAGGTTGAGGAGGGATAGCAGGCCACCTCTGAACTCCCCTATCAACTCCCCTACATGGCATCTCACGAACACTTTGGCTACAGCCAGACTTAGCAGGCACTGAAGCCACAGTAACCACACTTCCCTACTCAATGTCATCACCTCCCACCTGTCCTATATCTGTGGACTCAGTGGACTGCGTAGGGATAGACCTACTGTCTGTGTCCAGGGAAATAGAAGAGGGTGGCTGGACATCAACCTCTATTTCAGATTCAATCTGTACACCGCCTGACTGTGTCTCAGTTTCACTACCATCATTATCAGTGTTTGATGAGACACTGACATCGGGTGGCACAGGGCCCACACTCCCACTGCCGTGATCACCTGTGATAAGAGAGAAACACAGGCATACATTAGTACCTGCACAACTATGGTGCAATATATGTTAAACAACTAACAGTACTACCACTATTACAGACAGTACAACAATGCACACAACAGGCCTAAAATGACACATTATATTTCTAGAAATTGATCTGCAATACTGAAATAATTTGACTTGGCTTACCATCTGCAGGAGGACAATGTTACTGCATTCCTGACAGTCCTGAAATATGTTAAGCAAGAGGTAAGGCCAACATCATCACATTTAACAGTAAGGCAGGATGTACTACTATAAGTACTCCTCTCAATCAGCATGATGCGTCACTTCAACAAGAATGTGGCTGACAACTCTAAACTGAGCTTATCACTGTGCTAATATTCAATCCCCCCAAAAAACACATGTGACACAGAAGTAACTTTTATTTCAATTGTTTTACTATACAACAGTATTGAACTGGTCATATAACAAAGCCTTCCTGGAAGCTCTTCCTGGGTCTGAGAAAAAGGTGCACCCACATCAATCACATATTGTGGGCCACTCTGCTATGAGTTGTCCTGTTGCAGAAGATTCAAAACAAAAAGAGGAACCTTGTTGGCAGAAATCACGCGAACCAGTCCTGTTAAATCCTTAACGCATTTATTAGAAAAAAACCAACAGAGCGTTTTCGCCACGGAACACCGTGGCTTCTTCAGAGGTTTACAATTCCAACATAAAACACTCCGTTTATAACAGGTAAACCAGGAAGTGACATCTTCCTGTTTCCTGAAAACGGCAGCCTGTTTTTTTAAAAACATAAAACATCTTAAAATGTCATATAAAGCAGTTTAAAAAGTGCATAAAACGCACCAAGAAGGCATGAGGCTCAGACACATTACATCTTTTACATAACCAATGCAGATGTCATACAGATGTTTTATGTACGTTGCCATAAAACTAAAAAACTAAGAACATAACTAGACAAAACAGGGAAAGAAACAACCCCAAATAAGTATACATAGATCTACAGGACTACTAAACAAAAGTCTAATATCCTTAGCGGGTAACTAGATAAATAAAATATATATAGTTACCAATAGGGTCTATATCAATCAAGCACAAAACCCTACAGCGTAATAATTTATCTAGATCCGTCAGAGCCACAAGGGCGGGAGACTTAAACCTCGACACGGCTATTAATAGGACGTGCTGGAGGGATAGATTCATCACCCAAAGACTCCCTATGCTGTGGAATAAAATCCCGGTATATGTGAGGCAGAGCACCTCGCTGGCCTTGTTCAAGAGAAATCTTGACCAATGGATGGGAGATCGCAGATATACCCCAGGGATTACCTCAGTGTCACTGCTCAACAGAGGCACAGCAAAATAATGGGTATAGTTCCCCATACTAAAGGGGTGGCGTAAGCCACAAAACTATGGGCTAGGCTTGTAAATGCCCTCGGGCAGATAGCCTAGTATGAACCTATGAACCTATGAACCTATAAACATGACAACATTGATCCCTTGGGACCATAGTAAATACATTTAACCCAGTCCCAAAACCTGTATTTACAATGAATGAAAATAACAGGTGACTAACCATAATGGGGGACAATAGTAGGACTTTATCTAACAAACAAGAACAACAAGATCTATCTAAGGTAACTTTTCAGCTTAAGTACAGGGGCTATATTGCAGTTACTGTTTAGACCAGGATGGCTAAAAGCGTCTAAACGCAACTGCCATTCAAGCTCCCGATTTTCCAAAATTAAAGAGAAAGGTCCGCTCCTAACCTTTACAGGGACGTGATCAATGGCCATGAATTGGAAACTATAACCTGGGTTCGAGGCAATATGCTTTGCCAGTGCGTTGTCATCTTTACTGTTCCTGATTGCATATAAGTGCTCATACATTCTATCTCGGATTCGCCTATCCGTTTTTCCAATGTAGAACCCTTGGCAACAGTTGCACATAGCAATATAAATAATAGATTTGCTCTCACAATTGAGAGCAAACCTGATGTCATACTTTTTGTCCCTTACTTGAAATGTCTCTCCGGTACGAACATTGTTACAAAACTTACAGAACCCACATCTGAACATACCTCTCCTTTTGTAAAATGTGCCTTGATGTGCGTCCCTTTGTAATAATTCCTTGAGGTTTTTAGATCTTTTAAAGGTAAATCTAGGCTCAAAACCCAATTTTCCTGCCAATAAAGCATTAGAGGAAATAAGGTGCCAGTTCTTTCAGACAATATCCAGAATACCCTTCGAGTTATTACTAAAGGTAGTAATAAAACTCAAGGAAAAGTCACTAACTACCTCTCTGGAATTCCCCATGACCCTCACTTCGTTAATCACGGGAAGCATTCTTTGCTCTATGTTAGTACTAGAGTCGTTGAACGGGACATTTTGCTTAAACAGTAAAGGTGTGTAAAAACCATTAATCCTTTTAAAAGTAACTTCCTCTATGAGTTCCAATACCATTTTATCTGGGTACCCTCGGTTCGTGAACATCTCCCTTAGTAAGGAACATTCCTTAGAAAAGTCCACCAATGTACTGCACATTCTTCCTGCCCTCACCAGCTGTCCTTTCACAATAGATCTCTTCTGTTTGTACGGATGGGAGCTGGTGAAGTGCAGGAACGAATTGCAGTATGTAGATTTCCTATATACAGTGGACATCAATGTCTGCTCAGTGGTGTCCTTTACTAGTTTAACATCGAGATAATCTATCTCCCTAGTTGAAAATTTAAATGTAAATTTCAGGAACTCAGTAGTGGAATTAATGGTTTCCACAAAAGTTGCAGCTTCTGCTTCCGAGCCCCTGAACAACAAGAACATGTCGTCCAAGAACCGGGTATAAAATATAACAGGTACCATGAGGCCAGGGACCCTTTGTAAAATATTGGTTTCCCAATAACCCATGACATAGTTTGCCACTCCAGCCCCACACGGGGAACCCATCGCCACACCACGCTTCTGTAAAAAGAAGTCACCATCAAAGGTAAAATAGTTACTGGTTAGAACTATCTCCAGTAATTCAGTGGCCAAGTCTACCTCCAATTTAGAAGCCCCAAAGCACTGTAACATGATCCCAATCCACTCAACCGCTTCTTGATGCGGTATAGAGGTGTATAAGTCTATGACGTCTATGGTTAGAAAGTTGTCATCGTTGTTATACGGTACGCAGTTGACACTGTCCAGGAACGTCCATGAGTCCTTACATACACTAGGAATCCCTTTGATGTATTTGTCCAGAATATGTGTAATAAGCTTCGAACATGGGTAAATAATGGACGACCTACTGTCAATCAAGGCCCTCATAGGGGGATTGCTAATACTCTTGTGGATTTTAGGGATTCCGAACATGACGGGGATCTTTGAACAACTGATATCAATGTAATTGTATAATTTCATATCAATTTTCCCCTTCAGGAACAGGTCCCTAAAGTATCCCCTAATCCTCTGGGTACTACCATTAACTTCATTCATTGAAGATTTTATGTAAGCATCACTCTCCAATAGAGAAGCCATCTTCTCATTATATGTTGAGTTATGAAAAATCACTAGCCCACCACCCTTGTCAGGTTTTAACACTCGTACAGGCAACCGACTAATCTCATCCAACAATGTCATTTGCTCTCTGGTAATGTTAGAATATTTGGACCTAGTTCTGTCATTGGTGTTATTCACTAAGAATCTAAAGTCCATTTCACACATGTTCTCAAACAGTTCCAAGGTAGAATGTAATGGGGGATTAAACACACTGGCCAGTTTTAAGGAACATGTGTTAAAAGTTGTACTTTCTTCAGCTGGATTCTCACTACCAGTTAATTGGTTGAACATCAATTTAAGGTTCATTTTTCTTACAAAACATTTAAGTTCTATAATTTCCTTCGCAATACTCCCATTCCTACTAGGGACGAAAGTATTACCAAAGGCTAAAAGTTCTACCAATTGGTCATCTAAGGTGATGTCAGAGAAGTTATACATCTTGAAATCACCATTCTTATTGGTGAGAATGGAAGGGTAGCCTGTTTCTACAATTGGGTCAAGTGGGTCAATGTGCAACAGTGAGGGAGAGGATAGCTCAATTCTATTTGGTATATCAGCCACCAAAATTGTATTTAGTTCCTTCTCCTGTTCGCATAAAACTTCCTGCTGCGTTGCCCTAAAAAATTATTGTTGTTGCTCCCTGTATTCTGGTTATTGTGTCCATTATTAATATTAGGACCATTATCAAATTTGTCATGTCCCCCTTTATCCTTGGTGAACCCCTTAATTCTATTGCTCCTCCTGGGTCCTGGGTTAACATGATTTTCAGTGGTATTTTCTTCAATTATATCGTCTAACCTGTTCTCATCTTCACCTAGTTGTGTTGTGAGGTTATCACTATTACTACTTGAACGGGTATTTCTAGTTCCCTTTAAATTAGGGTAGGCAGATTTTTTGTATAAGCATCCCTATCCCTAATCAATTTCTTGTTCTTGTTTCCTTTCAATTTTATCAACAAAGTATCAATACTGGACAAAATACGTCCATAGTCAAAACAATATCTATTAAAATCTAAGTCAAATTTAATCTCTTTGTCCAAGTCATTGATTTCTTTCATTAGAAAGTCAATATGCAACGAGTAATACTTAACAATCAAGTTCAATAGTTCACCACCATGTTTTTGAAACAGTGTTTCTAAGTCCACTAAAAAGTCCTGGTCTGATATTAAACCGGATGGCATGAAGTTATTTCGTAGCCCTTTTGGTACTAAGTTTTCATTAATGCACTGTTTGAAATATGCCGACTCCAACTGCAATTTTTTCAATTTAAGCAGTTTGGAGTAAAATGTTTTGAGTTTGTCTGCTAGGCATATGTTATCATTAATTGCAACAGTACCTGTAGGCATACCTTGTTGGCCAAACGAGAAATTAGTGGTGTCCATTAGCCAGCCACCCAGGTCTGGTAACCCAGAATTAATCCCGACAGCTCGGTTTTCAGTGTTAGCCTGTCCTGCTAAAACTGTCCGTGAGTTGAAATTAAAATTGGCGCGATCATTAGAGACTCATGGACGTTCCTGGACAGTGTCAACTGCGTACCGTATAACAACGATGACAACTTTCTAACCATAGACGTCATAGACTTATACACCTCTATACCGCATCAAGAAGTGGTTGAGTGGATTGGGATCATGTTACAGGGCTTTGGGGCTTCTAAATTGGAGGTAGACTTGGCCACTGAATTACTGGAGATAGTTCTAACCAGTAACTATTTTACCTTTGATGGTGACTTCTTTTTACAGAAGCGTGGTGTGGCGATGGGTTCCCCGTGTGGGGCTGGAGTGGCAAACTATGTCATGGGTTATTGGGAAACCAATATTTTACAAAGGGTCCCTGGCCTCATGGTACCTGTTATGTTTTATACCCGGTGCTTGGACGACATGTTCTTGTTGTTCAGGGGCTCGGAAGCAGAAGCTGCAACTTTTGTGGAAACCATTAATTCCACTACTGAGTTCCTGAAATTTACATTTAAATTTTCAACTAGGGAGATAGATTACCTCGATGTTAAACTAGTAAAGGACACCACTGAGCAGACATTGATGTCCACTGTATATAGGAAATCTACATACTGCAATTCATTCCTGCACTTCACCAGCTCCCATCCGTACAAACAGAAGAGATCTATTGTGAAAGGACAGCTGGTGAGGGCAGGAAGAATGTGCAGTACATTGGTGGACTTTTCTAAGGAATGTTCCTTACTAAGGGAGATGTTCACGAACCGAGGGTACCCAGATAAAATGGTATTGGAACTCATAGAGGAAGTTACTTTTAAAAGGATTAATGGTTTTTACACACCTTTACTGTTTAAGCAAAATGTCCTGCTCAACGACTCTAGTACTAACATAGAGCAAAGAATGCTTCCCGTGATTAACGAAGTGAGGGTCATGGGGAATTCCAGAGAGGTAGTTAGTGACTTTTCCTTGAGTTTTATTACTACCTTTAGTAATAACTCGAAGGGTATTCTGGATATTGTCCGAAAGAACTGGCACCTTATTTCCTCTAATGCTTTATTGGCAGGAAAATTGGGTTTTGAGCCTAGATTTACCTTTAAAAGATCTAAAAACCTCAAGGAATTATTACAAAGGGACGCACATCAAGGCACATTTTACAAAAGGAGAGGTATGTTCAGATGTGGGTTCTGTAAGTTTTGTAACAATGTTCGTACCGGAGAGACATTTCAAGTAAGGGACAAAAAGTATGACATCAGGTTTGCTCTCAATTGTGAGAGCAAATCTATTATTTATATTGCTATGTGCAACTGTTGCCAAGGGTTCTACATTGGAAAAACGGATAGGCGAATCCGAGATAGAATGTATGAGCACTTATATGCAATCAGGAACAGTAAAGATGACAACGCACTGGCAAAGCATATTGCCTCGAACCCAGGTCATAGTTTCCAATTCATGGCCATTGATCACGTCCCTTTAAAGGTTAGGGGCGGACCTTTCTCTTTAATTTTGGAAAATCGGGAGCTTGAATGGCAGTTGCGCTTAGACGCTTTTAGCCATCCTGGTCTAAACAGTAACTGCAATATAGCCCCTGTACTTAAGCTGAAAAGTTACCTTAGATAGATCTTGTTGTTCTTGTTTGTTAGATAAAGTCCTACTATTGTCCCCCATTATGGTTAGTCACCTGTTATTTTCATTCATTGTAAATACAGGTTTTGGGACTGGGTTAAATGTATTTACTATGGTCCCAAGGGATCAATGTTGTCATGTTTATTACGCTGTAGGGTTTCGTGCTTGATTGATATAGACCCTATTGGTAACTATATATATTTTATTTATCTAGTTACCCGCTAAGGATATTAGACTTTTGTTTAGTAGTCCTGTAGATCTATGTATACTTATTTGGGGTTGTTTCTTTCCCTGTTTTGTCTAGTTATGTTCTTAGTTTTTTAGTTTTATGGCAACGTACATAAAACATCTGTATGACATCTGCATTGGTTATGTAAAAGATGTAATGTGTCTGAGCCTCGTGCCTTCTTGGTGCGTTTTATGCACTTTTTAAACTGCTTTATATGACATTTTAAGATGTTTTATGTTTTTAAAAAAACAGGCTGCCGTTTTCAGGAAACAGGAAGATGTTACTTCCTGGTTTACCTGTTATAAACGGAGTGTTTTATGTTGGAATTGTAAACCTCTGAAGAAGCCACGGTGTTCCGTGGCGAAAACGCTCTGTTGGTTTTTTTCTAATAAATGCGTTAAGGATTTAACAGGACTGGTTCGCGTGATTTCTGCCAACAAGGTTCCTCTTTTTGTTTTGTGCTTGGTTTGGTTTCTTACTTTTTTACTGTTGCAGAAGATTTCCAGGAATTCCTCACTGGGCATGAGAGGTGGTTCTCCAGCAGGCCCACCCGCAGTTACCCCATGGTCTCAGGCAACAGCAGCTGCACACCTCCATGCAGATGTGGGCATGTCAGTAGGTCTGTGGTGCACCTGCTCATAAGTACAGCCATGGCTACCCACAGCATTTATGTTAGCAATGATCTGCTTCCATATTCTCAGCCTCTTTGGCATATTGGGATGACCCCTTCCAACAAGAAAAGTGCCATGTTGATGGAGTCCATCCACTATGATTGTGTTATCTGCCTCACTGAAGGGGGGACTTCACCTCAATGACATTTTTGGTCCTAAAATACAACAGAATGATAATACATATAACTATCACATCACTAAAAAGTGACTGTTACCAGATAAATCAGTTAAGGTAGGCAGTCAGCAATACCCACTAGAAAAACATAACACATATGACATATGTGAAAAACTAACAGCAGGCAGAATGAAAAACAAGGAGATTAGCAAGGGCAACATATCCTTGTATGTGTCATAGCAGTAACTCAACTGTGCTACTCTCTCCAAAAGGACAGTCCATCTCTGAAATAGCAGTAACTTCTCTTTGCTCCCCCACCCACTAAAGAACAGGCACATGAACCATGTTGCTAATAAAACACATTTGAAATGCTAAACATGCATTCAGAGGACCTGTCCCTGAAACATTTGTACATATATATCACACAGCTTGCTATTTTCATCTATTGTCAAACATTTGTATCTCTGAAATGGCTTGACAAACATAGCCATGCCATTAGTGCACTTCTACGTAATGCATACATATAACAGTATAAATGCTTTGCTTCACATTATTCATTAATATAGTCCAGCATATGTATTATGTAGGTAAAAAAAATAACAGCATACCTACTGGAGTTCAGTACTCCTCTGTAAAGATAGCTTTGGAAATATTTTGCTTTGCTGAACATGCAGCAAGTATCCTCTCCATCAGTTTGGCTAGCTACACATTTGCCTTTTTATAATGGAGTAGATTATTAATGGACAGCATCTGTCTAAGCTGTGTTTCAGTGATGCTAATTACAGTATAAGGAGCTGAATTGCATGTTAATCAACCAATCTTGTGCAGCTATTCAAGAAGTTATAAAGCAAACATTTAGACTCCATGTTGATTTTTCCTGTGGATTTCAAAAGTAGTGGAGTGCAGACTCAGAAAATCTACACAGATAGAATGTTCGAAGCTGCTGCTGCTTAGCTCCATTTGTATGTGCTACAGGCTGCAGGCAGTGCTGCAGCTGCTATCAATAGGCCTAAGCCAAGACAGAGAAGAGTTTTCAGGCCACATTTAACTTATGACAACATTCATGACATGGACATTGTAGAGTGCTGCAGAGTGGACAGGGACATAGTAGAGAAACCCTGCAACCTCTGCCGGCCTCAGTTCAGAGACACAGATTTTACCTCCCCATGTACTGGCTGAGTACTGCTTGCATCACAGTCAGCCCTGAACTAACACTGTAGCAACTGCTGCATTTACAATGTAAGTCCTGAACATGTACTATATTGTATAATAATATTATGACATGTCCTTGCATTTCATCACTTCATACAGAAAGCAACTACAAAGTGGGAAACTTGTACAGAATTTACTGTCACATATGACTGCAGAGAGCTATTTGACTTGTATGTGTCCATTACCAAGTAGTAGGCCTCAGGCCTTAAAGATTCACAAATGTATACCTCCCCAAACTAATGATTATCACTGCATGCCCTCAGTTTAGCACCATATGTTTTAAATGGAAAATCATAACAGAGAGAAGTTTGAAAATAATGACACACATAGCACTTTCCAGCTTCACCACACTCATAAGATCAAACTGTCAAGATGAAAAACAAGGAGAGTACCAAGAGCAACATAGCTTTGTTTGTGCCACAACAGTATCTCAGCCTGTGCCCACCCCTCCCTTGAAAGAACATTATACCCTTCATGTTCCATGACGGGAACTGACCTTTGCTTCCCACCCCAAAACAGCAGTCTATCATTGTTTGTGGCATCCAACTTTCCATTAATTTGTCCGCAACTGCATATCATATTGTTCCCAGTGAACATCATCGCACATTTTAAGGTAAATGATATAGACTGGCTTACATGCTGCATGTCTCTGAGTACTTGTCAGATAACTGATGAATGACCAAGAAACACAGAAAGGTAGGACACGGCTGTATATTTGCAAGGAATAATCATAGCAGGTTGCATGATCAGTAAGAGCACTACATTCAAATATATTACATAGAATACATTTACAAATTACAGGCCCTGCCTTGATAACAGTGTACATTCGGCTGCACTTTGCTGTGTGAGGAATTATATCATGTATTTTCTGCAAAGGTGTTTGTGGGACAAAGATGGATAAGTCCCCCCTCCTGTTATGTGATGATGCATTGCAATGAGAGTTGGGATCTAGACCTATGTAATTATATCTCATGTGTAGTAACAGTTTCTACTGTGTATGCCATAGATTGATTTTCCTGATTTCAACTTACTCTCCATGTTTTATACTTTTTTCTTTTTTTTGGGGGGGGGGAGCACTGTCTGCATGAAGAGCTGGTTAGTACAAACGTCTTTAGCTATGCGCATTTCATTTGCGTGTAGAGCAGCAGTGCACAAACTAGACAAATGGACCATCTAGGTAGCAGACATGACCCAGACAGACAGAAACATACACCAAATGCATTCCATTAATACCACTGGCCATCACACAAACAAATTTTCTGGTAGTGCACACTCTCATGTAATGTGTTTGCATGATGGTAAGCAATGCACACCACTTTCAAATGCTGCAAATCCAGAAAGGCCACACTCCCATTAAGTGTGATACCTGCAGTTGGCAGTAAAACATCATTCTACATCAGTCTCGATTGGTGATAGGCATGGCTTCTGTTCCTCAAGAATGTTTGAGATTCTGTACTCAAAGATGGGGTGACAAGGAGTCCAAAGTGTTTGTTAGAGTCCTAGTGAATGAACATGGGCCTAGGGTATTGCAGAGGGACTACTGTGGCTCAGATTACAAGGCAGAGGAATGGAATAGTATGGCCAGGGCTCTGACCAGTGCTACCAGTATTCCCCACACTGGTGAACAATGTAGGAATCACTACAGAGATCTCAGAATGAAGAAGAGGGATACCCTTGGATCAATGAATATAGGATTGGGGACACCCCACATGTGTGTATGTATCACTTACAGAGACTACTTATCAGAGTTAAAAGCTGGATATAGTCAGGATTGGTATGTGTAATGGTATTCTGTTGTGTTCTGTTTTTTTCCACAGCCATCACAGACTAGGAACTGAATGTGTGAACCCATGCCACTAGATTGGCATGGATGTGAAACACATGTCGTATGTATGCATCCCAATAGTGGGGTTATTTTAGAATTAAAAGTTTCAACACATTTATTGGTTAATTATACAGTTGTATCAAATTGAGCATTCATTTCATAACTGTACTAGGGAAGTATGCATGCAGTACTCTGGAGGGCAAAACAACAGTTCATTATTACAAAGTAGTCATAGGTTGTGCCTTCAAAATCCACACTTCCCAAATATTTGGACCACCTATATGTGCAATGTATGCACACATCAAGGACTGTTTACTGCAATCTGTTGTAGCATCTGTTAGGAGCTGAGTAGTTTTAACAGTAAACAAAGGCATTTGTTAGGAGTTGATACTGTTAAAAGCAAAGGTAATAGAATAGAGTCAAATACTTGTATCAGTGCTTTGTCACATATGACGTTACTAAAGTTCTCCCTTTTTTCTCTCACCCTAACCCTTTTTTTTATTTTATTATTTTTTGCTTTTCCCACAGCACAGGGGGTAGGACTGTCCCACGGTATCCACCTGCCCCCACTCCACCAGCTGCAGCACTGATGCCCTACACATCTAGTGCAGAATCTGGTACTACCCCCACTCCCACTCCTGCATGGCAGGGGTGGTGAATTTATCACCCGTGATGAACTGCCAGGAATGATGAGTAGGACTGTGCATTGCACTGTTGGTGCACACCTACGCTGAATGTAAACACTGCTCTCCATAGTTGTATTAAATAACACAAGGAGATGCAGACACCAGACACTGCAGCTATTGGAGCAGTGAAGTGACAGTGATGATAGTCCACTAGGTGAGGACTCAATTCTCACTGCCATCCAACTTGACATCCATGGGTTCGCGATGTCCCCACCCTCACTCCAACCATGCTGTTCACCCACCTCATGTGTCCTTCATTGTCCCTGTCTCTTGTCTTGTTTGTCTTGCCCATCTGCAGTTGCTTCTGCACCTGCCCAACTTACCTGATCCAAACATTCCTACAGCCTTTCCCCAACATTCATATCTCTCTCTCAAAAAAGTGTACCTGTCCCACAAAAAAAATATCCCATACAAGACTCTCCATTTCCCACATACGCTTTCATGACATACATGATTCTTTCTGATTCTCTATACAACATATTGTGTTGTGGCCACCCCCCCCCCATCTCTCACTCTCTCTGGAGATGACAGTCCAAATTCAGAAAAATGTTGCATATATGTTCATGTCTTATTCTGGAAGAAATAGATAGCTATGGTTCTTTCCTACATCCTTCCTGCATATTTCTGCCTTGCTTTCACTTTGTTCATCCCCTGCTTGCTCCTCATTTCACAACTTTCCTTTCTGCCCCATTTCTTTTCTTTAAAGCAGAATTATGCAATGGTACACATTGCTCACTAATGTGTGGCTATGACAAAACCAGTTCTAAGTACTATATAGCTGGAATGGAAACCAGTACCATCTAGCCATATTTTAGACACTCCATACCAACTATCACACTTCAGAATTTGGATTTACATGTAAAATTATTTGCAACTGCTGCATACACCTGGATTCGAACCAAGTACCATATGAACAAACAAATGCATGTATCATTGCATTAACAGGTGGTATTACAGACTTAGCTGATTAGCAGGTGTATTTTAGAAAATGTATAACAAATGGCAGACTTAACTGCTGTTGTATACACCTGCTAGTTAACTAAATCTCTGGCTGCAGAAATCAATGCATGCAGTGCAGTGATAAGTTCCTTTTTGTGGCAAATGGTATAGCTAAAGGCACTACATTAAAACATTCTGGTAGTAGCTTTGCTTTTCGCTCAACATTGCGCACTACTGCTCTACAAAACTGCAAAAAATAGGTAATACAAAGTAATAGGGAAAACACCAGGCACAGGATTCCCACGCCCTTCAAAAGCCATAACAGTCCACTCAATGTATATTGAAAAAAATGAACAGTCTTTTATTCACATCCAAAACTCCATACGATTTAGCGCTTTCATCTACTGCACCATAGACTTCATCAGAATCAATAAAAAGACATCCACCACTGGTATTTATACCATTTTCAAGCCAATGAGTTCATTAATTAACAGCAACTACTTCATTAGCTTAAAGCAACAGTAACAATCTGCCATGTGAGTTCCAGTTTAAAATTAAAAAAAAAACTGCGTATATAAAACACTAAAACTTATAAATAAACAATATGAATAACCATTTTTGTTCATAAAAAATGTTAAAAATATCAAAAATATTCAAAATATTAAAAACCTAGTAGCAATGAACATGTTTTTATGCTGTAAACTTGTGTTCTTGTAATACATATACTATAAGATGTTCTAATGACAAGCTGAAGTTTAACCTACATAGAATACATGCATAATAGTGTGGCATATTTATAACAATGATACACTCATACTTATTGTTATATCTACTATTGTCTCAATTCCAGCACAGGTGTAATAGTAATGTTATCATTAATACCAGGGGCACGCACAAGTTGCATTTAACAACATCTGCAATCTCACCTCTCTCTCTTTCAAAATAGCTTTTATATCCCCCCTCAGCTGTGATATAACTATTTCCACAATTCCAAACCTGAAGGCAGCACAAGTAGGATTAGCTACTATATGTCTATATAGAGCATTATTTTTGTCCTTTCTCCTTATATTATAAAGTTGTTTGTATATCCTGTTTTTAAAAGCTCTACAGGTTTTCCCTATATAGAATGCAGCACAGGTGTTTCACTTAGCTAAGTATATCACCTGCTTAGTATTACAGTTCCCTTTCTTAAAATATATCTTTGTTTTATTAACATTCTCTAGAATAATCGAGTTGTCTTCTATGATAGCAAAGCACTGATTGCACCTACCACATTTCCTAGTACCTTCATTAGTTATTCCTTGTGCTTGTATACCTCTATTATATTCAAATTTATTTTTCAAGTTTGGGGCAGTTTTGTACATGAAATTAGGATTGTGCCCCAAGATTCTACAAACCTCAGCATCACCTTTTAGGTAAGCCCAATTTCATGTAACTTTATGTTTTACTATTTCTGCTGTTGGATTATATTCTAATATTAATTCTCTACTATAACTATTATTTCCCTCTGGATTTCTATTACTTACCAATTCTGCTCCTAATAATGGTTTATATTTTTACCCCATTCTCCTATAACATATCATTAATCATAAAAACAGGGCATCCTCTGTCCTTAAACATTCGGCCAGTATTGGCAATCTCACTTCTCATCTCCTCAAATTCAGAGGTCATCCCAGCTGATCTTATACACTGCCCTTTCAATATGCTATTTTTTTGTTTCCAAGGATGACAACTACTATATTCTAAATAAGAATTAGTAAAGGTGCTTTTCTCTGTATATTCTAGATTTAAACCCTTTGTCAGTGTGAAAGATAAAAGTATCCAAGTAAGCTATCCCTTGAATATTATAGGAATGTGTGAACTTTAAGTAAGTACTCATATGATTCAGATATCCTACAAATTCTTCAATTTCTTCGATAGTACCTCCCCATAGAACAAAAATAATATCCAGGAAATGGACATATCTAATAATCTTATCTGTGTACTGGCTCCTAAAAATATATTCATCCTCCCAGTCCAATAGAACCAAGTTAGCATATATGGGGACACATGCTGCCCCCATAGCTACTCCCATAGTCTGTTTATATATTTCTCCTTCGAAATATATAATATTGTTCTCCAAAACAATAGTCATAATTTCTACATATAGCTTAATCCTGTCCCATTCCAAGCTTGAATATTAATCGTTAGGAATTCATGAAAACAAGTCTACTACATCTATGGTTAAAAAGATTAGATCCTTGTCCCAGATTTCAGCTTTCAGTCTGCTTAGAAAGTCCCATGAATCTTTGATCAGATGCTGGACTTTATCATAAACATGTTTTTAAGGACCTATCACCACTCCAAATGGAAAGGTCTTAGCCTTGCTTCCTGATATAATGGGATGGAATGGGGATTCTACTATGTTCTTATGTATTCTAGGAACCCCTGCTATGGTAGCTAAAGTGGGGTATTCCACTCTCAAGAAGTTGTAGGTATCCTGTGATATTCGGTCATCTAACATAAATTCTTCTAAGTATAGATCTATACGTCTATGAGCTATATTTACCTCATTAATAGATATAACCTCATTGGTACCTGTGTTATTAAGAATATCATATCCTTTATTTACATATTCACTTTGATCATATAATACCACTCCACCACCTTTATCAGGTTTCATAACTCGAATATTATGGTCATTACATATAGTTCTTAGCACTTCCCATTCTTTAATGCTCAAATTAGTCCTAAGTTTTCTGTTTTTATTATTACCTTGTAAGGTGTACAACTTTTCACTAATGACCTTTTCAAAGGTGACCAAAGTAGGGTGCAATGGTGGATTAAATGTATTTGGTCTCCTCAAACTATTGGCCTGCTTACTAATACTGCTATCCTTAAAATAGATGGCAAGGTTTAATTTCCTTAAATATAAATTCAGCTCTATAAGTGTGTCAATCAAATTAAACCTAGTAGTAGGCACATACTTCATACCCTCAGAAAATAACCTAAAATTTCTTTATCAATATTCAAAGATGTATAATTATATATATGAAAATTATCTAAGGAATGTGCAATCTGGTTCTGTTGCTCTACAAAACTAAATGAGTATCATGCAATAATGCTTTATGAAACATTGCAGGGGATTGCGTCATGCTGCTTCATACAAATTTAATGAAGACGATACATTAGTGATATGGGAAGCAAGCATGGGGGAGTACAAAGGGAAAACTTTCCACAACTGTGTCACTTGCTATTGAATGCATTAAATACATGTGCTAGCTAACTGACTCTGTGGCAGAAAGTGTTAATATATTGCTGTTGGAGGCAGGTGGTACTGGGTTCAAATACAGGTGGAAGTAATACTTTTATAAGCATGTATGATACTTTAAATATATCTACTTACATTGCTGTTGTTTGTCATTACTTAGCATTGGTGCATGGTGTGCACAATTGCACAATAATTCTTTAAAGAAAAGAAATGGGAAAGACAGGAAAGTGGTGAAATGGGGAACAAGCATGGGGAAGGACAAAGTGAAACCAAAGCAGGAATGTTCAGGAAGGATGTAAGAAAGAACCATTGCTATCCATTTCTTACAGAATAAAACATGGACATATATATATATATATATATATATATATATATATATATATATATATATATATATATATATATTACACATTTTGTTGAATTTGGACTGTCACCTCCAGAGAGGGGGTGACCACAACACACTCTGTTGTATAGAGAATTAGAAGGAATCATGTGTGTCATGAAGACATGTGTGGGAAATGGAGAGCTATGTATGGGATTATTTGTTTTTGTGGGACAGCTGGCCTTTATTTAGAGAGAGACAGGAATGTTAGGAAAGGGCTATAGGAATGTCTAGGTAAGGTAAGTTGGGCAGGTGAGGAAGCATTTGCAGGCAGACAAGACATATGAGGTGGGTGAGCATCAAGGTAGTTGACAGTGAGAATCTAGTCCTTACCCAGTGAACTGTCATTACTGTCATCTCACTGCACCCCTGGCTGCAGTGCTTAATGTCTGCACCTCCTACGGGTGCTGTGCATGAGGATGGACAGCAGGTGGTCCATCTGGCATAGGCATGTCACAACAGTGGGGTGCAGAATCCTACTCACAATCCCTGGCAGTATGGCATAGGTAATAAACTCACCCTCTTCACCCCTGCTCCAAGGGAGAGCCACAGGCCTATCCTGTGGGCCAGAACTACCTGAGGGGTCAGGTAGTGCAGGGCGGCAGATGGAGTGCTACCAGCTTCTGCTGTAGCCAGTGGTGTGGGGGCAGGTGGATCCCATGAGACAGTCCTACCCTGCTATGCTGTGGGAATAATGAAATAAATAAAATAAAATAAAGTAAAAAAGTAAATGGTTGGGGTGAGAGGAAAAAGGGACAATATTAGTACCTTCATATGTGACATACAAAGCATTGATACAATTATGTGACTCTATTTTGTTACCTTTACTTTTAACACTACACACTCTTAACAAGTTTTTGCCTTACTTTCAAGACTATCCAGTTTATAACAGAGGCACACTATAGTAAAGACTGTAGCCACCAATCCTTGATGTGTAAATATATTGCACACATGTATGTTCTAATTATACAGCTTACAGTTTATAGAAGGTTACTTGTGCCACTGATATAGATTTATGAAGTTACATTCTACTAATAATGAAAACCTAACAGTATTGTATATTTGAGAAGTGTGGTTACTGAACCCACAATCAATGACTAAAATACTGTACTGTTATTTTATAATACAGACTACTGCATGCATACTTTAACAGTTTAGAGATACATGTTCACTGTTATTTGAGAATATGATACCATTGCTTTGTGCTACAGACTAAGGCATGCATAGTTTATTTTATAGTTAGGATATGCATGCTCAAGTTTGATACAACTGTATTAAATACCAACTAAGTGGTCCCTAACTTTTAATGGTACAAAATTACTATACAAGCTATTATTATTATTATTAAAATACTATTTAGACAGTACTGTTCTGATGCATACATACCACATGGTTTTCTCATCCATACTAGACAGGTGGCATGAGGTTGAACATCTGAGGCTCGCTCTTCATCAACTGTAAAAAAAACAGCAGAACAGAGCATCATTATGAAAACCAGTCTTGACTATATTTAGCTTTTAACTCTCACTGAAATTGATACTTACACATCTATGGGATGTTCCCTACCCTAAATTCCCCAATCCAAAGGTTAGGGATATCCTGCTTCCTCCACCAGAGGTCATCAAAATGATGTCTGCATTACCAGCCAGTGCAGGGGATACATGTTGCACTGGTAAAGGCCCTGGAAACACTACTCCAGGTTTCAGATTTATATTATGAGCCTGAATAGTCCTGCTGCCGCAACCAGAACCCATGCTCCTTAACAAAAATTTTGGACTCCTGGACACCTCAGTGTTGTACCTGAAACTGCACAACCTCTCCAACAACTTCTGACTTGCCTACCATAGTTCAAGATCAATGTATAATGAGCATTTCTCACCAGCGGCATTTTATATGCTGCATTTTTCCCACCTATTTCATGTCTCGCACGTACTGAAAGTGTTCACTTTTTGGTTTTGCAACATTTGAAAATGTTGTGCAGCACTTAATGCGCAAACATGGTAGGTGAGGGTGTGCACTTCCAGGCACTGTGTTTCAGTGATGTTAAGTAATCTGTAACAGTGGCAAACAAAGGAATTTCTAGATTATTAGGTATATTGGCACTTGTGTAAATATGCTAATCAAATGTACCATATATATGGTTATGCTATACTTACAGCTATTACCGCAAGAAGGTTGAGAAAACAGTTGTGTATGTTACACTTCATTGCTATAATCTGCGATCTGCATCTTACAGTAAAACAAAATTTGCATGCCCTGTACTAGAACCCCAGACCATCTTCACTCCACAGATACACTTAACACCTCCTGCCACAGGATTAGTGAGATGATATCTGCCATCTTAGTAGTTATTGTAGGGTTCTTGTTGTTAATCCTACCTCAGTGATGCTTACCATGTTCATACAATGCACAATATTATTAATTGAATGCATACAGTTTATATGTGTGGCTGTCTTGGTTCTGTCAACAACTTGGGTGGCCCATTCCTCCAGTTTGTGTGCTGCTGATCTTCACATAAACCAGATGAACACAGGTAAACATGTTTGGACCAAGTGGCTTATCTTGCAAACACTGGCCAAAAATAAAGAAAGAAAAAAAGAAATAAATCAAAACACAAAAGGGAGACTGTCCACAGTTTTGCAGAATTATCAGATATTTGCATCATATATTAGGGCTGTTCCTTGTAAAATGTGTGGTTTTCTGTGAAATCACTGAAGATTGCAGTCAATATATCATGACATACATTTCTGCTCCGTACATCATATCCTTCAGAAAATGCAGGCTTGCTGTTTACATTACTGTTACTAAAAGGTTGTGTGGAGCAATATACAGTCAGTATACAGGTTTTGTGGCCAGCAACACCAGTTTGAGCTACGAAACCTTGCTTATGCATGCAGCACATCATTAATATTCATGGCGCGTGACTGCACGATGCTGCACAATCAGTAGTATTGCGTATGCGAATACACGCCATGTAGGCTCTGGGCAGAGCCTACACAGAGTTTATTGAATCCCATATAATTATTTATAACATATAATAAAATAAAATACAAACAAAAAGAAAAGTAAAATGGTTATTTATAAATTAAAAAAAATAAAATACACATAAAATAAAACAATTATAAAATAAAATAAAAATAAAATACAGTAAAACTAAAGCACATAGAGATAAGATTAGTACCTTCATATGTGACATACAATGCATTAACACAATTATACAACTTTAATGGGGAGGGTAAATAAAGCATACATGGTAGTTTTCCACTGTGTCTGCATTGTGATATGATGAACACACAGCTTGGAAAAATCTGAATTCAGTAAATGCCATGTAGAGGCATGCACCCCTGCATTCACCAGTTAAACACTGTGGCATGTTAATCAGCTGCATAAGCAGCCAAATAGCATGCAAATAAAGCTGGGAAACATGATGGAGTGATTCAACATGGTAGAAAGCACCCATGTAGACTCCATGCTGGTGGTCTGTCTGTATTCACAATCTTTTCAAAAACAGCCATACCTCTCAACCTCTTACAACAAGAAATCTGGAGAAAGCCATCAATAATGGAGGGATAAACAGCCAAAAATAGGAACACTTTTTAAGTACTGTTCTTACAAACTTAGAAAATTGATAGAACAATAGGTTTGCAAAATGCAGCTTTGCTGCCCCCCCCCCATATGAACAGTACGCATTTTAAGTAATGCAGACCATACCTCTCAACCTCTTATGGTAAGACATCTGGAAAATGCCACGAATAAAGGGAGAAAATGGCCAGAAATAGAGACACTTTTTAAATATTGCTTTTACAAACTAAGAAAATTGATAGAACAACAAGTTTGCAGCAGCAGCAGTTAACTGGTTTGCATACCTCTCAACCTCATACACATACCTCTCAACCTCTTAGCAAGAAATTTGGATTGCTCTTATCAACTTAGAAAGTTGCTAGAATAACAGGATTTGTGTTAGCATGCATTTCCTGAAAGTTATGAAATCTGAAACTCAAATGCGTGTCATTATTTAGTGACTTTAATCTTTAGATCATCCCAATGATTTATCAAACAACATATATTTATGGGGACCAGACCAAAAATATGAGGCAGAAACTAGACACTCTGCAAAAATCTGTACAGTTGACTTGATCTTCAAGGTATCTGGATAAACTTAAAATAAACAGGGGACCAAGGCTCAAAACAGGACATTTTTAATGTAATAACCACCCTTCTGTGTTCAAAATTTGGCTCCCCTTCAGTTTCCTTAGTTACACGGTTGCTATCCATGTGGAGTCAGGGCTGTCAGCATGGTGAAGATGCAAATGAGGTCTGAACTCACTAGAATTGCTAAATTCCAAACGTTTGGATCCATGTAGAGATGTTCACATCAGGTATGCACTCCCTCAGTGTTTCTGTTTATGGGATGTCAACAGTGGTTGCTTACATCATTGGGTGGGTGTGTCCGGTTACATTCACAAAGTGTTACATGTAGGTCTGTTATGGTTGGAAGTGCACTAAGCAGTGCACAATTCACAGGTTATTTCATTAACATCCAACCTCATCTTTATTTGTTTCCAAACTGTGTTTTCTCTGTCAAGTTTTTAGTATTATTTACTATAAAATAAAATTAAAAAAATATCTAAAAATGGAAAAATAGTTGAAATGAGGAAAAGCAATCTATTACATATACAGTAGAAAATGTTAGTAAACATGAGATATGTCTACACAGGTCTGGATTTAAACTCTTAGTCTAATGCACCTTCAGAAAATAGGATGGGTACTTATCCCTCTTTGCCACACAAACAGCTTTGCAGCAAAGAACTGAAGTCATTTATCACACAACCAACTGCAACAGAATGGTGATATCAAACCACAAATCACCAAAGGGAAGCTGGAATGATGGTCAAGATATTTGCCTTACAGACACAAGGTGCAGGGCTTGATTCTCATATGAATTAATTGTCTAGGCATAAAATGGCTCACAAGGGCAGTTAGCCTAGTACTAATCTATGAACTTATTTATTATTATATTTGGACATAGGGCACTTAGTGATCACACAACCTGTTATGATTATTGCTTGCAAATATACAGCTCTGTCTTACCTTCCTGTGTTTTCTGGTCATGCATCAGTTATCTGACCCGTAGTCTAAGACATGCAGTTTGTAAGCTATGCTATATCATTGGCCTTAAAATGTATGAGGATATTAATTGGCTTTAATATGATATGCATTTTCAAACTACTGAAGGGCAGGTTGGACGGCATAAACAAGTGTAGACTGCACTTTTAGGGATGGCAAAGGTGAGTTACTGTTATGGCACATACAAAGGGTACAACTGTTCTGTTGAGGAGGGAAGCAAAGGTGAGTTACTGTTATGGCACAAACAAGGATATGTTGCTCTTGTTACTCTCCTTGTTTTGCATTCTGCCTATTGTTTGATCTTGTGAGGGTTGTGAATCAGCAACTGCAATGTGTATCATTACTTTCTAATTTGTCTCTTCAATGCTTTTCTAGTACAAACTTATAGTGCTAAACTGAGGACATGCAGTAATCATCAGTATTTTGAGAGGTGTGACTGTGTGAATCTTTGATGCCTAAGACCTACTACTTATTAATGGACAGATATAAGTCCAATAAGACTCTGATGTCACATGTTGCAGTAATGTTTTTACAAATCACCCACCTTTTACTTGCCTACTCTAACAAGTGATGAAATAAAAAGGATATGCCATAATATTATTAAACAATACAGTCGATGGGTTTTGGCAATACATAGGGAGGTAAAGGTTGTGTGAGTTGCCTGGCATCAATGCTACTATAGGTATGTGAGTAGGATACTGTGAAGAATTCTGTACATGCCCATGGACTGCACTGCAGGACTCCCTCAGATGTAACTGGAACCATGACTTCAGCAGGTCAAACACATGCTCTATGATATTTCTGGTCTGAGCTTTTGCCTCATTATGGCATTCTTCTGTGGGTTTGTGTGCATTTCTCATGGGTGCCAACAGCCACAGTCCCAGTGCATAGCCTGAATCCCCAGTAGATGACCCTGTGGGATATCCCACCTATCAAACATCTGGTACAGTTGGGAGGTGTGCAAGATATGTGAGCCAAGGTACCTGCCAGGCTTGCCAGCACAAATGTTCAAGATGATTCCCTTTGAATTACACAAAACTTGGCAGTTGATAGACTAGCCCTTTCTGTTAATGTACAGCCTACCCTGTTTCCCAGGTGGTGCCTTAATTTCTACATGAGTGCAATCTGTGGCACCTAGTACTGCAGGGTAGTGCACTACCTGGTAGAACTGTTGCACATTTCTGCCCCTCTCCTCAGAACAATGGGGAAAATATAGGTACTCACTGGCATGTTGGGGCAGACCATCCAGGAACTGGTGGAGGATCCAGGGTGCTGATACTTGTGACAGCCCCAGCATGTCACCTGTTGGCTTCTGTAGCTAATATTCTAAGGGCTACATATACATTTCTTTCCACTGGGATGGGTTCATCTTGGTTGACATTGGCTCTGAGTTGAGTGTGGCAGAGGTTGCAGAGTTTCTGTAATGTGTTCCTGTCTACCATGTAGTGCTCTACAATTTCCATGTCATGTAGGCTGTGATAAGCAAAACATTGCATACAAACTTTTCTCCTTCTTGGCCTATACCTATTAGCACCACCAATTGCACTGGCTTCAGCCTCTAGCACATATAAATGCATTAAAGCAGCAGCAGCCCCAAACATTCTGTCTGTGTAGACTTTCCCTGTGTGTACTCCAAAAGTTTTAACATACATAGAAAAAAAACAGCCTAGAGTCTACATGGATGCTTTATAGCTTGTTAAATCACTCCACATTGTTTGTTTGGTTGATTAGCATGCAGTTCAGCTGCTTATTTGTAATTTGCATCTATGAAACACAAAGAAAGACAGATGCAAGCCATTAATAATTTACCCATTATAAAAAGGCAAACATGTAGCTAGTCAAACTGATGGCGAGGAGAGTTGCATATGTTTGGATGACTGAAAAAACACTTTTTCTTCAGGATATATCTGTACAGAGAAGTAATGAACTTCAGCAGGTATGCTCCCATTTTGTCACCAACATACTGCATATGCTGGAATGTATTTAAGAATAGTGTGAAGTAAAGGTTTTTACACTTTTAGCTGTATGCATTAGTTAAAAGTGTACTGATGGCATAGGCCTGTTTGTCAAGCCATTTCTGAGGTACATTTGATTGACAATACATGAAAACAGAATGATGTGTGATAAATATGTACAAATGTGTCAGGGGCATTTCAGAGGTTTTTTTGCAGAATTGGTCATTTGCCTGTTCTTTTGTGTTTTTTGCTATGGGAGCAAGGATGAGTTACTGTTATGACACAAACAAGAATGAACTGTTCTTTTGGGGGGAGCAAAGGTGACACTGTTATGGCACAGACAATGATATGTTTCTCTTGTTACTCCCCTTGTTTTGCATCCTGCCTGTTGTCAGAATTTCACAACTGTAGACTGTTTTATATTTCTCCAGTGGGTAATACTGACTGGCTACCTTTTCTGTTTTATCTGGAAACAGTTATTTTGTAGTTATATGATACTTATGCATATTGTACCTCTTCTGTCTTTTAGGACACCTACAAGTATGTCACTCAAGCGTGTCAATCCATGGAGACCCCCCCTTCACTGAAAATCAAGTCATAGTCGATGGGTTTTGGCAAAATGGTGCTTTTCTCCTGGAAAAGCGATGGGGAGATATGGACTGTAGGATGCAAATATGGCAGCAGATTGCTCATGCTGTCAGTGCCATGTGTGGCCACTGCAAAACATACAAACAGGTGTTCCACAGGGCCACTGATATGATAACATCTGCAAAGAGGCAAGCAGATAAAGTATTCCATGACCAAATGGCTACCAAGAAAGGACCCGCTAGGGAACCACCACTAATGCCCAATAAAGACTTCCTGGCTAATCTGAGAGATACAGACAGCTCCCAGGAGAGTGCAGTACAGCATGTTCTGAATGTGAGCACAACACCTTCCTAAACAGCAAGCATGTCTCAGGAGGAGCTTCCAGGTAAAATTTGATATATCAACAACTGAATACTGTTGTATAGTAAAACAATTGAAATGAATAAGTTAATTCTGTATCAACATGTCTTGTTTTGGGGGAGGGAATTGAAGACTGATACAGTTATAAACTTAGTTTAGAGTTGTTAGGTGCATTCTTGTTCAAAGTTCCATCAGTGCACATATACAGGGGTGAATGCATTATCCCCTGTGTTACTGTTAATTGTAGTGATGTTGCCCTTGCCTCTTGCCTAACTTCTTCCTGGACCGTCTGGAGTACAGTGCAGTAAATCTTTTGCAGATAGTAAGCCAAATATTTTTATTTCAGTAGTGCTCAGCAATTTAAAGAATGTTTGTGATTTTGATCTCAGGCCTGTTGTGTGTATTGCTGTACTGTCTGTAATAGTGGCAGCACAGTTAGTTTGTTAGCGTATATTGCACTATAGTACTGCAGGTATTAATGTATTCCTGTATTTCATACTTTTTATCACAGGTGTTTATGACAGTGGGAGTATGAGCCCTGTGCCACCTGATATTAATGGATCTGCAGACTATGATGATGATGGTGGCCAAACTGAGGCACAGTTGTGGGGTACAGAGGTTAAATCTAACACAGATGTTGACATACAACCATCCCCTGCATTTCCATCAGACACAGCCAGTAGGCCTATGCCTACACAGTCCACTGAGCCTACAGAGAGTGGACAGGTGGAGGGCGAGTACATTGATCAGGAAAGTGTGACTACTGTGGCTACAATGCCTGTTGTGTCCATCCATAGCTGAAGTGTGACTGAGGATTGATAGGATGCTTGGAGGGGGTCATCATGGAGGCAAAGGCATGTTCCCATAGGTGCTCCAGACAAATGCTCAGGGTTGTGAATGTGGCAGTCTGACATACATGACTGACTCCACCATGTTGCTGATTCACTGGATTGGATGTATGACACAGAACGTGGGGTGTCTGTGATGGACTGAGGGGTGTTTGTCATGGAATGAGCAGTGTCTGTGATAGAATGTCTGCAGGGATAGGAATGGCATCCTCATGGGCATAGGTCAGTCATGTCATCTGCTGTCAGCCAATGTGGCAGTGACTGATCATGCTCCCATAGTGGCAGTAATTCCACTGCACCAACAGTGAGACTACTGTTCACATCCAGATCTGGCAGGCCATGGGGTCATGGTCCTGGGCATACCCATGTAGAGAGCTCATCCAGCAGACATCAGCCACATTCAAATAGCAGCACAGCATCTGACTGTGGCCATGGAGGTGCCAATGCCACTACTGGCAGAGCCAGTTCTCATGCTTAGGAATGACAACGATGAACTGCCACCTCTAGCATGCATGGCTCACACTTGTCCGACAGACCAAGACATAGAGCTAGCACAGAGCTTAACTGTGTTCATGCAGACACTCACACACCAATTTCACCTGAAGGATCCCTACAGAAACACACAACAGTTATTCAGTTTGTCTCACTGGCCATTTCTTGCTTTATACTAATGTCTGCCTTATTCTCCTTCTTACTCACACATACTCACTGACCATCTGTGTAGCCTACCCCCCCACACACACACACACACATACACAACACCCTGTGCAAGTGATGATAACTGTGCCATATCCCTGTTTTCTATCTTTTTGATTCAGCGATAGAAAAGCTGTGTCTGATGCTCAGGTGCATAGCTAACTTAGTGCTTAGTGTATCTGCGTTGGTGTTGTTGAACTGGTCATTGTACCTTTGATTTATATTGGGCTTTTAAATCTAGTCAGTTGATAGCAAATCAAAATTTCACAATGTTATAGTGAATGCTCTTATAAGGGTGTTGATGTCAGAAACTGCAATGTGTATCATTACTTTTTAACTTCTCTCTTTAATGATCTTCCAGGACAAACATATGGTGAACATCGTAAGTCATGCCATCATATTCAGATCTTAGGATTGTATGACAGTACTGTAGTCAAACCTCATCAGAACAGTAATACAGTACAATGTTCTCTTTTGGATGTACCTCTACAGACACATGCAGCAGCTGAAGAGACCACAGGGCTTTCTCAAGAAGATTGCACAGGTCCTACAAACCATGGCATGATGTGTGTGGATAAATTAATAGATTAAAGGCTGTGTCACTGTCATCTGTCTAGTAAAAAATGAGGTGACATCAGCCTGCCCTCCAAGTCAGTATTTGACCATGCCCTGGTGGGATGACCACGTATCCAGAAATCTGATATAGCTGATGACATCAGCAGTGTCCATTGAGAATATGGTAATAAGACCATCCCACGTACTGTGGTAAAAGTCTGTCTCTAATGTCAAGCAAGAGCATACACAGTTGACTGCCATGAGAATAGAAGCCCTACCTGTCTAAGTACACAGACTACAGCACACAGTATGTAATGCAAGTGCTATGGCACAAGTCTGACATTTGCAGGACTGCAGCTGAACTTATAGAACATGACATCATCAGTCCATGTGTGTGACATGATGTTGGCAGGCCTGCATAGGTTTATAGCTTCATAGGTTCATACAAGGCTACCACCATAATGGCTCAAGGTTCATAGGTTCATCAGAGGTTACTAGGCTAATCACCCTGTGGCCTTTTCATGCCTATGCAACTTGTATCATTGTTCTCTTATAGACCAAGATATGTAGTCCATATTTGTGAATCCATGATCAGCACTGGTTGACCCTGTCTAAGAGTGACATAGGTGAAAACACCAGGGTAAATCTACACTTTCCCATCCAATTGTCTGAGTTACACTTAAATAGTCACTGAGGAGCTCATTTTCACATGAATTGTGAGTCTGTTCCATAGGATTGGCAATCTCTGGAGGACATATCTGTATCTCCAGCATGGCCTGTTGATGTAGTAGGCTAGGTTAAGGTCGCTAAAGTGAGTGAGTCTTGTGCACTGTGATTTGTGGAGGTTCAGCATTTACATTAAGGCAGAGTTCAAGACTGCTCTGTAGGCCAGCCACAAGTTACCTCCCAGCAGTCTATATGATACAGAGTATAGTGTTAGGACCTTCAGTCTGTCCATGAGGTAATGTGTTGGAAGTCTCTGGATTTTCTTAGTGGGCAACCTCTGAGGTCTCTTCAGCTGCTGCAGGTGTCTGGTAATTGCTTAGGAGGGTATAGTTTGCTTTGCAGAGATTTTTCCACCTTTTGGATCCTAGGCGGGGGGGGGGGTCAGGTACGATTGTTACCTTGAACGTGATTGATTTATGGTCAGACCTTACCAGGGAGGGTCTCACACATGGGGTGATGATGTAATCTCCCATGTTGGTGATTACTAGGTCAAGGATATTCGAGCTCTTTGTGGGGGTGCAGACTAACTGTTCCAGAGGATTTATGCTTACAAAGTGCAGGAACCTTAGGGCAAGCATGTTTGAGCTCATATATGTATCCCAGTCGATGGAAGGATAGTTAAAGTTACCCATGCCTAGAGTGTTTGGCTGTATTATGAGTGACTCAAGTAGGCCCAGGAAGGCACTTTGTGGTTTTCATGGTTCATGTTGGTGGACCTGTAGCTAACAATGATGTGGAGGGGGGGGGGTTCTCCTACAGTTTGCTGAACTTGTAATAAATCTAGGGAGTCATACTACTGAACCAGCCTTCAGGTGTACTTGTCTTTTATGAAGATGGATACACTTCCTCCTTTGGTTCTTTCACATTCATTTTTCAGCCTGAATGTGTGGAAGGCATTATTGTCTTTCATGGCCAGAGTACTCTCTGCAATCCTAAAACATGTCTCTGTGACTGCACAAACAACATTTTCAAAAGTAAGAAGTGACTCCATTGAGTGAAGTTTCTGATTTAGACTTCTAGCATTAAGCAGCAAAACCCTGAGTTTGTCTTTTGAGGATATTTTACATCAGGAAGTTGGTTCTTATGAAATTGACTAAAAGAGTCACTATGAAGGTGGCAAGTATCTTGGCCAGTAACCAAAATGTAAGGTGACAGATAAAGACCATCCCTGGCAAAGCAGCGTGGTCTTTTGACCATAACATCCCAGCCTGACAAATACTGGATCCCACTGGAGTGACACCAATAGCTAAGCCAATTATTGAAGTCAATAAGGCTTTTGTTTCTATTGATGCGTCATCCTGGCTGAAGGTCGAATACAATTTAGGGATATGGACATACCTGTCTGGGACACATAATCTGAGAGGTTAGTCATATATATCTTCACATAGTCCAGTGAGGTATGTCTCAAATCATTTACTCCAATATTAAGTATGACAGAGGTGTAACTATGGTTGTGTTGAGAGACTTGAGTGCATGTGTGACTTTACAGATCTTGGCACCTGACAGGCAGCTGACCATGACTTTTTCCTTGCACAACCTGGTGAGGGGGACATCTGTGTATTTCACTGTGGATTCACCTATGACCAAGACATTGGTTTTGAGTTGTTTTGCCTTAAGGGCTTGATAGGTGTGGCACTGATATGTTTGTTTTTATGTGTAGTGGGTTTGGTCAGGACTGTCATGTGTACAGAAGGTTTGCATTCATGAGGTCTATGTTCTTTCAGTAAGCTTCTAATGAGTACCTCTGTGTATGTGGGTTTGTGTGTTGTGCACTTGGTTTGTTGAGGTGAAGTGTGTGTGCTGACAACCTGTTTGATATCTAGTTCATTGTTAGTTGAGAGACAGAACATTTATTCTAGATTCACTGTATACTTGCATCTCTGACATATTGTATTGATAAGTTTTAGGAGTGCATGGTTATCACTATACATGAGGCAATAGAAATCTAGCTGTGAAAAACACAGATACCCTTATTAAGCATATTTGGATGGTTGTTCTTAGCAGATTGACTTTGTGAGCAGCAACAACTGGGCCTGTCTATGAGGGACATAGATGTCACCCCAGAGGCTGTAGTAGGCTCCCACTGCATGTGAAGCACTGCTCCTCAATGACTGTTCAATTGCAACCTTGACTACTGGTTGGGTGATTGTACAATTGCCTCTGAGATGACACCTATGTCCCTCATGGACAGGGTCAGCTGGTGCTGCTCAGAAATATGGTCTTTTAAAAACAACCATCCAAACATGCTCCATAAGGGTAGTGTGTTTTTACACAGTTAGGTTTCTACACACCCTAGTGCTATTAGGTTAGTAGCCTCATATGAACCTATGAAACTATGTGCTTATGCAGGCCTCACAATCTGTTGTCCCCCCCCCTCAATGTGGCCTGCTGATATCATCTTCTATAAGTTCACCTGCAGTCTTGCAAAAAACAGACTTGTGCCGTGGTGCTTGCATTACGTACTGTGTTCTATAGTCTGTGTACTTTTAGATTGGTAGGGGTTCTGTTCTCAATGCAGTCTAGACAGAAGACCAGATGTGTGTATCCCACAGTTACTTCTGTAATGGCATGGATTGCCAGTATTTTGAAACTTGCACATGCCTACAGATCCATTCCATGCAGGCCTCCCTGTACACTTAGATAGGTAGGGGTTCTGTTCTAACTGCAATCAACTGTGTGTGTAAGCTGTTGCTTGACATTACAGGGAACATTTTACAACAGCATGTGGGCTACACTTTTATATTCTCCTCAACAGACATTGCTGATGTAATCAGGTATATCAGATTTTTGAAGATGCAGTACTTCTACCATGGAAGGGTCAGAGACTGGCTTGGAGGTGAGGTAGAAGTCATTTCAGCCTATACAATAAAGATTACAGTGACATGGCTTTTAATCTATCTACATACATCATATTATGGCTTGTAGGCCCTGTGTTATCTTGCTAAGAAAGCCCTGAGGTCTCTCCAGCTGCTACATGTGTCTGGTGATGCACATGGAAAAGAAAGATTATACTCTATTAGTGTTGTGATGAGGTTTGACTACAGTGCTGTAATACAATTGTAAGATCTCAATATGATGGTATGACTTATGATGTGCACAACACAGGCTTTAAATACCAGTGTGGACACTTGGTGGTCAAATTCAGAGTGCCATCTACAATCTGCATGTGTTCCCAGTGCTTGTATCACTGTTTCTTTCCATAGCAGTACTGTTGTCAATGCTGTGATTAACATGGAATTCCACTTTTCAGATGGACAACATTATAAACACACATTTCTGCATTTATTTGAAGATCGTGTGCCTTTGTCACTATTAAGTTGTATGTGTTAGCTCCTCCTGCACTGTGTTATTACCATTGGTGGACTCAATGATTTCACACAATATGCAAGAATCAGCAAACTTGGTAAGCCAAAGGCCATATACTATAGCCTGAACTGTCAAGATATAGAGTTCAAACCCTGGGGTATGGCAATGGTGACAGATCTACTGATACAGGTCAATTCACCAACTTTCAAATGATGTGTCAGTGAACCAATTGGTTACCCATCAACTAATGTAAAAGTTAAACCCCAGATTGGAGGTTTTCTCAATGATACCTGCATGGGAGATTGTGTCAAAACCCTAGGCCAGATCTTGATAGGCAGTATGCACTGTTTTACCTTCATCCAGGCCTATCACATGGACTCAATGGGCTGTGACAACTTTACAGATCACCTATGGCAAGACTTAGCACATACACCTTCCTGATATGGTTGAATACACACTTCAACACACCCTCCACATGGCCTGTATTCTCATACAAGGGTGTACATCAACATGCATCCACCTGAGTTGGGAGTACAGTACCTGAAGCACACATGTATAGAGACATCCTGATTCTCATCAGCTGTGAGGTAGACCAGCATGTCATTATGGACCTCTTCTACATGTACACTAGTAATATTCCAGGTGTGTGCAACAGACCTGTGTAAGTTGTTAATGCTACATCAAGTTCATTGCATCTGACAGATGTCTTCAAAGATGTCATAGAGGGCATGCATGATGACAACAGTATCATCTTGTGGAACTAGACCAGATCAAGGCATTTGACACAAATCCACACCAAGCTATTCAATCAAGACTGTCATATGTGCCCATGAACAGCTATATCACCAAATGGGTAGACCAGTGTATCACATACGTGGCATTTCACTTTGTTGAAATGTGTGACGTGACCTATATATCAGGTCTAGTGATCAGGTCAGTACCTCAGAGGTGTCTGCTCGCCCCTTTCCTGACCATTGGTTAAGTGACAGACATCACAGATGATATGCGCATGCTGTGTTCAAACAGCTGCCTGAAGGACTACAACTGTGTTTCTAGTATAATACAGACAGTATCAACATATACAAAAACTACAGCCACAGCCATGACAAGACTTGCATTGACAAGAAACATAGAGGGATTTGTTGAATCAGGAAACAAACACACCACCCAAGTATAATGTGGCCATCACACCCTATAATCATTCTAATAGGTATGTGACCCATGTCCTGGGGTAAATGTTAAGTGGTATATCCGCTAGCATGTGGTCACAGTGCTGACTACTACCTTGAATGTAAACACAAGTACTGGGTAAGTGAAGGACAGGCACATCAGAGACCATAATACCCTCGTGATTCCTAGCCTTCATAACACCAACTGTGTATAATGCACCCTCCTTCATGTACCTCCCTACTCATCATCCACTGATGTATAACTGAAGTGTACCACCTTTGTCATAGTGCACTGCCACATAGCTTATTGACTATACCTAGGTATTCTTTCTGTGGAATACACATGACCGTCTGATGGTATGGAATGCCAATCAAGTTGTTATACCAGATGCATGTATGCTACCTGTTCTGCTTATGCACACACTACATACATAGGTGTTTGACAACATTAATGGTGTGTATATAATTCGTGACAGTGTGGATTGTGATATATATATATATATATATATATATATATATATATATATATATATATATGTGTGTGTGTGTGTGTGTGTGTGTGTGTGTGTGTATGTATGTATGATTTGCACACAAGGCAACTAGCCTCTATTGCCCATATTTTCACATGCTGGTATAGCAGTGTCACTCCTAACACCTCCTGCAGATATTACAGTGCCAGGACAGTGTGAGTGGTTACCCTCATAGAGTGTGGATGTATCATAATAGTTCTTCAAATGTGTGTGTGTAGGTTCATCTCTTATCATTCTATATAGCATATGTTATGTCAGAGGCATGGGATTAGTGGTGGTATTATTCTGATATTGTCCATGATTGTGGTTGGTTCTTGTAATGTCTTCCATAATCCTTTACCTGTGCTCACCTTGCTTGAGACGTCTGCTGAGAGTACACTCATATTTAGGCATATCAGTTTGCACAGCTTCACAATAAGCACCCTACCCCAATTGTATGTCAGATTCCTGATAGATGTCCTCTCCATTATTCATGTAAGGATGCTTATCTCACACAGACATCCTCCCCATTGTTATGTCACCTTGTGTGACAGTCACAGGCAGCACATTTTTCACTGTACAGTCTTTACTCTACCATATAGATATATGCTTGGTGTTATTGCTACAACCATCTTATTGACAAACCCTCCTCTGCTGTACACAAGGAAGTTTCACCTGTACTCTTTCCCTGCATTCATTCCTGCAATTCATCTGTGTGTCCCTATTCAATACACACACCTCCCCTAAGTGATCATTTTACATGGCAGTCCATGTCCTGTTACAGATCATTAGCACAGCTTCAATACAGAATGCCAGGAATGGGATGCCACAATACTTTGCACTATAGGTACACTGTCCTGTACTGTGTTTGGACCATATACTTCACATTCATACTTCTCAACTGGCAGCTATTCCCAGGATGTCCAGATGTTTTCCTTATCAAATGTGTTGCTTTCTGCCATATCACTGGGATGATCTAGCTAGTGAAAAATCTGATTCTGAGGATCAAGGATTATTTTTTCATAAACCCAGGAAAAATGTTCAATAGCTCAAAGAGTAAAAATAAGAAAATTAAAATGCAAAAATATACCCCTTAACTCATTCACTCTGGAGCAGCTCAAAAAATGCTGCCTGCTTACTTCCACCATAGAACAACAGTGCAGCCTGAGCTTATATTCAGAAAATCCATTTGTAATACCATACATAAAGCAAATGTTCATAACTCTTTAACCATAAGATGCAGACTAAAAATGTAAATTCAAAAGTGGTTTAGCAGACACTGACCTTTCCAACAGTGCAGATGTTGATAGCGTGTATGTAAGTCATTATTAAATATTTGCCAAGGAATGCTGATATTGTGTATATTTTTTACCTTTTCGTGCAACAAATCACAATATCTTGGTGAATGTACCATGCAGACCCATACAATTTGTAATTAGTTTGTTTGTATGAATGTTAGCTTTAAAATGATACCTTAACCATTGATATTCACAGAAATATGATTAACATTATATTTTTCATAGTTGATAAATAAACAAAGCATAATATCTCATCACGTGTAACAGACAGAGACTACATATCAGTGTACAGGTTGTGTGGCTCAATGTCAGCTTCAACAAGTTGTGTGGCTCAATGTCAACTTCAAAACAATGCCTCATTTGTGTCATCACCATGCTCCCTTGCAAAGTTATGGGCATAATAATGAGAAATAATACAAATGTATAATTTACATAAATATACAAGACTAAAAAAACTGTCATATCTGTGCATGTGTACAGCATACAGACACAGTTCTTTTACCATGTTGTAAGGGTTAATACTGTCTACAAACTGAGGTATTACTTGGGACATTGACATGCTCCCTTGCAAAGTTATTTACCAAAATATATAAAAAAATCATAATTTCCATAACCTAAGTCCTAAACAAACTTTGATATCTGTACATATGTATGGCATGCAGACACATCTTTATCATGTTCTAAGGACTAACACTGTCTTCAAAATGAGGTATAACTTGGCACAATCACATGCTCCCTAGCAAAGTTATGTACCAAAATATGAAAAAAGCATAATTTCCATAACCTAAGTCCTAAATAAAGTCTGATATCTGTGCATGTGTACAGCATACAGACACCATTCCTTTATCATGTTGTAAGGACTAATACTGTCTTCAAAATAATGTATAACTTGGCACAATTACATGCTCCCTAGCAAACCTATTTACCAAAATATGAAAAGAATCATAATTTCCATAATCAAATTCCTAAACAAAATATTATATCTGTACAGCTGTCCTACATACAGCCACAGTTCTTTTTCCATCCTGTAACTACTAATACTGGCTTCAAAATGAGGTATTACTTACCCTGATGGCATGTTCCCTGATAAAGTTATTTAGAAAAATATGAAAAAAGATAATAATTCTCATAACCATGGTCTCAAACAAACTGTGATATCTGGACATGTGTACAGCATACAGATACAGTTTTTTTTATATCTTGCAAGTACTAATACTGTCTTCAAAATGATCTACAACATAGCATGCTGACATGTTCGCTGACAAAGTTATTCACCAAATATGAAACAATATCATAATTCTCATAACCAAAGTCCTAAACATAATGTGATATATGTACATTTGTCCAGCATACACAGTTCTTTTTCCATCCTGTAACTAATGCTGCCTTCAAAATGAGGTATTACTTGCCCTGATGACATGTTCCCTGACAAAGTTATTTAGCACAATAGAAAAAGAAATCGTAACTCTCATAGCCATAATTGTAACCAAACTGTGATGTGTGCAGGATGGTTATTGACATATTCTCTTGTATGTGGCACTCTCCTCAAACAGTTGTTCTTACTCAGCATGTTCACCATCTCCCTATCACAGTTATTTGCCAAACTAAGAAAAATATTATAATTTATATAACACAATTCATAATCATACGGTTATCTGTACCTGCGCACAGCATACAGATAGTGCTTTTACAATCTGAAAATGAAGTGTTACTCAGCATGTGTACAAGTTCCCTAGCAATTATTTTCCTGTGTCGTTAGTAGTGACTACAGTGTTCATAAAATATAACAATAGAGTTTCTTACCATGCTAGTCCTGCTTGGTCGTGGCTGTTGTCCATTCGTTCTCACTATCTGCATGTTACCAATATATCGTGCATAGCTGTCATCACGCCATTGTGGAGGTCAATCAAGAACAACGCAATGCCATCCTCAGTTTGGTGAACGCCATCCCTTCTGAAAAGGTGAACATCTTCTATGGTGATGCTGTCATGGCAGATTATTGATCCACAGACCCTGTGCATCAAGCCATGCATGAACCCATTCTGTAAATGTCTGGCCTTGTGCACTGCCCATTAACTGTTCGCTGTTTTCCATATCTGGCAAGGAATTATGTCAGACCACACAAAATGACAACATGGCTACCATGACTGCAGGTGTTCAAAAATTGTTCTTATTTGAAACCGTAGCCTTCAGATTGGGTGAGTGATGACATTCCCTTCAATGTGTAGCACAAGAATGTCAGCCTCAGGGTAGATGGAACACTTCTCTTTCAACAACTGTAGGAGTCCACTCCAATGCATACCTCTAATTGCAATCCAGTATACCATCACACTAGATGTGGGGAAGCTCAAGTTGTAGTGGTTTTCACTTCTGGAGGCATGGCTGGCAGCCCAGTGAATGTAGGAATGGCCACACACCCACACTCTCACTCGTCGTTCTCCTGCTCATGAAGCCATGTCATGGTCACAAGTTGGATGCACCTGCACAGAAAAGAAATGCAAACAGGTTACTATTGATGTTTGAGAGATGTATTGGATGACTACATATATGTATATCATGTACATTACCTGGTTATCCCATCCAAATCTTCACTCCTATCCACAGGGGTATTATTCTTTTCATAAGACACATAACTGGTCATGACGAGGCAGAGGTACATACCTACCACCCTTGAAAACACCAAATGACACACAATGAATGATGCTGCAGAGGTACATACCTACCAGCCATGAAAACACCTAACTATACAAAATAACTGACAAGGGGGAACAGAAAAAGCCCATGTAAAGAGAAAAAGCAGGTTAAGGATGGCCACTCCACTAATATGCCAAGGACAGGCATGGGGCTTCAGCTGGTGAGTGTCTGAAGTGTCCCATACCTATGCTGGTTACTCCCTCAGACTGCTGGTAGCAGCAATGCCTCCGGATAGCATGCAATGCCAGCACTCTGCCTTACCTCTGCCTTTTCTATTTACATGTGTCCTTGCGGCAATGGCCATAAGGAGTCAAAGGATGGAGCTAATCTGAAGCCTCTTGCCCTGACCTACATACATTTATTGCACCTCAAGGGAGGGAATTATGAACATTCCAAATACCAGTCACTTTTGGCCCAAAATCTTCAGACATCTGCTAGAAAGCTGAAGTTGAAGAGGAATTTCACTTTTCAAAATGACAATGACCCCAAGCATACATCCAAATCAACAAAAGAAAGGCTTCAAAAGAAGACAATTAAAGTTTTGGAATGACCCAGCCAGAGCCTAGACCTAAACCCAATAGAAAATCTGTGGGGTGACCTGACCTGAAGAGGGCTGTGCATAAGATATGCCCTCGCATATCAGACAGATTTGGACCACTTTTGCAAGGAAGAGTGGGCAAGTATTGCCAATCCAAGATGTGCCATGCTGATAGACTCCTACCCAAGAGTACTGAATGCAGTAATTAAATCAAAAGGTGCTTCAATTAGTTTAAGGGTGTGCACACTTATGCAACCAGCTTACCACAATTTTATAAAAAACAGACTGAAAATATGAGGCTAAAATCAGGATATTCTGTGAAAATCACTACTGTAGAGAGGTATGTGATGATTGGGGAGAGATGGGCGAAGGCTGCCAGCCTAGTCAAATAGAATTTGATATATAATTCTGGCATTTGTAAATAAATGTAAAAATACAGGCATGTTTTCTTGAGTGTAAAAGAATACTGTGAAATGTGGAACTGAAAAATATGTGACAACATTGCACTCTACTGGCCCAGTGAAGCATGTTGTGACCCTTTCATGTTTGAATTCGGCTCCAGTAAATCTGGATGAAGGTTTCATGCCCATTGTTTTAAGGCTAAATTTTATGACCAAAATTTAGATGTGGAATGTGCTTTATTGCTCTAGTTTCTGTTAGAGTATACATGTGAAATGACTTATATTGTTGTAAGTTTCTGAGCAGATGTTAGATTGCTAAATAATGCAGTTTGTGGCCTGAGAACTCAGACCCGGTGTCAAGATGATGCAATATGATACTGGGAAAACCTAAGTGTCAAAATGATGTAATTTGGGAGGGCCTCAGCAGAGCTGTTGGCTAGTGTTTAAAAACTATTGTTCAGTGAGAGACTAGAGGGCATTTTGATCTTGGATATCTAACTCAGCACTCTGCTTATGCTCACATGTAAATTTTAGCACTGTGCTTTCTTGTAGGAATAGTTAAAGCTAGTAAAGATTAAGTAGGTATTTTTCTTTGAAATCAGATTTGTCCTACTGTATTATTTTAAGTTTCTGTGTGGTCTCTGAACTCTTAGATATCTCTGTGGTGCAGTAGTTTTGTCTTGTGTTTTAATTATTTATTATTAAATATTTTTAAAACCTTCTACCTGTGGCTGGTTTATGTTGAGATAAATTATGCTTTAGAGTGCATTATATATTTATAGAGTCTACGGTCTAAGCCCTTCCAATAAGCTTAGACTGAATAGTCACATTACCATTGGATAATAATATTGCATAGTAATAACTGGACACCCTTTTAAGGGCCTTTTAGTAGCTGATATTATTAGCTGGGTGGTGGCAGGGATTACTACCATATGGTCTGGGTAAAGGGGCACAGCCAGAGAATCTGTGTCAGCATTTCCCAGGAGTGTCTGTAAAGTTGTATAAATACTTATCTCAAAGTGTGCGTGTGTTGTGTCTGCTACTTGGGCAGGGACACGAAGCACTGGTTGGACAGAGAGGGTACTGGAGGTTTTAGCTTGCCCAGCTAGGCTGAGACCTGGACCCTATAGCTTTGCCAGTGGGGAGTCTTATTGGGGACCTGGTGAGCAAGGGAGCAATCAGCCCCAGACTGACTTTGATCTCTGTGTGCACTTAAGGGAAATTGTACTTTACTGTGTGTATTAGTTATCCTGTCCTCTCTTGTATGAGATGACCTCCCTGGTGTTAGTGGTGAGGATTGAGGCTCCTTGATTGCTGGGCCAGGGCATGGTCGTCACAAGTTATGCTTGAGTAGTATGTCCAAGTATGCACAAGAACCCAATGATGCGTTCTCCCCAATGACCCCTTCAGTAGTATGCATTATACTAAGTTCCTGTCAAACACAGTGTAGTTAAGTTTCTGTCCACATTTATACACAAACAGTAGTTACAGTAAACATGCTCACAAAGAATGCCAAACATAAGAATTGTAGTACAGGCATGGATGTAATGGGGCTGCAGTGTCCCATACCTGTGTTTGAAAGGTGATAATGATGTTTTAATAATGTGAATTGTGAAAGTGCAGCTGCTGAAGGTTTTACCTGACAAGTGATAATGACTCAGTGATGTTCTGTAACTGCACATATTGTAAATTAACAATGTCATAATGACTTGCATTTCATTACTACAAGGATCTGCATATTCATGCAAAGGTGATAGCTGCTGCGCATAACACTTTGAGCAAACATTCATTATGTTCCTGGTGCAGATGTAATGAAAGCCTGAGTCATTAACATCTGTCAAAAAAAGACCAGAGTAATTCGGTAAAATTTGTAAGTTACTTGTATGAAACAAATATTTTAGAAGCAAACTACTGCATTTTTCATTAAGATTTCAGAAAAAAACAAACTTCTGTTTTTTTTTCTAAACAAATGTACATGCCAGAGATGGTATAAGTGATGAATCCAAACAAATAATTGAGAACAATGCACCCTATGGCACATACCTGACCAGGCACTTGCAACAGCTTCACAAGCTACACACAAAAAGAATACAGGAAGTGCTAAGAGACAAGTTCAAAAGCAGCAAGAGTAAAATGTCATGTTGTTATATTATGAAAAAAATGACCACCGAGCTAGGCATACTGACATTCTACTTGCATTCCAATACAGAGGGCTGAGTTACTTGCGGGCTTTGGCTTATTCTATGCCAAGCCACAGTAATATTCTTTGGTAACCTATGATAATCGGTGGTGGCAAAGATTGAAGCCAGTGTTAGAAAAGTGGGCACTGGACCTGTAATTGTAAATGCAGGTGATTCATCCAGTCAATGAGGAGAGAAGTTAGAGAGACTAAGGGTACCTGGGCCTCAAAACATGATGGCTGACACATCTTGGGAGGAAGAACTCATATTATGGCTCAACAGGAATTAGAAAAGGGGCTCTCACTGGCACATGGGAACTGTCAAATAACCTGAAGGTCTCAAAGAGAGAACATTCACCACCCCAAGTTAAACACACCAAGTGGTAATCTTTGGCATGCATTCCTTTCTGCAGGCATACTTGTCAGTCCTTGTCAGTACATTTGGGACATTATGGCTTAATAAATTCTCACAGCTCCTGTCAATTCAGTGCTGTTTTCTTATCACTCTGGATTTTGCCTGGAAAAACTGATGCACAGCTAGATTAATGGCTGCTTACTTCTTGCAGCATAATAGATCAAACAATAGTGTGGGCTATGTTCCCTTTTAAGCCGCACATTAAATTGATGTCCTGGGGACCATCTCCAAACTGGAGACTTCCAATAGTTCTAAGTCAGATGTCCATGTGCAGCTAATTCCCATGAATATGGAATTATAAATGGAAGCATCAGCTCTTACACTGCATGTTTAAAATCAGACTGTTAACTTGCCTAAAATTCGAAGACATTGAAGATGATACTAGAAATCAACTTAACATTTCACAAACAGCCTTTGTAAATATTTATGGATGTGCCATCAATTATTAGTATGTGCTAAAATGTCCAGTTATAGTAATATGCTGGATTACCAATTGAAATGAATATTACATATAATCAAAATGTCTTACTGGATCACTAGCATGGCTACATGTATAGTCACAGTACTACAATTAAACCACAGCTAATCGGTTATACTTGAATCTTAACAATAAGCTATATTTATATAGTATAAATATTCCACTAATCTATCCAACATGCAATTACAATACTGAAAAACATTGACCTGTCAGAAAAGCACCACAACATAGTAAAAGGGCATTAAGTACCTTTTGGAAACAACTTGTCTGCCAGACTAAGAACAAATTTGTAGCAAGTGCTTCTTTTTAAAACTGCCGTCTAGTAACATACTGAGACTCGTACTATGCACAGTGCCAATACCGACATAAGTTACAATCAAATATCCAGAAAGAACAGCAAAAAACAAAAACAAAACACCACTTACTGTGTTTAAAGATCAATGCATGAATTTGTACCCTCTGTGTGAAGAAATGAACCCTTCTATGCTGCACTAGAAATAGAAAATACCAAATTACTGGTTACCCAATATAATATAAATGTGCAAAGTCCACTCGCAACAAAAATAATCCCATATTCTTTCCAGTTTATCAACAGACCTGTCAATCAGCACTCCACTTCAAAAAATAAAAATAGGTGCTCCCAACTTCTTTCTTAGAAAACAGAACTGCACCCAATGTATTTCTTAGTGCATCCTTGAATTGACTGGCTGTGTTATGAAAGCAAACATTATTTCTCAATTAATTTTTAATAAAATTACATAATGAGGCTGTGCAAGTCAGCCTGCATGTAGCATAACAAATACATTGTGCTGCTGAAGAGAGTGCAGACATTAGAATAATATATTCTTTGCATGCTGACTCGGTGAATACTGAAAGTAAAAGGTCAACCACAGACTTCTGAGGTACTCCCATAGTCTGTATATGTGTATATGTAAAAGCACTAAGGTCTGTCAGGATACTGCTTATAACAAAGGATTGCTGAATTTTATAAAACACATTTTTGGGGGGTCCATTTCTGGTAATGAAATATATGTGCTAAACAAATGTGTTTTTTATAATATAATGTGTGGTAACAGAACAAACAATATATTCTTCCAACGTCTCCATTCCCACCCACAAGCCCACAAATAAACAAGGCATATGCCATCTGTACCCGTCTTAGTTAAGCTCTTACTTCTCCAATGTTTTCTCTTTTCTGCCCTCCCATCAACATCAAAAGTGGTGCTTCAAAAGTAAAACGATAGCTCGAGTCTGGCCGGTGGGAAGTGGCACTTGACAGGGAGAAACTCAGATGCTCGAGTTATATTTTTCTGACAGAGTGGGGGAAGTAGTGAGTGATACATTACCAAAACCCCCCGGGGAAGAGGTGTCAGTCCTTGTAGACAACGGGGACCTTTTGAACTAAACCTGAGAGGCATTAGGCAATGGAGATCTTGCAGTATGGACTGTGGAGAGCGCAGGGGGACTTGGTTTCAAGTGCTGCAGAGTACCGAGGGAGTTCTTGACGGCCGGTGGCTGGTGTTAATGGTAATGGTATTGGGAGGGGGCACCGGGGAAACAGAGAAGTCTTTGGCCCAGAACGGTAGGTTTCATTCCCTATAGAAAGGCTGCTGTGTACTCAGTGCTGAGCATGCACACATGAAGGATTAAACAGCACAAAATGACAGTTGCTACATTTACACCTGTCAGCAGAAAGTCTTGCAGGTTTAAGAGACTGCATAATTTGTTCACATGGAGGTTCCCGATCATTTGATTAGAAATGCAAGGTGTGGTTAAAAAGCTGCTGTCTTCTACAGTAGGTCTGTGGTATTCTCCCTCTTGTTATACGGTAGTTAGTAGTTACTCAACCTATTATCCTAACAAAAAAATGGAAATGTAACTTTGTCATGTCAGCTGATGACAACACAAGGCATTTTAAGGGATTCGCAGATTAACAGCATTCTAAATGTGGAGCTATTCTGTTTCTCATATGCGATAACTTACCAGCAGAAAAAAAGAAGCAGTTCTTGGGCCAAATTGCTCCTGGATGCAGTCAAATCATGCAGAGGAAAGCAGAATTCAAACGGAAACTCCAACCGCTAAACCGGTATGGCTCTCTTAATGATCTCCATGCAATTGGTGAGTGCACAAATAAAAGAGAGGGAGCCAGCTGGACCATCTATTTATTGGGGAAAAACAAAAGAAAATAAAGTTGGGGTGGAGGTGTTATGCAAGTGGTGGCTTGGATTGCAAGAATCCGATTAGCTGCCACCACTTGCTTTGCCAACCACTCTTTAATAGGATTTTCGACTAAAAGTTTAATGAGACCTTAATGTAAAAACATGCTGAATTGTAACTATATAAGGAGTTACAATTTCAGCATGTTTTACATTAAGCTCAGCTACAAATCTGCACTACAGTTTCTCTTGCTTGTGGAAGGCACTCAGTGTAACAACTTGTAATTCCTATAATCCCATAGCATGCTCAGATGTAAGCACAGAGGCGCTATGAGATGGTAGTCATGGTTAATGAGTTAAACTAAAAAATAAAAAAAAACTATTTTAGACTACTTTTGAGTAAATGTGAGCAGTTTTATTAATATTTCAGAAGGATAGGGATAATGCAATGGTGTGCTAAATGTGATATGGATGTTATTATGTCAGAGGATGTAAGATTTATGACAAGTGAGGAAAGCCTGCAAACAGAAAAATTTGGGGGCAAAAATATTATATGGAACTTAGGGAGTAAAAGTTGCTCTGTAGTGGCTATGTTGTGTACAAAAACAGTGGCAATACTAGATGTAATGTTGGTAAGAATGAGAAGGTTAATTGCTGTGGATGTGAGGTGGAGAGAACATTTATAAAATTATAGCATTGTATGCATATATAAGTAGCAAGGAAAAAGGTAATCCCCCGGATTCAGCAAACATCCATGCAGGAATAACTTATTCCTGCACAGAAACAACCATAGCTGTTCAGCACGGCAGCGAGCCATGCATATGTATGAAGGCACAATGCCGTGCTGTAAAACAGACAAGGGTCTGTGTACGAGTGCAGGGGGTGTGTCTGAGAGCAGTGCTCTCACAATACACATGCCCCCTGCACACTAGAATTGCCGTACGGCAATTTAAAATGAGTGAGAACGTTCGTAACACACCAAACCCATCAGAGTAAGAAATCTGGACAAAGCCATAAAGGACAATCATCCCTACAAAGCTAGAAAGTTGCTAGAATAACAGGTTCAGCATTAGCATGGATATTCTGAAGGGTATAAATTAAAAAACATTAATACATTTTTTTTTGAGATATGCAATAAAGTTTAAGTGTAGCTGCATGGGTGTGCCCGTTGCTTAGCTATGCTTAGCTCAGCTGAAATGGCAGGATAAGTTAAAAGCAATAGACATCCAGCATAAGCATAAGTGCAATAGTATAGCAGTTAGACCGTATGCTTTGCATGTAGTCATTCACGATTCAAGCCTCACTAAAGCCATTTCCATTTTGTATGTGTAAACCTTACAGTTTAAAATTTTTATATATTTATGTAGAAGTAACTTATTTTTCTCAACCAGAGTAGTGTATTAGGACCAGATGTGAGGTGCCAGTATAATAAAGTTCCCCATACAGTATAGTCATACAAGAATAAATTAATTACAGCACATTGGGGGATGTCAGGTAAGGTAAATAAATCTATATTATGTAATGAATGATGAATCAATCCCATACAGGTAGTAGACCAATATAATAAAACATAAGCAATGCTAAGCATTGCACAGCTATGCTGACCAGGTGTAAGCATTGTGTACATATGAATACTAAGCAATGAATAGCTCAGCTAAGTGGATTTACCCATTGGTAAGCAATGCTAACTTAGCTAAGCAGGTTTTCCCATAGTTAGCTTAGCTCAGCATTTTCAAAACTGTCCAATTGTGGCAAAGGGCAGGAAATCTGCCATATTTAAACCCCGCAGGCCAGAATACAGCTCATAACTGATTGTAGCTCTCCACTGTAGGCACTATGGCAGGTGTTGGAGAGGGCATGCATTTTTGGGCACAGCGCTGGGGCATACAGGAGTCAAAGTTCATCGTAAGACTCCTGGTAAAAAAAACATGACATGAGACTGCTGCAGGACCAGTACCAGGGCTCCCAATATAAAGCAGAAGCCTGGGAAATTCCCGCCTGTGATCTCACCAGTACCACTGGTATCCCTCAGACTGATGAGCAGGTCCAGTACCACTATGCTGACTTTTAACAGAGGAAGAGGAAGCTCTTGGAACAGTGGGTCCAAGAAGCAAGATAGACGGGAGATGTCCCAGCAGTGTGTAAGTATTCATAGCAGTAACTGTTTACCAAAGTCCAGCCTGTATATGTGATGGATAGGTATGCATAAATGTTTCTCTATTTTCATTACAGCTGCAGCTGAGTGTGCTGTGAATCAGGAACCCATGCCAGCAGGTTGCAAAGGTTGCATTTTGAGGATGGTGAGTAACAATCCTGCTTGTAGTAGTCATACCAAATAAATATAAAGAAGTAAAATGTCACCTGGCAGTATAAAAAATGTGTATGGTTTGTACTGAATAAACCAGACAATATGACAGTAGTAGTCCCAGATAGATCATATTTAAATAAAAGTGTAACTGCCTGGCAATAAAGTTCTAAATCCTGGACTGGTTGTGTTACTCTGGTATTGTATGGCTTCACATGTGGCATTCACCAAGATCTGATATCCAAATAGTACTGTTGTGTCAACCACTGTTTCCCACACTGTCCTACATAAAAAATATGTCTAAGAATGTCTGTATAAGAATGTTGTAATTACAAGGTCAGATTGTAAAACCAAGAGAGACTTAGAAAACACAGAAGTAAAAGACAACAGTTTCTAAATAGCTCACTCTAATGAAACACAAGTTGTTGTATTTTTAGCAGACACAGCTATGGTTTGAATCCCAGGAGTAGTAGTAAGCCGTATGCATAATCATACCTCTCAACTGTACATATTTTAGCAGAACGACCAGATTTTTGGCTCATATTTTTGGCCTGTTCCTTTTTATTCCTGGCAAATCACTGGGATGATCTCAGGATTGTAGTCACTAAATAATGACATACATTTGAGTTTCAGACATCAAATCCTTCAGAAACTGTATATTAAAACAAATCTTGTTACTCTAGCAACTTTCTAAAAGTTTATAAGAGCAATATTTAAAATATGTCCCTATTTGTACCCCCATTTTGTCAAGCTTTGACCAGATTTTTTCCATTAAGAGGTTGAGAGGTATGTGCATAATTTTAACTAGGAAGCTAAGAATATGTGTAGAAACAGTCAGGTAGTGTTAACAAACATTCCCCCTACAGGTCTATCAGGTAAGAGAAGTAGAATGTAGCTATAAGAAGGTTGAAGTATACACTGTGTACAAACATACCACTGCCCAAACCAAGGCCATAGGGTATTGTAATAATACCTGAAGAGTAATGATTAGAGCAATGATCATCAAAGTTGTGAGTCATGCAAGGATATACAAGTTAATTGACATCTCTTTCTACCCCCACCATATCTGCAACAATAATCTAAACACACAAATCACTGGGTATGTTTTACACCAAACCAACTGTTGGGATATATGTCCTATTGTAAAAACCAATATTGAAATGTGTTTCTATTAATGTTCCATGTTGAAATACTATCATTGGTGGCCTGTTGCTATCAATGTGACCTGCATGTCGTTGTAATGGCCACAGTGATTCCATATATGTGTGTGTTTTGTTTGCTATACAACTGTTCCAAATCTGTTGTTTTGGGTTAATGGGAATATCTATGCATGCTGTTATAATCACTCCTGGACTGTGTTGACTATTACTAACCCACATATGTTATAAAACTGCAACACCATAGCATGCTTGGGAAGGCTGGTCTCAGTGGGCCCACCTCTCCCACCTCATCTGGTTGTGGCACGAGACCTCATAATGTCTGGCACCTACCTCGGGACCTCCTCATCTGCTGGTCCTGCACCACTTTCAGGTGGAACCACCTAAAGGGATCAGGCCCCCCCCCCGGGAGCAGGCGCAGACAGGATACCATCACCCGAAGAAAGGTCTAGGGATTAGTGCGTATCAAGCTCCAAAAGGAGTTTGGAGATTTGCTATGCCAGCTTGAGGGTCGCATGGTGCAATTAGAGGGTCAGCCTGACCCTCCTGCTCAGCACCCAGCACAACCACCTTCGGGGCCGTGAAGGTGCAGTGGTGACTGCCCATGGGTGGGAACCTCAGTCTCACTGTTTCCATTTAGGGGCTCATGGGCTTCTGATTTCCAAATACCCCTCCCCGTCTAAGGTGCATACCCCCCACATGTGTCATATACTGCCCCTGTATGCTGTCTTGTCTGTCTTCCTACCCAACCTACCTTCCCAACTATACCTACTATTCTTCTCCAACATCCCACTCTCACCTTAAAAAAAAGAGGGCAATCTGTTCCCAAAAAAAAAATTTCGCCCTATGCATAGCTATCCATTTCACACACGTGTCCACTGGACTCATGTAATCTGGTCTAATTGGCTTCACAATACATTATTGTTGCCCTCAACCCTCTCTCAGGGGTTTGAGTGTCCAAATATACCTCCAAATTCAGTATATATGCACAGCTGTTGCTGTGCAAGAAATGGACAGCTATGGAGCTTCCTTATACCCATCCTGCACATTCCTAGCTACTTTCCCTATTGTGTTTCCCTCTGTGTGCCCTCTTTTTCACCACTTTCCTATCACCCCTTTTTTCTTTTCTTTTAAAGAAATTAGCACAGGGGTAAGTGGGAGTAAGCTTTTTAAGCAGTAGTAAGTGGGATTAAGCCTGTTTGCATGGCGCTAAGCAATGCCTACATGTTTTAAGCATTTTTAAGGCTAACTGTCTGTAAGCATATTTCACCGGAAGTTAGCATTGCTTACCACCGTGCAAACCTGCGCAAACCTGATTACAACTTCTTAAAAGTGCCTTAATCACTCTGTATCCAACAGCCCTTCTTTTGCCCTGAAACAAAATAATCAGCTCTGGCAAAACTTGAACCCAAGATCCTGCACACCATTGCCACAGCAATTTACCACTAAGCCATCTGAGCTGTTAGTATGTCTGATGTTTTCTCAAACATATCATGCAGCACAGTCATTTAACAGTAGGGAAATTGTATTTATATGTATGTAGTGCATTGGGCCATCGGATCCACACTCTGAACCTTTCACTGCAAAACATCTGACCAAAGGCAGTGTAAAGGGGGGTGAAGGGGCCAAAACTAGAGACCTCTTGTAATTATAGACCTTATCCCACCCTCCACAGCTGAACTCTTCTGCCTTGCAACAACATAATAAGGCCTGCCAAGTCCGGGACCCAGGGCCTTGTAAACTATGATCAAAGCAAAGTACCATTACACCATCTGAAACCTACAAGACAGTGATGACATTCCAAACATATCAGTTAGTACAGTCATCCAACAGCAGGAAAGGAGTCTGTAAAATCAGTCAGGTAGTCTATATATACATGTATATATGTATATGTAAAGTCCACACAAGAATCTTCACTCTAGCTCACAAAATTAGCAAAATAAATCCACCGGTGATACTTGAAAGCAGCAAAGTCCGTTTATTACAAGTTGAAAACAAGCAAAATCCGATCGTCAAGCGCTTTCACTAGACAACGCTAGCTTCATCAGAACGGTTAAAACAGCTGAGTACTGTTCTTTTTAATTAAAAAAAGGCGCCAAAAAAGTAAAGCCCTTGATAATTCATACTGTTATTGCATTCATGTGATACTCTTATACAATATATTGTAGATACATTATGCAAATACTGATATTAATACAAAAAATATATATTCATCTTAAAAATTACACAATTAATATAATAGTTAAAAATAAGTATGTAAATGAATAAATAATAAACTGATTTAATGTACTGTGGCTAAATAATTAATAAATCCTATAATTTATATACCAATGTTAATTGATTATTTATCTAACATCAATAGGGGCTTAATAGAGAAATAATCATTGATGCCTGGTACTCTGGTCGCATCTGTCAACACTTGCCAGTAAAGTTCTCTATAGGATAGTAAGTTTTTCATATTACCACCTCTAGGATTACTCTTGACTACCTCAATTATTGCAAATTTGAACTTGTGTTCTTCCCCTTCTTCAGTAATGTGCCTGGCAAGTGCATTTTTTAAATCCTTGTTTTTGATACAATATAAGTGTGTATATATCCTCTGCCTTAGTTGTCTTTCAGTCTTCCCTATGTAGAATGAGGGACAGACTGTGCACATAGCTATATATACTACCATACTGGTTTTGCAATTCCCCTTGGCTGGGTGTATTTTAGTTCTATTCTCATTACCTAAAATTATTGGACTCTTTGTGTATATGCTAGAACACTGTTTACATGTCCCACATCCCAAGGTGTGTGCATTTACACTGTGTTCTATCTTATATCGTGATTCAAGTATTTTCTTAATATTCATGCCCATCTTATTTACAAATTTGGGTTCTGTACCCAATATATTAGCTAGTTCTCTGTCTTTCGTTATAAGATGCCAATTTTTAATAATGATATCTTTAACGTAATGACTATAAGCACTAAATTCTAAAATGCATACTCTATTGAAACTAGTGTTGGTTGTATTGTTAGACATTTCTTCCATAACTTGCTGATCATTAATTTCAACATATACTGGTTCTTCTGGTATACTATTAAAGCCAAATAGTGGCTTGTATTTAATTCCCCATTGGCTTATCACGTATGCTGAAATGTCCACCATCAAATCATTGTCATAACCTCTGTCCAAAAACAGGGAAGTGATGTAATCTATTTCTCTGACCATATCAGTGTAGTTCGAACACATTCTAACAGCTCTTATGCATTGTCCTTTGTAGATGTTTCTTTTCACTTTCCTTGGGTGAAAACTGTTGAAGTCCACATAGGAGTTAGTAAAAGTGTCTTTTCTATATATTGTGGACTTCAAACTATCATTATCAGCTGTTATTAATGTATCTGAGTATGGGACACCATGTTCATTTACCATAGATGTAAACTTTAAAAAATTACTACTAGTATTAATATGATTGATAAATGCAGTATAAGTGTCAATACCCCCTTTCCATAATATATAGATATCGTCCAGAAATCTGGAGTAATAAATGATAGATTCATTGTACATACCATTCAGTACATTTTGTTCTTCCCACTCAAGCATGACCAGGTTGGCAAATATGGGTGCACAGGCTGCTCCCATAGCTACCCCCCTGGTCTGCTTGAATATCTCCCCTTCATGGAAAATGAAATTATTGTCTAAAATAATACTCATTAACTCGGCCATCAATTGTATTCTGCCCCACGTCATGTGAGTATGTTTCCTTAAACTGTTGGTAAAATACTCAATGCCTTGTTCCATAGGTATGGAACTAAACAGATCTACAACATCAATAGTACTAAATAAAATACCTTGATGGTACCTGTCAATCGGATAGTTTTTTAAAAATTCCCACGAGTCTTTAACAAGATGTTTGACTTCTTGGTATATGGGTTTCAATAGTGTGTCTAATACGACACCAATTGGAAACGTCTTAGATCTACTTCCAGAAATTATAGGACGAAAGGGAGGGTTTTCTTGATTTTTATGTACCTTAGGAATGCCTATGATAGTAGCTAGTATAGGATGTTCCACTGACATAAAGGCGTACAATTCTTCAGTTATTCTATTTTCCAAAAGATATTCTTCTAGGTACATATCAATCCTTCTGTAAGCTATGTTTACCTCATTAATTGATGATACTGTGTAATTCCCTGAATGGTGTAATATATCTAAAATATTAGCATTGTAAGTTATGGTGTCAAACATCACAATGCCACCACCCTTGTCGGGTTTCATTACACGCACATTAGTGTCCTTTTGAAGTTCAAATAAAGCATTCCTTTCGTCCTCAGACAAATTATGTTTAATCTGATACTTGTTCCTATTTCGGTACAATTTATAAATTTCATTTGTAACCACTTGTTCATAAATCTGTATACTTGGATTATTCATAGGTATAAAACTACTTTTCTTTTTCAAACCATTTTTTGGAAAATAGAATAACTGAAGAATTGTACGCCTTTATGTCAGTGGAACATCCTATACTAGCTACTATCATAGGCATTCCTAAGGTACATAAAAATCAAGAAAACCCTCCCTTTCGTCCTATAATTTCTGGAAGTAGATCTAAGACGTTTCCAATTGGTGTCGTATTAGACACACTATTGAAACCCATATACCAAGAAGTCAAACATCTTGTTAAAGACTCGTGGGAATTTTTAAAAAACTATCCGATTGACAGGTACCATCAAGGTATTTTATTTAGTACTATTGATGTTGTAGATCTGTTTAGTTCCATACCTATGGAACAAGGCATTGAGTATTTTACCAACAGTTTAAGGAAACATACTCACATGACGTGGGACAGAATACAATTGATGGCCGAGTTAATGAGTATTATTTTAGACAATAATTTCATTTTCCATGAAGGGGAGATATTCAAGCAGACCAGGGGGGTAGCTATGGGAGCAGCCTGTGCACCCATATTTGCCAACCTGGTCATGCTTGAGTGGGAAGAACAAAATGTACTGAATGGTATGTACAATGAATCTATCATTTATTACTCCAGATTTCTGGACGATATCTATATATTATGGAAAGGGGGTATTGACACTTATACTGCATTTATCAATCATATTAATACTAGTAGTAATTTTTTAAAGTTTACATCTATGGTAAATGAACATGGTGTCCCATACTTAGATACATTAATAACAGCTGATAATGATAGTTTGAAGTCCACAATATATAGAAAAGACACTTTTACTAACTCCTATGTGGACTTCAACAGTTTTCACCCAAGGAAAGTGAAAAGAAACATCTACAAAGGACAATGCATAAGAGCTGTTAGAATGTGTTCGAACTACACTGATATGGTCAGAGAAATAGATTACATCACTTCCCTGTTTTTGGACAGAGGTTATGACAATGATTTGATGGTGGACATTTCAGCATACGTGATAAGCCAATGGGGAATTAAATACAAGCCACTATTTGGCTTTAATAGTATACCAGAAGAACCAGTATATGTTGAAATTAATGATCAGCAAGTTATGGAAGAAATGTCTAACAATACAACCAACACTAGTTTCAATAGAGTATGCATTTTAGAATTTAGTGCTTATAGTCATTACGTTAAAGATATCATTATTAAAAATTGGCATCTTATAACGAAAGACAGAGAACTAGCTAATATATTGGGTACAGAACCCACATTTGTAAATAAGATGGGCATGAATATTAAGAAAATACTTGAATCACGATATAAGATAGAACACAGTGTAAATGCACACACCTTGGGATGTGGGACATGTAAACAGTGTTCTAGCATATACACAAAGAGTCCAATAATTTTAGGTAATGAGAATAGAACTAAAATACACCCAGCCAAGGGGAATTGCAAAACCAGTATGGTAGTATATATAGCTATGTGCACAGTCTGTCCCTCATTCTACATAGGGAAGACTGAAAGACAACTAAGGCAGAGGATATATACACACTTATATTGTATCAAAACAAGGATTTGAAAAATGCACTTGCCAGGCACATTACTGAAGAAGGGGAAGAACACAAGTTCAAATTTGCAATAATTGAGGTAGTCAAGAGTAATCCTAGAGGTGGTAATATAAAAAACTTACTATCCTATAGAGAACTTTACTGGCAAGTGTTGACAGATGCGACCAGAGTACCAGGCATCAATGACTATTTCTCTATTAAGCCCCTATTGATGTTAGATAAATAATCAATTAACATTGGTATATAAATTATAGGATTTATTAATTATTTAGCCACAGTACATTAAATCAGTTTATTATTTATTCATTTACATTCTTATTTTTAACTATTATATTAATTGTGTAATTTTTAAGATGAATATATATTTTTTGTATTAATATCAGTATTTGCATAATGTATCTACAATATATTGTATAAGAGTATCACATGAATGCAATAACAGTATGAATTATCAAGGGCTTTACTTTTTTGGCGCCTTTTTTTAATTAAAAAGAACAGCACTCAGCTGTTTTAATTGTTCTGATGAAGCTAGCGTTGTCTAGTGAAAGCGCTTGAAGATCGGATTTTGCTTGTTTTCAACTTGTAATAAACGGACTTTGTTGCTTTCAAGTATCACCGGTGGATTTATTTTGCTAATTTTGTGAGCTAGAGTGAAGATTCTTGTGTGGATTTTACATATTCATTACGCAGTGGTTCTACACGAGGTTGTTACATTTCCGGTGTATATATGTATGGAGATGCATATATGTGGACAAATATATACATGATACACATATACATAGAGAGATATACATCCACATTAATATCCACATATATGCATACATACATATATATAGAAAGATTAATAAATACACATATATATATATATATATATATATATATATATATATATATATATACGTGTATACATAAATATACAGAAATATATGACAACTACAAAGACATGGCAATCAGAGGGTCATGCTGCTGCACACTGGAATTCTACAATTGGAAATTCACTCACTGGAAGTATTCCTTAAAATGGGGAACAATGGCATCTGTGCAGTAAAAGAGACCTGGATAAAGGCATCAGGAAGCACCCCTGCAGTACCAGCCTATATGTAATTCCACAACATTTGGCTATAGAATGTGGACCAAAGCTGCAAAGGTGGTGGTATTTTCATATTCATAAAGAATGCACACACCTCCAGACTGGTAGACCAACATTATGCATTACAGATCCTGCAGGTGTTGCTAACATTGAGTAAGAGAGTGGTTCATGTTCTAGCCTGTGATAGGTCCCTATACATTTCCCAAGACTCACACTCCATAGGTTCACAGGTTCACAGGTAGGTACTAGGCTGTTGGCCCAAGGTCCTATGTAAGCCTATCCAACAAGGTTCCCTGGCTTATGCCACCCAAGAAAGTTATTTTCCTGTGCCACTGTCGAGCAGAGACACAGAAATTATCCCTGGGATGTATTTCCTATTTCCCATCCACTCATCAAGATTTTTCTTGAAGAGTGCTAATGTAGAACTTTGCTTGACATAGATGGGTAGCCTGTTCAAGAGTATGGAAAGTCTCTGGGACAAGAATCTATCCCTCCAGCATGTCCTGTTTATTGTGGTGACAAGGTTTAGGTCCCTAGAGAGTGTACCTTGGAGGGATTGGGATTTCTTTAGGTGTAGCATGTCCAGCAGCTCTGGGTTTGACATAGCTTTATATGTTAGGCAGAGATCACCTCAGAGAAGGCGATATGCTACTGTGTAAAGCTGGAGTTTTTTGAGGCGGTCAGTGTAGGGCATTTGTTTGAGGCCAGTAATCCTCCTTCTGAGGTACTTCTGTGGCCTTTCCAGCTGCTGTAGATGTCTTGTGAGGTACATTCCAAAAGGGGCATTGTACTCCATAATGGGTCTAATGAGTGTCGAGTAGAGGAGAACGATGACCTCTTTTTTCCTGGATGAGAACCCTTTTATGATGAGGTGTGCCACGTAGAAGGACTTCCTGACTACTGTGGCAATGTGACTATCAAAGGAGAGACTACTGTCCACCTGGGTCCCAAGGTCTCTTATCACATATTCGGTGTTAAGTAGATTGCTGTCTATGTGGTAGTTCATGGGTACAGAGTTTTTACCAAAGGGGACGACTCTGCACTTTTTGGCATTGAGCTTGAGACCATGGCTCTGACACCAGGCATCTGTCTCAACGAGGCCCTTCTGTAGAATGTCCACATCATTTGGGGACTTGACTATGGCTACTAGTTTACATTCATCTGTGAACTTCGTTAGCCAGAGGCCTTCTGTGTTAGCCTGTTCTTCAGAGAAGTAGATACCAAACAGGAGAGGCTACAGGACGGAACCCTGTGGTACTCCACTTGTCACTGCTTTGAGGTCAGATTTGGAGTCTGCAACTTTTACAGTGTGGGTTCTGTCAGTCAGCCAGTTGGCAACCCATCTTGTGATGTAGGGATTTATACCTAGTTTAGTGAGTTTAGCTATAATTCCAGAATGGGGGATGGTGTCGAAAACCTTGGCAAGGTCAAGATAGGCTGTGTGAACTACCTTACCCTCATCTATGGCTTTGGTGACTGCCATGTTCATAAACACCCTGGAGAATATTAGTGTCCAACTTAACACTCTTATACTAGTTGACTTCAACTACCCCACCATTAAGTAGGAAAGCTACTCATGTACTGATGCCCATGGCCATCACATCAACCTGGTCCTTCCTAACATGAGTGACTGTTGCTCTACACCAATAGTCAACACCTCATTTGTTATATCTGAACACAAAGTAATCACCTTTGGAAATCCACAGCCATCCTACCCCCACTGTACAGGTAACTACCATTAAAAGTCTTTCCAAAGCTAACTATGTCATCATAAAAGCAAAGGTGGCTAACCTCATGGCAGCCATGCAAATGGAGACTAGTTGCATGACAGCTGAATCAAACAACAATGCACTATGAACACGTACATAAATGCATGGATACCACCTTACCTAATACAACCAGGACCCTCACCTCCAATAAAAGGAAGCTGATCTGGTGGTCCCCTGCCATAAAGAAACTGTACAACAAAAGGAGGGAACTGATGTGGAATAAGGTGAAGTCTCAAGACAGGAAATAAACCCTTATCAGTCTTAATGAATAGTTGAAATCCCTCATCAAATACTACAAAGTTAGATGTGAGAACAGACTTGGAGCACATAGTAAAGATATCCACAAGTCCTCATACAGTTATGTAAAGAATCTCCATGGGAATACCAAGAATTGTTCTGAGCAACTAGACAATGGTACCTCGCAGACTGAGCCAACAAATAATACTGATATACTGGATGGCATCTTGAGTGCAAACAGCACCCGTCCCCCACAAAGGACCAATCACAATACCAGTACACCACCAGCCACCCAGTATTACTGCAGCACAGGTTACAACACCACTGTCCAAGACCAAGAATACAGCCTCTATGGGACCTGAGAATATCTCTGGCTGTGTTCTACATGAACTACAGAGTGACATGGCACCTTAACTGTCTGCTCTGTTAAAGCACAGCCTCACCTCAGGCTTTGTCCCTACTGAATTGTGCACTGCTACAGTCACCCCACCCCAAAAACGAGGTGTACCTACAGACCCTGGGAAATACAGCCGCAACTGTATGACAAGTCTGTTATGTGAGGCTATGGAAGGCATCATTGTGCACCTAATAAACATGGATATGGGAATCTGCAGACTCAGGATCCCACACAGTTTACATTTGTGAAGGGTAGGTCATACCTGCTCATTCAACCTGGTCAACCTCTTGCCGTCAGTCACCTGAGCTGTGGATGAAGGCAAGGTGACACCTACAGCCTACAATGATCTTGCCAAAGCCTTTCATAGCATTCTCCACTCACTAAGCTCAGTATCAACCCCTATATCACTAGGTGAGAACAGAGGCACAAACACAGGGGTAGATTGGACATACTGCTGTCATACATTGAGACAGTTGCAGATGTCATTGGGTTTGTTGTAACATCCTTGATGAGGAATATGATGTCGGTAATACCAATAGATGTGAGTAATTACTGACTGCATTTCCCAGAGTCCACAACTGATATACCAAGGACAGCAACTGTGTGGTAAACATACAAAACATGACAGGCAGACATGTGGCCAGTCTGTGGACAGTGTGCCAGTGGAGAGGTATGTCAGAGACATATCATTGTGAGTCGTGATGTCACACAGTAAATCCAAATCCATGTCCACACAAACCCTGTCAAGCTATCAATCCACCATGTGTATAAGAGCACTGATGACATAGAATCTGTTCACAAATCTGGAGATATGTCCTCCATGTTGGTTGGCTGTCTCCACATGTCCTGTCCTGTGACATATTGCCACCCACTGCATGTGAATCTGTAGGCCACCACCTCCGTAATGTCCTTCACACAGGCAAGGAAATGGGGCAAGGAATACATTAAGGAATGTCCCATATGTCGGAACTAGCAGCAGTGTCCAGGCCCACAGCACAATACAATGTGGGAACCTACATAGTGGTATGGCTGGAGCAATACTTGACATCTGCACATCTGTACAGAGGACAGACAGAAAGTAGATAGCCAACAGGTTATGCATTAGGATGACTGTATTGAAAGATACACATCTGAAACTGAAAGGTATGCCATTACTACATGAGAGCAGTCCCCAGTTACATGTCAAAAGAACACAGTAGTCTACAGTTAATAACATATCAGATCAATATATAATAGGAGATACATATAAACATACAACTCAAACATGTAGAACAAGATACTCAGTAGTCAGAGTCCAGCTTTGCATGCAGGGATGTATGGTTCCAGTATACAATCTGCAATCCACTCTTATGTGAAAAAGCACTGTTAAAAGTACTAACATAATGACACCATATGAGTTAAACTATTTCTGTCAACCAGTGCATTGTAGCTGGTGTAACATGCAAGTATGACTACATATAACTTGGGATACTACCCATGTATGAAACAAATCCAAAGAGAACAGATTGTTTTAATAACCATGTATAGCCAGGTGTGCCATACAGTATACTCACATCCATTGCTACTGTAATGACAGCACACAGAAGCATTTTATGTACAGGGAATTACATTTAATCAAAATTAAAATTAATTAAATTTTATCAGTCTGGAATGTGATCAGTGGTTACCAAGGCTAGTCTATGCTTAGCAGGTGTAACCATTCCTTAAATGTAAATGCTAAGCAGATTTGCACACTGGTAAGTGAAGCCTACATGGTGTAAGCACCTGTACGTTTAACCGTACATTAACACCACTTACCATCAGGTAAACCCACGCAAACCCGCTTAAAGCTGCTCAAAACTGCCTTAATCACTCTGTATCCAACAGTCCTTGTTCTGCCTAGCAACAAAATAAACAGCCCTTGTAGGTCATGAACCCAGGAACTTCTAAACTACAGTTACAGCACTTAACCACTAAGTCATCTGAGCTGTAAAAATGTTTGTTGCTTTTCAGATATATCATTCAGTACACATACTGTATAGTAGTGAACAACTGCTTTGACTACTACAATTGTGTACTACTTGTTAGTGAAAAAAGTGTTGAATTAGTCATGTTTTTATATCTATATATACACATATCAGATAAATATAGTGGGATACATCTGAGAAAGTATATACAACTCTCATGTTTACACATAACAAGGATATGGATATATATATATATATATATATATATATATATATATATATATATATATATATATATATATATATATATATATATATATATATATATATGGGTTCCGGACGTTTGCTCAAATGAGCAAATGTCCAAAACCCAAATGGCCGGGCATACTTACGCGAATGTGCTTATCACAGTAGAATCACTTTCGCGTAAGTATGCCTGTTGCTGAGGTTGTACTACAGTGTGGGTAAGGGAAAATTCCCTTTTCCCCACTGTAGTGTGGTCTCGGAGGGAGGATATTAAAGTAGGGGGAGTGGAGGACACAGCTCCCCACATGGGGGGTGCAGGGCCCCCCCTGCTAAAATGTTAATGTAGTTTTTTTTGTAACACGCTTTAACGAAAGCGCTTTTTCGATAAAAGTGCTTTCATTAAAGTGTGTTTGGTTGTTATGGATTCGGACATTTGCTTATTCGAGCAAACATCCTAGATCCATATATATATATATATATATATATATATATATATGTGTGTGTATTCACACACACACACACACACACACACACACACACACACACACACACACACACACACACACTCACACACACACACACACACACACACACACACACACACACACACACACACACACACATATATATATATATATATATATATATATATATATATATATATATATATATAAAACATATGCCCTTAACATGTAGTGGAGTCATACCTCAGCACCATAACTCTCAACTTCTTAGTGCAAGATAAATCTAGAATGTTGCTACAGTAATAGGGGTTGTATTAACATACATGTTGTGAAGGAAGGCTCTTCTGAAACTGACATGTACACCATCAGTTACTGACAGACATCATAAAATCATCATAGTGAAGTAACACACAAATCGCAGTAATGATCCTGTGGAATACAGCATAAATATGAGTAATAAACGTAGACAGTCTGAAACAATCTGGTCAGTCGAGAGGTATGCAAAGAACTCCTTAGTGCAAGAAATGTGGACCAAGCCTGACAAGGGGTATGTTTAAAGCCACAAAAATAGGGATATATCACAAACACTGGAGTAGATAAGCTCACACAGTTGATGCGCTCACACCCTCCTGTCTGTCCTAACACATATTAACTGGAGGAGCAGAAGTCCCAAGCCCACATACTTCCCACTAGTTAGTGACATACATCTTCACAGCATCCCACTGCTTTGTCAGAAATATACAACACGTATGGTGGCCAGACAACAGTACATCAGACAAATACCTGGACGTAACATCACACTATGGTGAATACACTGAGCTGCTAGTCATGTCACCAAGCACTGTCTAAACTACAGGCAGAGTGCCACAACACTAATCCAATTTACCTATGGGGGAATGCACATGTAATTGCAAATATAGCTGGCACTTCATGTATGTAAGAGCATGGAGTAACAGACACCATTGTGAAAGTGCATACCCACAACCAATCTCAACACAGTCACAGTCACATTATGCTAAGCCTAATTAATAGTAGAGTATATGGACTGTGTAAACAAAACCCATCATCATATTTGCCAGTCATACACTAACCTTACATATACTGGCCCAATTCACAGTGTAGTCTGATGCCTGACTGTGGTATGGGACATGTCTCAGTCTGGCCCTACAAACATATAAACTGATAGGGTACCAGAAACTGGAGCAGCATGCAACATCATATAGAACAGGACCAAGAACACTGATATCTACCCCAGTCTGTACACAGGCCAAATAACATATTCACAATACACTGCTACACAATACTGACACTCTGTCAACAATCACCATAAGTACACAGACCTCACTACTATACAGACTACAACAGAATGTCCAGGTTTTGTCCTCAGATATAAGGCCTCCTATACATAACATGTCTGGCAGTCTGATATAGCACTGGCTTGATATCAGGAATGATGTCAGTAAATAATGATATACTGTACATATCCATCTCTTACTGTATGACATATGGACAAAGGGTGACAGACTTGGGGGACAGCGGCACAAACACAGGGGCAATATTGACATATTGCTGTGATAAACTGAGAAAATTTCTGGTGTAACAGGGTTTGTTGTGACATATCTCTTTTGAGGGATATGAAGTCAGTAACACACATGGATGTTCCCATTTACTGACTGCAATCATCAGAGTATGCTGCTGCATTTACAAAGATAGAAAATCTGTGAGTAACACACTACATGTAAGACTCCAAACTCTGGCCAGTCTGCAGATAGCTCTATGGGTGAGAGTTTTCTCAACCACATAACACTGTCATGCCAGACTTTAAATCATGCAGAACAGCCATATCCACACAAACCCTGTTAAACCAACATTATTTCAAATGTAGAACAGCAATACATTCTGTCCCCATGTCTGGAGCATCCCCCTCCAGTGTGTTGGTCTATCTCCACAGTGTTTGTTGTAAGAGGTATTTCCAACTACCCTCTGTGATATTGTTTGTCAGACACCTACATGAAGTCCTGCTCACAGTGAAGGAAAAGGGCCAACACCCACATGAAGTGCTTAGTTATAGGAGTGTGTTACCATGCAAATGGCTATAGGAATGATACCACAGCTGTTCCACATGCAAGACAGAGAGAAAGAGCCAAGCATGTTTGTGTATGATCCGTGGGTGGATGGTGGTCTCTGGGTATTATAATGGTTGCCTATATTGTTCACTAATCCATATTGTCACATAGTCATTGCACATGGCAGTAGACATTTATGGTTGTGGATTGTCTACAACAACCTCTACAGTGTTTGACAACTGTTGGCCTTGTAATGTGGACATTGGGGCATATAGGTCCTCAATATAATAATGTAGAAAACTTGAAGCACAATGGATACTGCTATTACATAATCACCTCACCACTCACACAGGATACTGGTGATGCACACATACTTGCAGTACTGAGTTTTGAGCCCCTACTTAGCTATGTATTGTTATTATAGTGTAACGCATTTATCGCAAGTGCCACGGAGCTTACATGGTAGAGAGTTGTCCAAATGTATCTTTGAAGGTGAGTGACATCAGCAGCAGTGCTAAAGGAGAGGTAAGGGAAGTGTAGTAAGTGTGAATGTCCTCAAAATTAGGCATCAACAAAGACACACACATATCATCACTGTTGTCAGGACCAGGATTAGAACCCCTACCTAACTAGTTTGCTATACTATTGTATCACGCAATTATCACAAGCACCATGAAGCTTACATGTCAAAAAGCTGTCCAAAGGTATCTTTGAAGGTGAGTGACATCAGCAGCAGTGCTAAAGGTGGGGTAAGGAAAGTGTAGTAAGTGTGAATGTCCACAAAATCAGGTGTCAGCAAAGACAAACACTTTCTCATACAAACACATGCATTATCACAGTTGTCAAGACCAGGATTAGAACTCCTAACTAACTATCTTGCTACACTACAGTATTACATACTTAACACAAGCTCTGCGTAGCTTACGGACGTGAGACTTGGCCATAGGGTTATTTCAAGGTGACTGACATCAGCAGGCATACTGAAGTAGGACAATGGGAAGTGTAGTGAGTGTGAATGGCCTCAAAATCATTCACCTTCACACACACACACACACACACACACACACACACACACACACACACACACACACACACACACACACACACGTACACACACACACACACACACACACACACACACACACACACACACACTCACACACCATTTAACGATTACCATGTTTGTGATTAGAACTTCTACCTAACTAGTTTGCTACACTACAGTATTACACACTTATCGTGAGCACCACATAGCTTATAAAGCTGAAACTTGGCTAAAGTGTTATTTCAAGGTGACTGAAATCAGCAGGAATGCTAACATGGGCAATGGGAAGTGCAGTGTGTGTGAATGGGCCATAAATCATTCCTCTGGAAGCACACACACACACTCAGTCACACTCAACTTTACATTTGACAGGACTGAGTATACAAATGCTACATGAATACTGATTTGTACTATCATGTTACACAGTTATCACAAGCACCACAGACACTATAGGGCTAAGGGCTACCAAAAGGAATGTCTACAGTGATTGACATCAACACATCATGTGATATCAGCCAATTGGATGTGTAGTGGGTGGGACAGGCCTCATAATGGAATTCTTTTTGTCACTGTCTGTCTCTCTCTTCCCCACATCTCTGTGTGTGTATGTTTGACATATTATAGTGTGTTGGCCTTGGATATGTGTGAGTATACCTATCCAATGTGTGTGTGTGAAGCATGAATGGTGTACAATTTGGTGTTTGTGCACAGACATCTGCGAATGACAGATATGTATAGTCCACTGTGTTGTCAGACATGGGCTTCATTTCACTAAGTGTAGGAGCATGCACAGTATGACCTTCTGTATTGAGTGTGTGAATCCATTCCAGGTAGGGTTTGGTGTTCTACACCTGCAGCTAGCAACCTGTTTCTGCAGGATATCTATAGATAGGTTGACAATATGAGTCACAATGGGTGACAGATAGGGGGATACTGTAACTATTGCTGCCTGTGCTGCTTGTGTTACATGGTTGGTGTTAGCAGAGATATTCAGACATATGTACTGTTTTACACTGGGATGTATTATGTCATAAACTACTGACAGATATAATTATTTGCTCACAGTTATTTTCTGGGAAATACAAGATGAATGAAGCTGAGTCCAGTATTGTGGTCCGCAGCCTACACATTCTTGCACACTCATGCCATTCTGGAGGGGTAGCTGCAGACACTTGCTGATAGGTCTGTGTAAATGGTCTAGCACCTTGGTACTATGGTGACTGAGGATCCCCTTCTTGTACATATATTGACTTAACAGAATGGCCATATCCTGCTGTGGGCATACCTCTCAACTGTACAGATTCACCCAGGTTACCCAGAGGCAGGTCTCATATATCTGGTCAGTTCCTCTTCACATTGTGGTTTATGAGTAGGATTGTAGCCACCCATTATTAGGTTTTCAGGCAGGGGTAGTATGGACACACATCAGAGTTTCAGACTTCACGCACTCCATGACGTCCATGCTTCTACACCATCCACTCTGCTATTCTGTCTTCTTCCAAACATTATATCTGAGACGTATCCCTATAGTTGGCCCTTCATCCCCATGGTATTTATGGATTGGTCCACAGTTCATGCAGTAGGACATGGGGGGCATGCTTTTCGGATTTGTCAACATGGCCCTGTATTTGTGTTCTGTTGACTGTGTTAGGTTGTTAGTTGGGACCCCATGAGATACCATACATTGGCACTATGGGGGAGGCACAGGCCTTTGACAGAGGACTGTAGGCCATTTTGTAGTGATACAGGCCATCTGTAGCAGGCCAGTGCATTCTGTTATTCCTACATTCCCAGGCTGCAAGCCAGTGGATTCCCCTGGGGTGACAGGGTAAGTGTGTGAGGTGTTAATGGCAATAGTTCCTGTCCATATTGATCCATTGGTCTGGATGCAGGCAGGGTGCTGCTTACAGCTAGGGACCCACCTGTATAGGACACCTCTTCAGCATGCTGCATTCTGTGGGTATTCCCATACATAAGTGGGGTCATACTGTACTCATTCCCAGCAGCAAGGATATGACCTGTGATAAACCTGTGACTGATGGTGGGGTGAGCTAAGTGCTTGTGTGACATGGAAGCTACTTGGAGGTGACTCACAGCTATACATGGGACAGTCCCCTTATGCTGCCTTGTGCGGGGATATAGGCAGTCTCTCATTACTTCATAACTGTGCCTTTTGTGGTCTGCCAGTGATTGGCCAGACTACATCAGTATTACATACTACATAGACAACTAATGTGCTGCTAACCTGTATGTACAATTCCAAAGTTGTGTGCAGCTGACAGTTACATTTTATGCACTCTGTCTAGTGTACTTCCACCTGTGTACTGTGTGTATGTATGGGCCCACATTCATGGCATGTCCATCTTTCAGATGGTGACAGATATTGACATCTGGACAGTGAGTATGGACAACTGCTGACATGAGTATTGCTGAGAAGCATTATGGTTGGCACTGCAGTTGTCGGAACATGGCCCTGTTAACCACAGTACTGCCCATAGGCCACCGAGACACAACCCTCCATGCCTACATGCTGACCACTTCCAGACAATATTAAACACACAACAACCTAACATACAGACCTCTGCATATTGTACACATGCAACAATCTGTCCTGTATATTGGGCCAGCTCGGGTAATCTGTCCTCCACTGGTATTACTCCTCACACTTACATGTTACTTGCATTTCTACATAGGATTGTGGGGGGGGCACACCTGATGACTTTAAACATTTGCTATGACTGTACTGGTATTTCAGGTGCTCTGTTGGCTTCCATTTCATATTGTATTCTGACCTATCATACAGCCTGGAGGCATATCAGTAGAGTACAAGTCTTAGGTTTTATTGATGTACATTTCAGTTTCAGACTTCTTACCCTTTAGAACTAACATACAATTGCCAGACCTATTCTAGTCTGTTTGTATAGGTCTGGAGGGGGGCTGTTCACCATTTCCGTCAATTGGAGGCCTTAGCCCAGCCTTTCTTTATGGTCATCTACACCTGTCCTGCTGGCTGAGGCTAGTGGTGGGTATGTGAGCCTCAATGACATGCATGCATGTGTCCTATGGACACACATTTGGGCCACCACATGTACTGCAGTGGGATTTGTCACCTTGTCTAGTACTACCTAGTATGTTGAGACCAGTATTTGTCATGGATTTCATGCTACCCATATAGGTGTCTACTATCTGCTGTCATCCCATTCAGCCACCCAATTCCCTTGCATGCTCACGTCCATACCATTGATACAACTATCAGAACATACTGCTCCATTCAGTAATTGATAGGAAGAGCGACTTACCTTGTGGCTGGGCCAGTATTGAGGACAGTGCTGGAGGGTTGACTATGTTGGATGCACATAGTACACTCCCTATACATGGCAAAGCACAGGTAGTGTCATATTTGGCATCCCTTCTACTGTATGTGCGAGTCAGGGAGAGGTGTCATTCCCTGGGTCCCTACTGTGTCAGTGTATGTGCTATGCATTGCCTCTTTGCCAAGGTCTGGGGATACTGGGCACAGCTCCTTCTGTCTACATGAGCAGGCACAGGTATTTCCTACTCCGAGTCACTCTGTGCCTGTGATGCCCTTGGTAATGATGGCGCCTGTGTGGCCTTGCCCCATGCTGTTCCTGCCGCAGCTGTTTCCACAGGATCATATTGTGTAGCATGGCACATCCTATGAACATCTGTGTACATATAGCTGGAGAGTACTGCAAGGCTCCACCGGATATGTCCAGACAGCGGAACCGTGACTTGAGCATCCCAAACACATGCTGCATTATGATTCTGGTTTGTGCGTGTGCCTCATTATGGAGTTCTTGTTCAGGTGTGTGTGCACTTGTGAGGCGTGTCATCAGCCATGGCTCCAGTGTGTAGCCAGCATTACCCACTAGGTGTCCATATGGGATGTCCTCACTGGCAAATGACTGGTGCAGCTGTGTCATATGCCAGATGTGGGGGTCATGATAGCTTCCAGGGCTGCCAGCACACACATTCAAGATAATGCCCTGGGCATTGTGCATGACCTAGCAGTTGATGGAGGGGAAGCCCTTGCATTTTTTGAAGACCCTACCCCACTCGCTGGGTAGTGCTTTAATGTGTATGTGTGTACAGTCTATATCACCCACTACCTCAGTGTATTTTGCTATTTGGTGGAAGAGACACATATTGCTGGTCAATGCCTCATGGGTGTTGAGGAAATATATGTGCTCACTGGCATGTGCTGACATGGCATCCAGGAACTGGTGGAGTACCCTGGATGCAGATGCAGATGCCTGTGAGATCCCCATGATATCCCCAGTTGCCCTTTGGAAGGTACCTGTGACTAGTATTCTTAAGCCGACACATACCTTGGTATCCACTGGGATGGGTTCCCCTCTGTTGGTTCTGTGTGTGAGGTGGGGCTGGCACAGCTCAACAATTTGCTGTAGAATGTCCCTGTCCACCTTATAGCTCTCCACTATCTCCAGCTCATGTTTCCCCTGGTAGGTTACCCTGGGTCTGTACACTCTTCTCCTCCTCCTCACTGTGGGATGGTCATCAGCATTCACAACCTCACCACCCTCAGCCTCTTGCACATATTGATGTATGAGAGCAACAGCAGCTCCTAATATTTTATTAGTTTTGTCAGGTAAAACTTCCCCGTATGTGTACACCGGTGGTGTAGAGTTGGTGGGAAAAAACAGACTGAAAGGTGTTTGCATACTTTATAGTAGTGTTCTGGGCTGTTGCCTGTGTAATTGGCTAATTCTGATACATTTCACCTGCCAGCTATTGTAGTACTCCTTGATTGCTTTCCTACTGCTGTTTTTCCTTCCCATTGCCTTCCTGTTTAAGCCACAAGGTGGCATGTGCATACCCAGTGCTCAGATGTGAACAGAGCTGCTATTTCTTGTTTTTTTTTTTTGTTTAAATCCCACTGTGCGGCATGGACACCCGTTTAGGCAATGTTAACACTGCTAGGCAGCCTCAGATACACCCCCTTCCTTAGCTTTGCTTAGCTAAGGGCAAACACAGGTCACACAGCTCCAATAAGCTTACAGCATGCATGACACTCTCCCTTATGAGGTCATCCACCTCTTAGACTTATATAGTGGTGTTGCACTTACACGGTTGGGTGCAAGCTAACACTGAGCGAAAATCTGTAATTCAGTATCAATCCTCTCATTTGCATAAACCAGAATGCTAATTCATAGTTACCGCACTCACACTGAGCCTTTTCCCTTAGCAACCACTATTCCCTGGTATTGTTGTCTTATGCATGCCTTTAACTATTATGGCAAAATGCTGACTTGGGTTTAAAAGCTTATTTCCCCTTTTTTTAAAAGTTTTGGGCCGAACCCATTTGCGCACTGCTGCCCTAAGCTTCAACGGCCGAGATCGGCCAAAAAAAAAACTTGTTTTTTATAAATTTGCAACTATTTTTCATGCCAATGGCCATATATTTGGTCATTGGCATCCCTACTACTTTGAATACATGCTTTCTTTCGAGCTGCCATGCCTCTGTTTTGTAATTTGCAGAAATGTATTCAGTTACTAACCGAATACATTTCTGCAGGTTACACTATTCCTGCACAGACACCTGCCTGCTTCCTGGATCGCTAATTCACCTCATTTACATAGTTTTTACCAGCAAATGAGGTAATTAGCATATAGCAGTGGTGTCTGTGCAAGAATAGTGTAGACGCACTCTTGCACGTCTCGGGGGGCTCATTCCTGGATCGCGTGGCAGCCATATTGTATGCAGCAGCTCTTGCACTATTCAAGCACTCTGTGCAGAGCTTGCTGAATTCGGGGGAATCTGTTTCATCAAATAAACTATGTGGTGGTTAACATGAAAATTGTAATTGCAGGGTGCTTTAATTGTGATTTAATGGGAAGATATACAAAGAAAAGGTAACACAAAAAGTACAGGAAGTGAAAAATATGGTAAATTAGGTGTGTGAAACTAAAGTCAATGGACTTAAAGATGAGACATTTGGATCTAAAATTAATTATTTGTATTATCAAAATACTTGGGGATAACAGATGGTGATACAGCTGTGACTGGTTTCTCGTGCTATTTAGCAATATGGAATGAGGTGATGGAAGAAAGGGAGTATATTAAATTAGGAAAGGGAATAAAGAGAGTAAATGAGAACTTATGAAGTGAAACTAAAAAGTGGGAAGTATTGTAGTTATGGAAGTATCATATAACTATGAAGACTTTATATAAAAATAAGTCTAAGTGGTGGATTGATTTTAAAAAGAGGTATAAGAAGTGTTTTTTTTTTCCCAGTGGCAGGATGCTATAAAATAGGAAGAGAAAGTGAAAAATGCGAAATGTATAGACATGTTTTAGAGAATTTAGAGAATAATACAAAAGACTATCATGATGTAGAAAAAGAAATATATATAATAAATTAAGAAAAAAAGAAAGTATTAATGTTTAGGCAAATATATTATTTAGAAGGGGGGTGTCTGCATATTTCGGTAAAATAGTAAAGGCAGATATTAGTATAATGAGAAAAATGAAAAATGTAAAAGAAGAGGCAAAAATAACTTAAAAACAAGTTATAAGTATTTTAGTATAACATATGGAAAATAAAAGAGAATGGAAAGTAAAGAAGGTCCCATAACAAGTTAGGGAAGAACTTGGAAAAATAAATTACTATTAATGAATTGGTTGAAGTACTTAAGAAAGTAAATGATGAATCACTGTCAAGCCCAGAGGCTACAGGGTATGGAATGTAAAATAAATTAGTGTACTGGGAAAGATGGCATTTTTTTAAATATACTGAATGAATGGCTGAGGATGAATGAAGGTTTTGTTTATGAAGAGCTATATAGTGGAATATTAAAATTAATATGAAAGAAAGATAAGAAAAATAAAATAAAAATCGGGGACCTATCACACCAAATAACACAGATTATAACATTTTATGAGAATAATGCAGAGGGAAAAAGAATGATGAGGGTTATTATAAAAAAAAGTATATGTGGTATAAAAGGCAAGGAATGTCAAGAATTGTTATTGTTTGTGAGAGAAATAGTGCATTATGTTAGAAGTAAAAAGGATGTTGTGAAATGTATTTTAAGTGGTATTAGTAAGACATTTAATACTGTGGGGCATGATGCTTGTGAAATGTTATAGAGAAGTATGGAATAGGTAATAGAATTAAGAGAATAACTATGTTAGCATATCAGAATAATAGGGTGAGAGTGTCAGTGAATGGGGGGCTGAGTAGAGAAATATGCATGAAGTGTGGTATAAGGCAAGAATGTCCCATGAGTGGAATATTTTTTGAACTGGTAATGAATGCGATAGTAAGTGAAGCAGCTTATACAATGAAAGATGCTAGATATGTGATGCAAAACTAGGTGGTAATACCTGTTGTGCTGTGTGATTTAACACTTCTGAAGAAGTCAGGCTACAATGAATGTCTGATTTAACACTTCTAAGGAACTCAATGATGAATACCTGACAAATATCTTTATCTGTACTTTAACCCTTCAACTATGTCAAAAGAATGTGCAACATATAGTGAAGGTAGTGAGATGCTTAAACTCCGACAAGAATCTAGGCCTGCATAAGACTAAGTATATCTCCTGATCTTAACAGTGATTTTGATTTGTAATAAATGAATGAAGAACCTTTCCAAAAATTATTCTGCAATAACTTTGTCAGAAAAGACCTTATCCCACAAATGCCATATTGAAATGTAAGTAACTAGTGCAATTCCAAAAGACTAAAAGACCATAACAGATGTTTATATAACTCAAGAAGACGATAGTCTATTGGTGACAGAGCATTTTCCAAACTTGGACCTGCCTGCTGGAAGCAACTTCCTCCAAAAATCAGAAAACCAGAAAATTCTCCATTAGTTCCAGACCACATACACACATACTCACAAAATAATTTACTCAAAGATGTTTAAAGAATGTTCTTCAAGTATAATGGCTAACATGTTTTTCTTGTTTTTTTTTTTGTTTTTTTTTTTGACATTATAGCTTGTGTTGCAAACTAGCAGAATTTCTGAATACTTTTCAAAACAGCTTATATGTAAATATGCATATACAACATGTCATCATTTATTTTGCTGTTCTGTGAGGCTTTGCCATCCCTGAAATGTGACTTTAGACTAAATCTGCTGACCCAGTTGACAAATAAATAAACAAAATAAAATATAAAAAAATTCTCAGACTAAGTCAGAGTTATGCGATTTTGCATCCATCATAGGTTCCCTCCTTTCTATTCATATCTTTCATGATAAGAATCATTTAGAATTTATACTTTTTCTACAAAGTCTCATAATAATCCTTGGTACTTTTCCGTTAAACCCCTAACAATTGGCGCTGCTATGTTTGGAGCATGTTATGTTTCTAGAAAGCCAGTCTGTTTTTACACAGGTTGTCCTTGACAGGAGCTTTCCTTGCATTATCAGCTTTATCGGGTGGGTGGAGTAGTTTTGGCTATGACCTACACCAAACAAGTACAGCGACAGAAGCTTACACTTAGAGAAATTGTTTTATTTTACTATTGCTTTGATTCTGTTGTAATAGATGCTGTGATGTGGAAAACTAGCACATGTTAAACTCACTTGTTAAATGAAGAACCAGTCTGAAATGTGGACAAGGGAGTCTGCCGTAATAAGTACATTCCAATGTTTTGTTAAAGTAGCTGGCAGCAGTTGCCATTTTTTTCCCTGTTTATAATTGTGCTTAGAAATTGGTTAAACATGTAAGCTGTGCAGTATGTAGTAACGTAATGTAAGTTAAACTGTGGTGAAATAACCCTTTTTGAGAGGTGCTAGGTTAAAATATGGCAAACAGAAACTGCGTGAAGTGCTTACAGTTTATACAAATTGTTTTATTTCAGTATTGCTTTGATTCTGTTGCAATACATGCCATAATGTGGAAAAGCACCACATGTTAAAATCGCTTGTTAAAGTAAGCACCAGTTTCAGATACGGACAAGGAGATCTGCCCTAATAAGTAAATTCAAACACGAGGAGATACCGACAAAACAGCAGTGCAAAGGGGTTGGGGTTTAACAGAAAAGTATCTGATCCTTGATAACTGTTATAGATAATATAGATAATATTATAATATAGATTATTGTTATGCACGTTATCCAGGGGCTTAAAAACACAGTCAAATGCAGCTTTTGTGAAAGAAAGACATTTTTAATGTTTAATTCTCTTGCATTCCTTATGCTATATTTGTGTGTGTGTGTGTGTGTGTGTGTGTGTGTGTGTGTGTGTGTGTGTGTGTGTGTGTGTGTGTGTGTGTATGTGTATATATATATATGTATATATATATATATATATATATATATATATATATACATATATATATATATATATATATATATGGGTACACTTCTAAATTTCGAAATACTGAAATACCGAATTTCAGTATTCCGAAATTAGAAACCCGAACGCTCACAAACCCGACAGTTCAGAATCGCGATATCACAATCCCGAACACAAACAGTAACAGCCAATACGGATATAGGCTTCGTCTATCATGCAGAAGTTGTACATTGTGCCGACAATATCATGGCGTCCAGCACCATAACTCCACCAGGGAATGTGGGTGGAATATATACCAGGGTGAGGTCACAGAAAGGAAAGGATGTCCTCATTATAGAAGGGTACGTTTACCATCTCGAAAAGAAAGCACCGCAGAGAAATTATTGGTGCTGCAAGTGGAAGAGAGATATGAAGTGCAAGGGGAGGGTAATAACTACCCCCGTTGCAGCTGGGGAAGAACTGCTAAGGAGCGCTGTACACATGCATGCAGGGGACCCAACCGAGGCCGAGAGGTATTGTATGTGTGCAGGTCTGAAGGAGAGAGCGCGTATGTCACGGGATGCACCATGTTTAGTTGTTGAGGATGTGCTAGCAAGCACATCACTAGATGTCGTACCTCATCTACCTAATAGAAGGGCTTTGCTGCAACAGGTGGGGAGGGTAAGACGGAAGGGCAGCAGACATATCCAGAATAGACATGTCACATTACAAGACGTGAATGTCGGGGACTATGCACTGAAAGCGGGCAGCTTTATATATAAGCGTAGCAGTGATCGTACTGGGGAACATGTTGTGTTGGTGTTTACAACAGTCAATAATTTGCATGATCTTAGTACTGCAACTATTTGGTTGATGGACGGGACATTCTTCTACAAGTGGGAGATATGCAGGCAGTTGTATAGCATTCATGGTTTGATATGCTGTGGCGGGTACAGTAAGTCCGTACCGCTACTGTACTGTCTCATGACTAAGAAGTCGTTGCGGGCGTACAATGCCATGTGGGATGCTATTTTCCAGTTATTAGAGCAGTGTGACTTACAAATTGATCTCAGGTATGTACTGTGTGACTTTGAGATAGCTGCCAAACGGAGTATAGCGATGAATTTCAATGGGGTGAAATCGAAGGGGTGCCTGTTCCATTTTAGCTGTAATATATGGCGGAAAGTCCAGCAGCTGGGACTTACTACGCTGTATAACACCAACCTGCATTTCCAGCTGAGTGTGAAGTGTTTGATAGCCCTGGCATTCCTACCAGAGGATGATGTGGTAAGGGCGTTTAGTGAACTTAAGGGCAGGTTCCCAACAGAGGGTCAGGACCTTGTAAAATACTTTGGGGACTGCTATGTGTTGGGGAGGAAAAGAAGATTTACCACGAGGTCTGCCTGTGTCGCTAGGTTTCCACCTTTATTCCCAATTAGCTTTTGGAATGTGTTTGACCTGAATACCATGTGTCTGCCACGTACGCAAAACTCTGTAGAAGCGTGGCACCGGAGATTGAAGTGTTTGTTGGGGCAAAGGCAACAGATTTAGGACTGCTTATGCATACATTGGCCAGAGAACAGGATAGGGTGGATGAACTTAGAAGCCGGCTAAGTGCTGGTAGTCCGCCTACACCTAAACGGCGTAGGGTTATGGTACGCCAGCAACAATTTGAACACATCCTGGCCAATCGTGAGTCATACACTACAGAGGAATTCCTGCTTGCAATAGGACGTTTACTTCAGTTATGAGCTGGGCATGTGTACTACTTATGGGGATTTGTGTTATGTATACTGTGAGGTGGTGTGTACACGGGTTCAAAGGGAATATATGCTTTATGGGGTGTTTTGCACATGGTGGAGGATGTTAACTACGGGAAATGGACGCCAGGGTTTGTTTTTCGGTATTATGGTACTTCGAGATTGTAGCATGCGCGATTGTGAACTGTCGGGTTTGTGAACGTTCGGGTTTCTAATTTCGGAATACTGAGATTCGGTATTTCAGTATTTCGAAATTTAGAAGTGAAACCATATATATATATATATATATATATGTGTGTGTTGTTTTAAGTGTTTTTACATGACTGGAGCTTGTTAAATTTAACTTAATACGTCTAGTGTTAAGAGTGTAGTTGTTAGGATCTATAAAATAAGGATTGTTTCATCTCTAAAACTGATTGTTACATATACTAGTTTACTTTCTGAACTTTATACTCTCAGCTTACAGCATAGCCTGCTTATTATTATATTTTTTTTACTTTATTCTGTACTTTTTTTCCAAATTTTTGTTGTTACTATCTGGGATGTTAATATTTGTATTTGGAACTTTAGTGGAATACCAGTCCCCTCCAAAAGAAAGCTATATGTTCACTTATTATTTAAATCTAAAACCCAAATTAATTTTTATTCAAGAGACACACATGTTGACTGATTAATCGCACATATTTAATAAAAAAAAATTAGATTAATGCTATTGCAGCATCTGGAATTTATAAAAACATTTTGGGATCATTATATCAATACGGCCCAGACCGCAGAATCCTTTATAAACGCATTCTATGAACACCTTCAGGAATGCATGGATCATGCAACCCCAAATAAAACCAAGTCCCAATCCTCCAAAGGCAGACCTCCTGTCTGGTGGACCCCAGCCATAAAGAAACTATACAATAGAAGGAGGAATCTACTACATGATAGAGCAAAATTCCAAAAAGGGAAGGCATCTCTGATCAGTATTAGCAAAAAACTACGGGCACTCATAAAATCGTCTAAGGCCAGCTTCGAGAGAAAAATTGCACAAGACACTAAGGATAATCACAAGGCTTTCTTTAGTTATGTTAGGAACCTGGGTGGGAATTCCCAGATATGCGCAGAATTAGTCCAAAATGACAAAAAATACACCGAACCCATAGACATTGCCAACATCCTAGCTGACAGGTTCAGCAAATCTCCCCACCAAAAGGGAAAATATCTATCCCAGCAGAGTGCTGCCCCCCTGACATCTCAGATGCTCAGGTAAGAGCTGCTCTCTCCAAAGCAAAAAACACAGCATCAATGGGACCAGACGGTGTCCCGGGCTGCGCCCTACATGAACTCCAAGAAGAGCTAAACCCAAACATAAAACTACTGTTCAGTCTCAGCCTTACTACAGGATATGTACCCAAAAAGTGGCGTACAGCAACAGTGGTCCCTCTCCACAAAGGTGGTGCCTCAACGGATCCTGGAAACTATCGCCCCATAAGCCTGACTAGCTTGGTCTGCAAAGCTATGGAAAGGATCATCATGGATCTCATAAATAAAGATATTGGGGACCTACAGACACTGGATCCTACCCAGTTCAGCTTTGTTAAGGGCAGATCCTGCCTCTTAAACCTGGTTGATTTCTTTGAAACAGTCACCAAGGCCATTGACGAGGGGAAGGTGGTCCACACAGCCTACCTGGACCTCGCAAAAGCCTTCGATACAATACCCAACTCGGGCATTATAGATAAGCTCACCAGCTTAAATATAAACCCCTATGTCACTAGATGGGTTGCAAACTGGCTCAAGGACAGAACCCACATGGTTAGAATTGCTGGAGCCATGTCAGACTCCAAACCAGTTACAAGTGGCGTCCCACAAGGCTCAGTCCTGGGACCTCTCTTGTTCGGTATATATTTCTTGGAGGTACAGGCCAACACAGAAGGACTGTGGCTGACCAAGTTTGCAAATGACTGCAAACTGGGTGCCATAATCGACACGCCAGCCGACACAAGCATTCTCCAAAAGGGCCTCATAGAAACAGACAACTGGTGCCAGAGCCATGGCCTCAAGCTAAATGCCAAAAAGTGTATAGTCATCCCCTTTGGCAAAAACAAAGTGCCCACAAATTACCACATAGGTGGTAATCCATTAAGTACAGAAGAAGTAATTAGGGACCTGGTGATCCAAGTTGATAGCGATCTCTCATTTGACAGCCACGTGGCCAAAGTGGTTAGAAAAACATTTTATATAGCCCACCTAATCATGAAGGGATTCACATCTAGATCAGGGGAGGTCATCGTGCCTATTTACTCATCCCTCATCAGGCCCATAATTGAGTACAATGCCCCTTTTGGGATGTACCTTACCAGACACCTGCAGCAACTGGAAAGACCCCAAAAGTACTTCACCAAGAGGATCAAAGGGCTCAAACAGATGCCATATGCTGCCCGGTTAAAGAAACTCCAGCTCTACTCAGTGGCATACCGCCTGCTCAGAGGCGATCTATGACTGATGTATAAAGCCATGTCCAACCCAGAATTAATGGACATGCTGCACCTCAGAAAATCCAAATCCCATCAAGCTATGCACTCGAGAGACTTGAACCTCAGCACTGAAATAAATAGGACATGCTGGAGGGACAGATTCATAACCCAGAGGCTCCCTTCACTCTGTAATAAAATCTGGCATTGGCTTTGTGAGCTATGTGTTGCACGTGTTTTGTTTTGGGGTAGCGGTTGCTTGGGTGTCTGCTTTGGAGGTCTCTGCTGCTTAGGCAGATTTTTATTTAGAGCCTCCGAGTATGTTTTTGTGTGTTTATGTGTTTGGTTTGCTGTCGTGGTAGGTCTATGTGAGACTGAAATTGTAGTGAGTGTGGTTTCCTTCTCCTCCTGACTGGTTACGCCAGTACTGAGTTGAGAGAGTTTAGCCTCCAGTTTGGCTATATGGTTGCATCTCTCTCTCATGTTTTGGAATTTGTTGGGAGGAGAAGAGGGTTGTCTGTGTACATGAGGCAGTTGTAACATTGCCTCAAGATTCCCAGATTCACCAGCTGGACCGGTGCGGAGATTGACAACTGACCTTTGGACATGCTAGAATAGCATTGGGAATTCCTTTATAATTGAAAAAAGGACCAATGGGGAACAAGGTACTCAAGGGGAGTTTGTGAGGGTGCAGTGCTTTTAATTTTTTAGTGCTGACTTATATAATTGCTTTAGTGAGCAAGTGCCAGGTAACTTAAATGCAATGTGTTACAGGTAACTTAAATGCAAAAACGACAAACAGTAACTTTCTTTCAAGTGAAACAAGGAAATAAGTACAGTAAGCAATGCAGATATCACTAGGGATCCACAGAAGCACTGAAAAGCCGCGTTTTAGGTGGAATTAGCGTTTCAGGAAAATAACAAGCAAACAAACAAAAAGCATACAAACAAAGCTAGATTCAGCAGGCCTGGATCTAGTCTATGCTACAGCAAACAAGGTGTACCAATTTCAGTAAGAAACAGTTCAAATAAGCCTTTAACCAGAGATTCCCAGCTCAGAAGGGCAGAGTCCAGCCTCTCCTCCCACAAGAGTGCAGACTACGAACCTTCTTAATGTAAAATAACTGGCCTGAAGCCCAAGCGCTTAAACCAGAACTAATACACTTTTAGAATAACAGACACTGAGCCCTCAATCAGCAGTTCCCAACTTAGAAGGATGTAAGCTACCTGTCCTGCCACCACAGTGCAGGCCACAAACCTTCCTAATGTAAAACAACTGGTCTGAAGCCCAAGTGCTTAATCCAAAAGACTTAGAATGATAGATACACTTTAATCAAGTTACTACCAAGCAGTAATAAATACAATTGAATACTTTAAAGAATGCCTGGATTAGTGCTCAAGTTATACAAACAAAGCTAGATTCAGCAGGCCTGGATCTAGTCTATGCTACAGCAAACAAGGTGTACCAATATCAGTAAGAAGCAGTTCAAATATGCAGGCACTATAAGCCTTTAACCAGAAATTCCAAGCTCAGAAGGGCAGAGTCCAGCCTCTCCTCCCACAAGAGTGCAGACCACGAACCCTCTTAATGTAAAATAACTGGCCTGAAGCCCAAGTGCTTAAACCAGAATTAATACACTTTTAGAATAACAGACACTGAGCCCTCAATCAGCAGTTCCCAACTTAGAAGGATGTAAGCTACCTGTTCTGCCACTACAGTGCAGACCACAAACTTTCTTAATGTAAAACAACTGGTTTCCCATTCCTAACACTTCTGATGATTAAATCATAAGGCTTGAAGTACTGAATTCTTGCCAGTGGCTTAATGTCATGTCTTTGAAATTGCATCTGAGTGCTTCTGATTGTTAATCCACTCTGGTAGTCATCAACTATGTGAAATTGACCTGCAGTTCTGTGGCTTTCACATGCTGTAGGTCACATGGTTGCAATGATCTATAAAAAGAAAATGAAATTAGCCCAGAGACCTTTGCATATCCTTTGAATTTTGCAAACAACTTCATAATTTAAACAATTTTGCAAACAACTTCATAATTCAAACATGGCACAAGAAAGAAACCAGATGGAAACAACAAAATCAAAAAACAAAATTATCTTCACAAATAACTTCTGAGAAATATACTGCAAATAAAAGGCAAAGAAGTAGTGCAAAAGTGGAATGTAAGTCTCAACCAACAAAAACAAGACTGGGTCAATCATTTTCTTGAGATGAACAAAAATCTGTACTGCAGCCATTGCAAATGCAACAGATTAGATGTTTTTACATCTATCGGAGATCAGTCATCCCACTTCTGAATTTACAAGAAGCAAGGATCATCTAAAAATAGAATCTCAGAATGTGAGGAAAAGCTCTGCACAATTGATAAAAATCTAAACAGATTTACAAAGACATCCCATCAGTTAAGGAAATATATTTATCTTGGAAGCCAGAGGTTGACATAACCAGCCCCTCAGCCTCATCCATTCCACCATCTTCGGACCTTAATTCCTATATAACACCCACAAAATTTTTCCTTACTTACATTTAGTAGTATTCTAAACTTCTAAACAAAGTTACAGACCTACAAGCATGGTTTCTTCAATATTCACCAGATATTACTGTCATTATTGAAACACAGATAAAACCCATATAAAAAATTCTGAAATTCTATCCCCTGCCCACAATATAATTTGATGTGACAGACTACAGGGGAAAGGGGGGATGTTACAATTGCATATAATAACTGTCTAAGGCTGATACTCATAGCCTAGTGGAAACATGTGCAACTGAGCAACAATTCATAGAAGCCATTTACTCCAGGTCACAGTGTCCTCCAATGTAGTTATGCGCATGAGCAGATAACAAGATGGAAATGAAAGTGACATAAATGTTTGTATGTTAATTAAGACTATTTTACACCATTTGCAATTCAGTCAGTTTTCCCACTTTCCTCTGATTGTTGCAGATGCATTATAAAAAGGGTAGCATCTCCAAATCTATCAGAGTTGCAGTTGATGAAAATGCTATATTTTGTGATGAGCTTTGCTATTTCTAGGTCAGAGTTGCTTCTCTTGACCAGGCAAAACCAGTTGTGCCCAGTGGCACTTACCCACCAAGCAGCCAAAAATATAAGCAAAGTATTACTCATTATAACTTTGATAATCAAGAAAACCTTTTATAGGTTTAGAGTTAACAGGGACATTTAAGGATCTTAGTGGGTATGTTTTACCCCCATAGGGGTACTGGAGGAATGTGTGGATGTCCTATTCCTGTGGATATCGAAGCATGTATAACCCTCAGTATACTTCCTAAGAGGTCCTTCCAGAGGCAATCTGGGAACATGTAGGGGATCTCACAGGCTTCTACCTTGAGATTATGGAAGGATATACTCATGGCATGAGTGCATCAGTACATCTATTTCTCAGTGTCACCTCAGGCCCAAGCTCGGACTATGTATGCCTTTTAAGGAATGGCACATTTCCCTTAGGTACTTGGTGTGAGAGACTGCACAAGTATCACAGTTAAGGCCTCTCCTGGTCCACAGGGTATGCAGTACCGCAAATGGAAGCCCTTCTATTCCTTCAATTGCCAGGTTGTGTGTGATGCTTGGGGGTGCATCACCAATGTCTCTGCCCAGCATCCTGGTAGTACACATGATTCCCATATCAGACATGCTAGCACAGTTTACCTCCTCTTCTTGCATGGTAGGATGCTCAGTGGTCATCTAGTTTTTAAGCTGAAAATGTTTCTTTCTTTTTTTTTTAAGTAAGTAGTTATTCATGTTAAATGTAATTGCTATATATTAATCTGTATTTTATTATTTTGTCTCCCCTCTCCTCTCATGCTATCTCTCTCTCTTTTTAAGGGAATGATAGATATACACTGGAGCCATGGCTTATGACTCTGGTGAGAAATCCATTCATCCCTGTATCAGACATATATTGTGACTGAGTGGGCGTTTAGCCTCCTGAAGAGCCATTTCAGCTGCCTGGATGAGTCTGGGGGTGCCTGTCAGTATGGCCCAGAAACTGCATGTAGGATGTTCAGTGCCTATTGCATTCTGCATAATATCATCATGGGCTGGCGTAGTATTGAAATGACCTATGCTGTCACTGCAGATTTCAGTTCTATTCCCACTGTGACTAATGATGACCAGCCAGCAGCAGTACTAAGGGACCCCACACAGCAGACTTGTGCATGGCATGCAGCTGTACAGGTTAAGAGGTGGCATCTTGTCCAGAGGTATAGACCAGAACATTCAGCCTAAAACACATAGAGTATAAGTGATGCATGCAGTGATACCTGTGGGTTATGCTGTGTGGTGCATTGCCTGCTGTCACTGTTCATCTGACATTCTGTCTCATCTTAAAATAGCCTTTTATTACTAGCTGTTTGCCTGAGTGCTCACTGTTTCCTGTTCAGTGATGCTGAAAGGTGGCAAATCAATAAATAAGTGAAGAGTTCAACATACTCTATTTAATAACTTTTTGTTTTAATTGTTTATTTATTTATGATGCAATAGAAAGCGGTATTGGCAACAGTGAAAATTTTAAGTTTCATTTACCATTTCTGTGTGAACAATTATGTTGCACTGCACATCAGATTTCTTTCTTATTGTCATTCAAAATAATTATGATTTCAGAAACTTGTCTGCATTTGTGCAGTGATGAGGGTATACTGGCAACAATTAAGTGTATATAGCAGGATGACTATTTCAGTGTTTCAGTTCTGTATGAAGTAGTGGACCTAGAAATGTTTGCTCATTGCTATTTTTATTTTTTATGTAATTGTAAGTTATGTAATGGTAATGCATATATCATTGCCTTTTGCCACACTGTTCAGTTATGTACTTAAGAGACTTAAGAGATTCACATAGACTTCCTTCCGCCCCATAATCCAGTTGCATTTAAACAGTAATTTACATGACTGCAGTTTCAGAGTGTGGTGAAAGCAATAACCAGAAAAGGAATAACTTCATATGTATGCAGTCTCACCCATAACAAAACCTTACTTCAAGTACACAGACATATTTATCAATAAATGTAATTCACAGAAGCTGCAGATCATATGAGAAATACACACTCCTACTGATAGGCCTGATGATGATGCAAATGATCTGTAGGGCAGGCTACCATGACAACTGAAAGGTGAGTTAGTGCAATGATGGTGCAAAGCAAAAAACACAGCATCCATGGGACCTGATGGTGTCCCCGGCTGTGTGCTCCACGAACTCAACAAGGAATTAAACCCACAGCTAGGACAGCTGTTTAATCATAGTATTACCTCTGGATACGTACCCAGGGAGTGGCGCACTGCAACTGTGGTCCCACTTCACAAAGGCGGTGCCTCCACCGACCCTGGAAATTACCGGCCCATTAGCTTGACAAGCCTTATCTGCAAAGCCATGGAGAGGATCATAATGGACCTCATAAATAAAGACATAGGAATTTGCAGACTTTGGATCCATCCCAGTTTGGCTTTGTCAAAGGCAGATCATGCCTTCTAAACTTGGTTGACTTTTGAAACAGTCACCAAAGCCATTGATGAGGGAAAGGCAGTCCATACAGCCTACCTCGATCTGGCGAAGGCCTTCGATACAATACCCCACTCGGGTATCATTGAAAAACTCATCAGCTTAAATGTTAACCCATACATCACAAGATGGGTTGCAAACTGGCTGAGTGACAGAACCCACAGGGTCAGAGTTGCTGGCGCCATGTCAGACTCAAAGCCTGTCACAAGTGGTGTACCACAGGGCTCAGTCCTGGGCCCACTCTTGTTTGTCATCTACTTTTCCGAAGTACAAGCAAACACAGGAGGTTTATGGCTGACAAAGTTTGCAGATGACTGCAAACTGGGCGCCATAGTAGAAAACACATCTGACACAGATATCCTTCAGAAGGGTCTCACAGAAACGGATAACTGGTGCCAGAGCCATGGCCTAAAGTTAAATGCCAAAAAATGCATAGTCATACCCTTCGGGAAAAGCAAGGTTACCCCTAGCTACCAAATAGGTGGCAATCCACTGAGCACAGAAGAAGTTATCAGGGACCTGGGGACCCAGGTTGATAGTAGTCTGTCATTCGACACCCATGTAGCTAAAGTAGTTAGGAAGACCTTCTACATTGCCCACCTTATCATGAAGGGATTCTCATCTAGATCAAGGGAGGTCATAGTCTCCCTATACTCATCACTCATCAGACCAATGATTGAGTACAATGCCCCATTCGGAATGTATCTGACCCGACACTTGCAGCAGCTGGAGAGGCCACAAAAGTTCCTCACCAAAAGGATAAAGGGTCTCAAACATCTGTCCTATGCTGCCCGACTGAAAGAACTCCAGCTCTATTCAGTCGCTACCGCTTGCTCAGAGGTGACCTTTGCCTAACATACAAGGCCATGTCAAACCCAGATTTGATGAATATGCTTCACCTCAAAAAATCTAGATCCGTCAGAGCCACAAGGGCGGGAGACTTAAACCTCGACACGGCTATTAATAGGACGTGCTGGAGGGATAGATTCATCACCCAAAGACTCCCTATGCTGTGGAATAAAATCCCGGTATATGTGAGGCAGAGTACCTTGCTGGCCTTGTTCAAGAGAAATCTTGACCAATGGATGGGAGATCGCAGATATACCCCAGGGATTACCTCAGTGTCACTGCTCGACAGAGGCACAGCAAAATAATGGGTATAGTTCCCCATACTAAAGGGGTGGCGTAAGCCACAAAACTATGGGCTAGGCTTGTAAATGCCCTCAGGCAGATAGCCTAGTATGAACCTATGAACCTATGAACCTAATGATGTGATCTAGAGGAAGAAGGTGATCCCACTATCAGTGACCTGATGAAGATGCATGACAATGACCTTCACCCAGAACATGAGGTTCTCCAATGTATAGATGACATGGCCTGTGAGAAATATTTTGTGATTGTTCACTGTCAGCAATGAAATTACTGTCTTGTGAACCAATCTTAACTATAACTTGATCTTAACCATGTGTCAGGACAGTACTTACCCCCTTCTCCTGATAAAACTGAGTCCAGCTTGACTCTGGTATGTCCTAACCAGTGTATGAATGTAGGCTGCAATTGACACCTGGTGTGCCACCATACTATGCATCATTGACATCATGGCATTATCCCTGTCCTCTGCCAATTCAAAGTAATGTTAGAAATCTTATTTCCTACCCTGTAAGACTTTCACCATTTCTAGCTGAAAGTCTATTGCACTAGTTTGAGCCCTAACTATGTCACAGCACATGTCCCGTTGTGCAGCCAATTCTTTACATATTTCCTAGTTCCAAGTTTGCTATATGTCCTAAGTGCTGCCAAGAGTACATGATATTATGCCTATGCCTGGATCCCTTATTCTCTAGCTGTACTGCACAGGAAAAAAAGGATAAAAATAAATAAATAAAATGAAATAAATGAGCTACAGTCAGACACTTGTCACACTACTGTCTGGGTGACATCAGCAGTTAAACAAATAAACCACTGGCCTGCTATTCCTGCCACCAACAACAATAAACAACTAAGCAAACATCTATATATATATACTGTTCCCCTTCACAAGATCGAGCTACTGAAAACTCGAAATTCATAAGCTCGAGCCCAGGATCTCAAGTTTTCAGTAACTCAAAATTGTGAAGGGAAGAGAAGGGGGAAGAAAAAACAACTTTAGTGACATGTTTGCAGGGGACCTATTCCGCCTGCACTCTCCCTGCTTAAATATATCAGCTCCGTGACCGCACTATTAGCAGAGGATCGGAAATTCTCCCATTGTGTGCTTCTGCATACAGAGAGGAATGGGAGATTTCCCTCATCCCCATTGTAGTGCGATCTCAGAGTTGGTATATTTAAGAAAGGCGGTGTGGGAGCACAGCCCCCCATGTGAGGGGTGCAGGGGGGCTTGCCCCCCCCCCTGCAAAAATATTAGAAAAATTGTTTGCAGGTGTTTTTGTTCCCCTGCAGAATCTTGAGTTACTGAAAACTCCAGATTCTGGCTTTGAGCTTATGAATTTCGAGTTTTCAGTAATTCAGTCTTCTAAAGGGGAACTATATATATATATATATATATATATATATATATATATATATATATATATATATATATAATTATATGTATATATATACATATATATATATATATATATATATATATATATATATATATATATATTATTTAAACTACACAACTTCAGCTTACTCAATACTGACAAAACTAATTACACCAAAATCAAACTGCAGTACTATCTGACATTGCCATATATTCTTCCCTCACTGACAGTAGTAAAACATCACTTTCTTTATAAGTGTATTTTTGTCTTCTACACTGTACAAATTCTCATCTGCAGTAATCACTTTTCATATGTATGCACAATCCAAAACTTCTGTAATGAATTACAACTTCACTGTACTGCACCACAAGTCAAACAACTGCAGAGTCATGCAATGGTATCGTTAAATGCACACTACATTTCAAAATGTATAGCAAGTGACCTTTAAAACATTATGGCAGCAACTGTTAATTTGCCTCTTAATAAGTATTAATTCCTGTATAAACTTTTTTCCCACTTTTTGATGTCTGTGGTATCCTAACAATTCTGCTGCCTATCTTGGATATTCATGAGTCAATATGATGCAGCTTAACCCTGCAGAATAAATTCAGGCCGATTTGCATGCGTAGAATGCAAATCAGACTAATTTATATGTATGTCTATGAATTGTAGTATTATGCAAATGTGTTACGAAGTACATCAGCATATTCTGGATTTTCACAGATTGTGAACAAGCATCACACACTACATGAGAATATCTGAAACAGGTGTGGATGCGCAGCAGACATTTCTGAACTGCACACATCCACAGCAATGCCAAGCTGTTTGCGGAGATGTGCTGCCTGGTCTAAAAGAGCCAATATAAGAATATACTTGTAAAATTCAAAGTGGAATGATCTGAATGTGAATTTGAAACAAATGGGAAGTGTAATCCCTACCATCCAATGCTGCATGTCACACCATAACAAGTGATACATATTAAAAAGCCTTAGAAATAACGTTTCATATTACTATTCACATTTCTTTCCTTGCTACCTCTAGTAAAAAGGGGAGAAAAAAAATAATCAGACACACTTCACTGCATAATACCTTCTGCTGTCACAGTACAACTGAAAAAAAAAATATCAAGACATATATTACTGTGAACACGTATTATAGATAAACTTAGAAATAATCCATTATTAATGAAAAGGGCAGGTAATTATTTTCCTTTAATTAAAAACACTGCATGACAAAGCAGTTTTGGTTACACCAAACTTGCCAAAGTTATCAATACCTGGTCTAATGAGCATGCTAGTAAAAATTAGTTTGGTCAAAATGATGTTACACCAACAGGGAGTGGTTCTAACCTTGCTTAATACAGCCCACAACATACTTTTCCATTCTGGTACTGGCTCTTCAAATGATGGTAGCATCTCTAAGGGCAGGAGGATGCACCCCTTGTTGGTCTGTGAAAGAGACCTTAATAATGCTGTACCTTTTACATGACTCATACCTCGAGAAGATCTAGGCATGGTAACATCACAGTGCCTGGAAGAAAATCAGTATCTGGCAGGAGCTTGGTGAACAACCTGTCAAACCTGACAGGTAGAATCCACTCTGGCCAGCAGTGTCGTCACAGGTATGATGATTTTCAGACGTGTAGTGCTGACCAGCCAACCTTGTCGGTTGACCAGTTTTCCAATGAGAAGATCAGAGTTCTATAGTAAGGAAAATTTGTAATCCATATATAGCTGTGTGTGTATACAAATATATATATTTATGGATTCACTTCAGAATCTCTAAATTCTGAAACATCAAATGTCATATGATCAAAACCATATGACTGATGTTTCGGAATATCGAAATTCCAAAACAAATCCAAATTAAAAAAAAAATGTTCAAACAATTCTGCAGGAGGGCAAGCCCCCCTGCATGCCCCACACCCCTGCTACTTAAATACACCAACTCCGAAATCATACTAAAATGAGGAAAAGGGAAATCTCCCATTCCGCGCTATATGCAGATTGGTTCAGAATTTCAACATTCTAAAACTTTGATCATATGGTCTCAACCATATGAATTTTGAGGTTTTAGGATTTCGAAATTCTGAAGGGAACCCATACATACATATACATATATATATATATATATATATATATATATATATATATATATATATATATATATATATACACACACACACACATATCTATCTATCTATATATATATATATATATATATATATGTGTGTGTGTGTGTGTGTGTGTGTGTGTGTGTGTGTGTGTGTGTGTGTGTGTGTGTGTGTGTGTCTGTACATTTATGCATAAATATAACACAAAAGGAGGTTAAACAATTGCACAAGTACATGTACTTCAAGAGTCAGATATCTTTATCTGAAACTATATACGTGAGATGACATTCTGAAATTAATAAAAAAAGGAGTAGTATTTCTGTCATCAGACATCCATCTATTCAAGAAAGAGAAAAAAACTAGTACTATGTGTTAACAGGTTATAGCAATAAATGGAAATGTTAGTAAAGAGTATGAAAATAATAATTTGTATAGGTAATTGTAAATCTATTGGTAATGTTCAAATATCAGTAATGCTGACTGCATGTAATACAAATGTGAAATAAAAGTTGCAGTTACAGATATAAAGAATTGTGTAGTATTGCAGTGGAAAAGTTATAAGGCTTTTTATAAATATTATACGAAGACATTCTTTGTGAGAGGTAACTACATATAAATAAAACCAATTGCTTACCTTGTTTGTTCATAAGTATTTCTAGCTGCATGTACAACATGGCTGAAATGACACTCACTACACCCTAGTTAGAATGTCTGTTGGAGGAGGGGAGTGGGGCCTACTTTGCTGAAGGAATGAGCAGCACATACGTTTTCAGAAAATATGCTGTTTTACTTCACTATTACTTGCTATACTGCAGACAAAATTGTGCAGAAAAGGAAATTTAAACTTCCTTGAACTGATACATTTCAGCCTTTGCAGTTCAGGTATTCCACAGAGTGTTACATGCATTTTTTAAAACAAAAAATAAGACTCATTTCACATTTCTTTACTTTCCTACACCATTCAATATAATATTTAAGTACTGTACATATATGCATACAACAGTTAAAATCAGAAAGAAAAGACAAACCAGAAATGCTTACAAGGAATATAAAATGTGTAATGCATTCAAATGCAGATTTAACAAGATTATCCTTTTCTCTTTTACTTATATCTGAGGAAGAGATACACTATAATTCCCAACAGCAGAAGAGACAAACACAATGAATGGTTGAGTCTTCTGGTAAATGTAACTGGTGTCCAAAAGGGATTTACAACTTAACAGCGGATAGTACAAATTATTATACAAAAGTCAGCGTGCATGAACAGTAATTCAGCAATGCTTCTAAAACTGATTTCATTAGTACCCCTCCAAACAAATGTTATACCTTTGCAGCTGAAAGAAATGCAAATAAAGGCAGAAACAGATCAAGATAAATGTGTTATACTTTCATTTGTAACCATAATTAACTGCAACATTTAATGATTTATTTTTAATTTGTTGTCTGGGTACAGTAAAATCTGTTTGAAAAGTACATAACTGAAAGACACAACCCTTCAGAAAGACAAAATCCCTTGCCATTGCAATTTATCACAAATATGCATAAGAACTACTAATATACATTCTTCCCAGTTATATAAGGGCTTCCCCAATCACTACCCTGAGTTCTAAGCATAATTATTCCCATACACAAGTGTACTGCAATAAAGATATTTTTCTTCGATAGTTTACTGTGTTGTTACTTTGCATTAAAATTATATTTTGTGGATATATTATGCTTTTTTTGTTTTTTCTCTCCCCACCATTTTTTTTTTCTTTTTTCTTATTTTGCTTATGTGTTTCGTTCCTCCTTTGTTGTTTTACTTCTCTCTCATCTTTTTTTCTTTTATACAGGGTAAAATCCCTCAGGAGCAAACCAGGCATGTACTTCCCAGTCTAGGGAGAAATAACCGTCTGCTATTTGGGGACATCCTCACAAGTCATTGGTCCTGCAGGCACTCCAGCACGTGGCAGTCTGGCAAGCCATGCAGAATAGGGGCTTTGGAGTTTGATTGAGGATGTACTGGCAGAGGTAGCAAATAGGAGAATTCAGCCAGTCAAAGCCTCTCCTCAGTATATAGATGGCACTCTCATTCAGCTGGTGCCGACCACTACACCAGCACAAGCTCCTCCCCTCTCAACATCAGGGTCCTCCATTGCAACACCATCTGACAGTGGACATATCATGTTTCAGGGTCTGTGAACTGAGTAGACAGTTGGTACTTTCTCAGCCCTTCTTCTCTTACCATTTCTCCTTCACCCTCTTCCCTAATTTACACCCACGGTAACCTCTTACAAAAAAAATTGAAAAATAGAGGGGATCTGTCCTCCGACAAAAACAAAATGCCCACCCTCTCTTAGCTTCTCCAGTTCAAACCCTTTTGGTGTCTCCCTTGTGTGTTCAACTCTTTGTTTTTTTTTCCACTTTTTTCAATCTGTCCTAATACCCCCTTTCTATTCTTTAATGAAACCATTAGGGTGTCCATAAAAGGATACCCCAATATAAAAAGTTATAACCCCTTTACTTTTCAAAAAAACCTCTTAGCTGCTGTTCAGCTGCAGCTTTTCTATAATTCTTTCAGTGTGACTGTGCTCGGGTCTATATCATATGAGCGAATCGCACAAATTGCGAACGCTCATAATATCGAATGTACCGGACCTCGAAGTACTTTTTCTGAGATCACAGTACAGTGAAGAATGGGATATTTGCCCTTTCCTCATTGTAGTGTGATCTCGGAGTTGGAATATATATTTAGCAGGGGGGGGCACAGCCCCCCGCAATATGAAGTTCGAGGGCTGGTACGTTCAATATTATGAGCATTCGCAATTTGTGCAATTTTCTCATATGATATAGACCCACTGTGCTCAGTCTCATTTAACTACAACATGCCATAGCACAGACCATTTATGATTCTGTGAAATACTTCACATGTACAAAAAGATGAACTTTATATAATGTAAACATTTATGAAAAGTGGGCATAATTAAAGAAATTGCTTTGTTTTTCCATATTCAACATAAATGTGATATGCTGACCATATTTGCATATCTGCATAGCACTGCTGTCCACAAGACTGCTATGAATTGTGAATCCCTAGACTAGGAATACTACCCTAAGTTTCTCATCCCACAAAATTAAAATACCAGCCATACAAAATGTAGAGTTTCTTATCTCTCTTCTCAATGTTAATAAACATAAGAAGCTTTGTACAGTTACCCTCTACATAACACCAGGTAATTATATTAGCTTATTAGAAGAAATTCTTTGCTGGATAACTACAAATATTACTACTGAAACTATTATCTTAGGCGACATTAATATTGATAGGTTATCTGCATTATCTAACACCCCAACTACCAGTCTTAACTTGTATGGGTTCAAACAGCTGATCTCTTTCCCTACTCAACTCAGCAAAGAGAATCATAAACATTTTATCCTTGAGTGGATATTTTTCTCTGACTCCAGCAAGTATGGTACTACTTGATTCACTTAGTGACCATCACCCTATATTCACTGATAGAGAAATCATCCACTAGCTAAAGACACATCAATACAAAATTATCTGAAATCTTTTGAACTTTCATCCTGATGCACTCAGTACACTACTAAAATCTGTCAACAGGTCTCTACTCAAAACCCTATCCCTAGATGAAGCTGTCAACAAGTTTAACAATATATTCTTGAACACTTTAAATACACTTGCCCCTACTAGAAATAAAAGTGTAACAAATACTCAGATCCTTTGGTGTCTCATTCTACAAAAATTGTCATACAAAAAATGTGGCAAAACATGGAAACAATGGCACAAATATAAAACCCCTGAAACCTTACATCTGTACATGGAGTTGTGCAACCTCACTAAGAGCAAATTCACCTAGACAAAAAAAAAAAAAATATATATATATATATATATATATTACTTTGACCCACAAGATAATAATAAAAAAATACAAAGAAATTCTGGAGCTATATTAAGAAAAAAATTTCAAATTGGCTGTCCTTTCTCACCAACCCTCTATCAAGACTTATCCCCCTCAGAATCAGCTACCACATTTATCACTTTCTTCATCAACATCATAGCCTCTCTTACCACCAGCTCTCCCCAACCATTTAATCTACCTCAAAACTCTACTATCCCTGACACCCATGCCTTCAGTCTCCATCCTGTTTCTACATCATATGTTAAACAGATACTAAAGAAACTTAAATTGTGTTCTCCTTCTGCTGATGATATCCCTGCTGAGAACCTTAAGTTAAGCTCGCTGCAATTCTCATTAATAGATCTGTTCAAGACTCAAATATCCCTGTCCTGTGGAAAAAGTTCTTCCTTATTCCCCTCCATACATGAGTTAACTCCACTAAAATCTCTAACTTTAGGCCAATTGCCACTTTGACCCCCCTTCAAAGATCCTGAAAAAGTGTATTCATCAGCAACTACTTCAATGCCTCTTAAGAATTGATCTCCTAACTCCAACACAGCATTGTTTACAAACAGACCATAGAACCATTACAGCTCTCCTCAACTTTTCTGACACCATTAATAACACTAGAGACTAAGGAAGGTGTATCTCTTCTTTTTTTCTAGATCTCTCAAAAGTCTTTGACACAGTGTCACATGAGAAACTTCTGACTCAAATGTCCTCTTTAGGCCTATGGTCCTCTAACTACCTATATGAAAGATAGCAATCTGTCAAATTGATCACTTCTTTCTCTTCTTCTCTCCTAGTTGAATGAAGTGATCCTCAAGGCTCTATTCTTGGACCACTGCTCTTTAATATTTTCATCAATAATCTATATACCTCCTTTTAGCAAGCTTGCCTTATTCACTGTGCAGATGACTCAGCTCTCATCTGCTCATCTGATAGCCCACTACAACTACATTCCATGACACAAAATACCTTCAACTCAGTTGAATTGTGGCTACATCAAATCCAACTTTTACTTAATTGCAAAAACAGTAAACTACTACTATTTTTTCCAAAGTATCATGCCAGTGTTAAAAGTAATGTCCACATTACCTCTTTAAACAATATACCTATTGGAGTAGTCACTCATACCAAATTGCTTGGAGTCACCACAGATGGCATCTTAAAGTTTGATCTTCACATATAAAACTGTATAAAAATAATTCATTAAAAGTCTACTATACAGAGCAAAAAATTCCTTACTACTGCTAGTAGAATCACTCTAGCTAATATTTATTTTTTACCTTCTCTTCTCTGTGGCTCACCTGTTTTGACTAATATCCAGATCTCTCTTAAATCAGAGCTGGAGCAATGCTATAATAAGATAGCTAAATTTTCAGCTAGCCACATAAAGCTCACTATTGCTCTGTATTAAATGCACTCAACTGGTTAGAACTCCTACATCAACTAGCACATACACAACTTCTTCTAACCCATAAAACAATATATAACCTCTCATCCTGCCTTTCTATTGCCTCAGTACTTCATCACTATCTCCTGAATGGCCCTCTGTGCAATCAAGGCAAAAACCTGCTTGAAATCTATAAACCAAAAACAAAGTATGGGGCAACATTTATTCTCACCCCGCATATCCAAACTATGGAACTCTATCCCAAATTCAATCAGAAGTATATCTAACCTCCATGCGAGTCCTCTCCCAAAGAATTTCTTACTAACTCATTGCTATGCCCATGCTCCTCATCTGTATGATCTATACTAACAATTATACAATGACTGGCCATTAACATTCAAAAACATGCACACTGATTGGTCGACCCAACCATTATGCCCATTGTAAAGTCCAGCATATACCAATAAAAAAAAGTCCAGTCGCCGGACTTTCTTCTATTAATATATGCTACACATTTCCTGTTTTCAAGACCTAGCAGGTAGAGAAATAAGAAATTTGAAATCTAGAGAGTTTAGAGTTACAAGAGAGAGAGAGAGACAGGGCAGAAATACAAGGAAAATCAGGTGCATTATACAAAATTAAAGAAACATACCTGATTTTCCTTGTATTGCCCTGTCTGTCTCATACCTCCAAACTGTCCGGATTTCAAAGTTTTTTTTTTTTTTAATAAATAAAAAGGCAATGGAAATCTTCCTTTCTCTGTTGCTTCCTTTTGAAAGCACTGATGCACTGTGCAAATATGGGAATGTAAGTCCCATAAGCATGCACAGTACATCAACAAAAAACCCATGATACTGACTGGAAAAAAAGCACAAGAACACCCAAATGCACTTATACAAAGACATTATTTAAGAAAAGTAAGTAACTTTTTTCTTAAATAATGTCATTATATAATAGCAATAACCCACGGCTGGGTGTTGGTAATGCTGGATTTTCCTGCCGTTGGCTTTGTCTGGTCACTCAGGCTTCATCCTTGTGACCAAGCCACACCAACCATGGATAAATCCAGCATTACCCACACCTAGCCATGGGTTATTGCTATAATACTTCCCATTCCTACTAACCTAAACTCTCATCATACTATCTATCTATACCTTTCAACACCTGCCGTATCCCTAGTCTTAGGGTGGACTTGTATATTTTTATTTTATTTCCTAGCTTAGTAGGCTATACTTTTAATATTTTGTATGTACTGATAGTCATATTTAATTGTCATTTTTTTGACTATATTTTTATGTTTACATCACTGATGTCTCCTCATACATGCTTTATTAATTACATTTGTAGTAGTGTTTTATTTGATGTTATTTAACTCTCTGGTGCATTTCTCCCCAGGTCTCTGCTGAAAAAGGGTGTTTATTACTAAGTCAGACTTTTCCGGTAAATAAATGTCAATAAATAAAATAAATAAATAACAGCATACTAATAAGAGGGATCCGTGAAAACCATGATACAGTGGACTTAATGAAAATACTTAAAGAAATAATGCTTCTGCCCATCAGATTCTAAACTAGCTAAACATATAATAGAAAGGGCTCATCATGTTTGTATAATTTGCAATTTGGAATGGCAAGATAGATCTATGCAAAGCTTTTAATCTTCCAAGATGTAAATCTAATTCTCAAAACAGCAAGATCAAATACATCATATGGCATGGTAATAAAATTACTTTTGCTCAAGATCTGCCATTTCTGAACAAGAAAGACAGATAGCATATCTCTCCATTTTGTGCCTATTTGATAAAAAAACAATATAAAGTTCCAGATATCTGTTCCATCTAGGCTCTTTTGTTTTCTATAAAGAGCACAAAATAAAAGTTAACTCCTATGATGAAGTAAAATTCAGATTCAAACAACTGTTTAGCTTTTGCCCAGATTGACCTAATGTGTCAATCTGTATCTACTTTTCTTTGTCACACTAGGAAGTAACTGTTTTTACTGGTGGTGTAAGTTTTTCAAGGAAATCATAGACTCCATGCTCTTTGACACAAGGACACTGCCATTTTGAAAAATGGTTGCCTAGCAACACTTATCAGTATGACCTTTAGAATTGAAAGTATGTTTGAATGTCTTTCCATGTACATTTTACTTTCACCTTCTAATTTGATGATGAAATGTTACTAGTTGGTTATTACATTATATTGTGAGAACATGAACTGAAAATATATGCATTGTTCAACATAATACAATCTAGCTTGTTATTTCCAACTGAATTTTATATGTAAAAGGAAAATGTAACAATAAGGCAAGAAAACATACCCTGGGATTCAGTAATGTTCCGTGCAAGAATAAACTATTCTTGCATGGAATGGATCATGTCCGTGCAGCACAGCAGTGCGCCTTACATATTCATGAAGGTGTGCTGCTGTAAAACCTACACGGACATGATCCATGAAGGAGTGCAAGGGGCATGTTACACCAGTGCCTGCATATGTAACATGCCCCCTTCACTCAGAAAGTGCCGTTATAGCACTTTTAAAAGCAAAAACACAGTCGTCTGCTGATATACTACGCAATTGTGCAGTATATACGCAGAATGCATGCCACAGACATGAATCTGGAATGTGTCATCCCGCGCCTCTGCTGAGAATAGGCTCCCCATCCTAGTCGGACTTACCCGATCAACAAATAGTAACTAATTTCTTTATTTTATTTTTATTTATTGTCTTTTGTTTACCGGGAAAGTCCACTGGGCTTGGAAGCCCATTTTTGGTGGAGGCCTGGGGAGAAAAGTTCCATACAGTTAATTATAGACATAACATTGTATCAAATTTGAAAATAACAAGAGAGAAGTAACAATAGAAAATTACAAGTGGATGTTATAAAGTGAGTACACAGGTTAAAGTTTTCTGATTGTAGCAATACAGGAATAACAAAAAAAAAATGAGAATGTTGAAAGTTAAAGAGTAATTACATGGAACACGTGCTTTGATTGTGACAAATACAAGAAGATGTAGTATTTACAATATTTATAAGAAGATAGCATTTTTGGAAGAGAAATAACAGGGGGGAAAGGAGAGAGAGGGGAGAACAGATTGATGAGGTGGGAATGGGTGAGGAAGGGGAGGCTTAAGTGCTAGTGGAGAGTGTGTCAGGGAAGTGTTTTGTAGAGATATGGGTAGGTAGTTTTGGGGAAAATTAGAGTCGTTTGGAGTTAGAACTTTGCAGTGTTAGAATAGGGTAGAGTATGTATATCTGAATATTTGGGAGAATTAGGTTATGGCGGAGTCAGTAGTGGAACAGTTGCATATCCATTGTGATAGAAGATAAAGGTGTAATTCCTTTTTAAATGTAGAATGACATTGTTCGAGCAAATATAGGGAGGGAGATTGTTCCAGGCTTTGACTATTATCCAAGAGTATAGTACTTGTCCTATTGGTAACTTGTGCTTATGAACTTGGAGGAGGAATTTGTTTTTGGATCTTAGGGGTCTAGCAGGATTATACAGGGTAATTAGAGAGTTCAGAGCAGGACAGTCCTGGGGTCTGTGTATTAGTTTGTGTGTACCTGTAAGCTGTAGAAGAAGTAGGTAGTGGGGGAGTTCCAACCATTGCAGTTGTTTGAGGGCTAGACAGTGGTGTGCAGAATGGCGATTGTTGGTAGCGAATTTTGCTATCTTGTTATAGCAAGATTCCAATTTTGTGAGTAGTGAGGACTGTAGATTTAGTAGTAATGGGGCACTATAGGTTAGTGAGGGTAGGAGGTATGATGAGGCTAGAGTTTATTTGGTTGGGAGAGAGAGGAATTTACTATGTCGGTAGAGAAGTCCAAGTGTTTTTGTGGGTTTTACTTATACAGTTCTGAATGTGAAGGTCAAATTTGAGATTTTCATCGATTATTACTCCCAGTCACTAGTATTTAAAGAAATAAAATAAACACAACACTGACATGCCTGAGTTTCTACACTGCCAAAATACATGCTAACACAAAACCCATTATCCCGTGCACTTTTAAAGTGCTAAAATTGTCGCCAGTGTTGTGTCCTTGTCCCCAATGTTGTGTCCTTGTCCCAAGTGTTGTGCCCTTGTTCCTCCATTACAGCAGGCATACTCCTAAAGTGAGAAAAAGTTAAATTCCATTTAAATCCTCAAAATCTTTTTTTTATTAAACCAATAAAATTTAACTGTAGCTGAGCAGGTATGCACGTCACGTATACACAAATAAAATAATGAAACTGCAATAGTGTAGTGGTTACAGCGTTCACCTAGCATGCTGTCAATCATGGTTTGAGTCCCACAGCAGTCCATACATTTTCATATGTGAAACACAACTAAAATGTATTTTTCATAAATAGGTAGTGAATATTATTATGTATATGCTAAGCAGGGTAGTGTAGCAGCCCCAAATGTGAGGTGTCAGTGAAATTTCAAGTTTAAACAAGATTTAGCATAGCTAAGCGATTGTTCACACTGGTAAGCAGGGCTTAGCATCCAACCCTTTAAGCAATGGTTATCTTTGCTAAGCGGGGTTGCCCAGTGCTTAGCTAAGATCAACAGTTTCAAAACTGTCCATTCACGGTAAAGGGTGGGAAATTACCCTATTTAAACCATGCAGGTGGGAATACAGCTCATAACTAGTTGTAGCTCCACACTGTAGGCCCTATAGCTGGTGTAGGTGAAGATGTATGCTTTCAGGTGCAGCGCTGGGGCATTCAGGAGTCCAGGGTCATGGTCGGACACCTCATTAAAGACCATGAAGGGCGACTGCTGGGACCAGTACCAGGGCTCCCAATACAAAGCAGAGGCCTGGGACCAACTTGCCCAAGATCTCACCACTGCCACTGGCATCCCAAGGACTGGTGAGCAGGTCTGGCACCAATTTGCCGACTTGAAACAGAGGAAGAGAGACTTTTTGGATCAGTGGATCCAAGATGCCTCAGCGGGGAATGGTCCAGCTGTGTGTAAGTATCAGTCAAAATAAGTGTTCTCCAAAGTTCAGCCTGTGTTTGTGATGGACAGGTATGCATAAATGTTTTCTCTTATCTCCTGTACAGCTGCAGATGAGAGGGCTATGGACTTGGAAGCCCATGCCAGCAGGCTGCTAAGGCTGTATCACGAGGCTGGTGAGTAACAATCTAGCTGGTATTATGTAGGGCAAATAAATAAAAAGTAGTAAAATGTCACCTTGCAGTATTTAAAATTGGGTATGGTTTTTAATGACTGAAGAAGTCAGTAGGAGATTAATAGTGACATACAGGTCATATATTAATAAAAGTATAATTACTTGTCAATAAAAGTGAAAACCCCAGACTGGTTGTGTTTAATCTGGTATTGTATAACTTGAAAGTTTCATGCACCAAGATCTGATATCAGAATAGTAATGTTGTGTTAACCACTGTTTTCTACACTGTGATATGTCAAAAGGTATATACAGGAGTGTATATAACAGAATGTTATAATCACAAGGTCAGATTTTACAGCCAAAAGAGAATTAGACAGAAAATATTCAAAGAAAAGACAACAGTTTCTCAATAGCTTGCTCTGATGAAACACAAACTTGTTTTATTTTTAGCAGAAATAGCCACAGTACGAATCCCAGGAGTGGTAGTAAGCTGTATGCATAATTTCAACTAGGATTTTGTGAATATGTGTAGAAATAGTCAGGTAGTGTCAACATAAATTCCTTACACAGGTCTTTCAGGTAAAAGAAGGTATAAAGTAGCTATAAGAAGCCTGTAGTAATACACCCACAGTCCAACCCCAAGGCTGCAAATGACAACAATACATATAGGTGACAATCCACTGAGCACAGAAAAAGTCATCAGGACCCCGTTGACAGTAGTCTTCGCTTGATGGGACCCAAGTGACAGTAGTCTTTCGTTTGACACTCATGTTGCTAAAGTAGTTAGGAAAACCTTATATCGCCCACCTGATCCATGAAGGGATTCACATCTAGATCAAGGAGGGTCATTCGTCCCCTGTACTCATCACTCATTAGACCTATGATTGAGTACAATGCCCCTTTCGGAATGTATCTGACCAGACACCTGATGCAGCTTGAAAGGCCCCAAAAGTTCCTCAACAAAAGGATAAAGGGTCTCAAAATATGTCTTATGCTGCCCGACTGAAAGAACTCCAGCTTTATTCAGTCTCATACCGCTTGCTCAGAGGTGACCTGTGCCTGACATATAAGACCATGTCAAACCCAGATTTGATGAATATGCTTCACCTCAAAAACAGATTCATCACCCAGAGACTCCCTATGCTGTGGAACAAAATCTGGCCTTGTTCAAGAGGAATCTTGACCAATGGATGGCAGTGTCACTGCTTGACAGAGGCACAGAAAAATGATAGGCATAGTTTTTATTCAACTTATAAATGCCCTTGGGCAGATAGCCTAGTATGAACCTATGAACCTATGAACCTATGAACCTATGAACAAGTACATATACCAAGTGGTCTCCCCTAAGAAATCTTCAAAAGTGTCATGCTGTCACAGCTACTGGCCCCTGCTACCAACAACCAGGGTGACCGATCAAAATCAAGGCAGAGTATGTCAGTAACACACACACACACACACACACACACACACACACACACACACACACACACACACACACACACACACACACACACAAAACACAGTATGAGTGCACATATGTAATCCTGACTATGTGCATACTGGTAGAAACAGTCATGTAGTATTAACAAACATTCCCTCCACAGGTCTTCCAGGTAAGAGAAAGTATAAAGTAGCTAAGAGAAGGCTGTAATTATACTGTGTACAAACATACCACTGCCCAACCCAAGGCCATACTTTGTTAAAATAATACCTGTAGAGTAGTGAGTAGAGCAATGATTATTAAAGCTGTGGCCACTGCAAAAATCTACATTTGTTAACTGACATCTTTCTCTCTCCCCCACCTTATCTTCACCAATAATCTAAACACATAAATAAATGGGTATATTTTCCACCAAACCTACTGTCGGGACATGTGTCCTGTTCTACAAATGTTGAAATGTATTCCAATTAATGTTCCCTGTTCAAATACTATCACTGGTGGTCTGTTACTACCGGTGTAACTTGCATGCCAGTGTAATGCCCATTGTGATGCCATATATGCATGTGTTCTGTTTGCTATGCAAATGTTCCAAATCTGTTGTTTTGGGTTAAAGGGAATACTCATGCATGCTGTTAGAACTAATCCTGCAATATGTTTACCATTACTAACCAACATATATTTGAAAAATGCAACACCAATGCACATCTGGGAAGGCCCATCCCAGCAGATCTGCCTCTCTAGCCTCATCTGGCTGTGGCACCAGGCCCCAGGCCATCTGGGACCCACCCAGGGACCTCCTTGTCCTCTGGTCCTGCACCACCTTCGGGTGGAACCACCTCCGGGGATAGGGCTCATCCCCAACTGAGCATGGGCACGGACAGGATCTTGTCATCTGAAACCAGGTCCGGGGTCTAGTGTGTAGTGAGCTCTGCAAGGAATTGGGAGATTTGCTATGCCAGCTTGAGGGCTGCATGGTGCAATTAGAGGGTCAGCTTGCCCCTCCTGCTCAGCTCCAAACACAGCCACCTTTGGGGCCATGAAGGTGCAGTGGTGAATGCCCATGGATGGGGACCTCAGTCCCACTGTATCCATTTGGGGGCTCTTGGGCTTCCGATTACCAAACACCCCTCCTGGTCAAAGGTGTTTACCCCCACATGTGTCATATACCACCCCTGTATGCTATCTTAACCTGAAGTTAGCATTGCTTGCGGCAGTGCAAAATTGCGCAAATCCACTTACAACTGCTTAAACTGCCTTAATCACTCTGTATCCAACAGCCCTTTTTCTGCCCAGCACAAAATAATCAGCCCTTGCAAGTCTTGAGTTGTACATAAATATAAATGTATATGTGTATGGAGATGCAATATATATATATATATATATATATATATATATATATATATATATAAACATTAATACATAATATATGTAGAGATATACATATAAAATACACATACACACACACACACACACACACACATATATATATATATATATATAATAAGTAAATCTATACATACATATATATAAATATCTCAGTATGTATGTAAAACAAATGTTATCAATATAAATATATATAAATATATACATATATCTGAAAAAAAAAATATATATATATATATATATATATATATATATATATATATATATATATATATATATGTGTGTGTGTGTGTGTGTGTGTAAGTAGTGCAGTCGGACATCAGATCCACACTCTGAACCTCTTGCTGCAACAAATCTGTCCAAAGGCTGTCTAAATGGGGGTGAAGGGGCCCAACTTAGGGACCTCTGTTAATTATTGCCCTCATCCCTTCCTCCCCAGCAGAACTGTTCTGCTTGTGACAAAATAATAAGGCCTGCCAAGTCTTGAACCCAAGAGCCCTGTAAACTACTATCAAAGCAATGTACCATTACACAATCTGAATCATATAACATAGTGGTGACATTCCCAACATATCAGTTAGTACAGTCATTCAACAGTAGGGAAAGGAGTCTGTAGAATCAGTCAAGTTTTCTATATATACATGTATATTTGTATGGAGATGCATATATGTGGACAAATCTATACATAATACATACATGGATATACATCCACATTTAAATCTACATATATGCATACACACGTATATATAGAAAGGTGAATAAATGCACACACATATATATAAATATATATGTATACATAAATATACAGAAATATATGATATCTACAACCACATGGAATCTGAGAATCATGCTGCTGCACACTAGAAGTCTAAATCTGAAAATGCACACACTAGAAGTATTCTTTAAAATGGGAAACAATGACATCTGTGCTGTAAGCGAGACCTGGTTAAAGGCAGTAGGAAGCACCCCTGCACTACCAACCTATAACTCATTTTACAACTGTTGGCTGCATAAATTGGACTGACGTGCCAAAGGTGGTGGTATTTCCATATTCATTAAGGATGCACACACCTCCAGAGTGGTAGAACAACATTATGCATTACAGATCCTGCAGGTGTAGCTAACATTGGGTAAGACAGTGGTTCAGGTTGTAGCCTGATATAGGTCCCCAAACATGTCCCAAGACTCACACTCCATGTCCCTAAACACCCTGGATAATATTAATGTCCAATGTAATACTCCCATACTGGTTGATTCCAACTACCCCACCATTACCTGGGAAAGCTAATCATGTATTGATGCACATGCCCATCACATTGACCTGGTGCTTGCTAACATGGGTGACTGTTGCTCTACACCAATAGTCAACTCCTCCCTTGTTATATCTTAACACAAATGAATCACCTTTGGAAACCCACAGCCCTCCCCCACCCCATCCAAAGGTTGGCACCATGAAAAGCTTGCCCAAAGCTAACTATGGTCTCATAACAGCAGAGGTGACTAACCTCACAGCAACCATGCAAATGTAGATTAGTTGCATGACTGCTGAATCAAACAACAATGCACTATGAACAAGTACACAAATGCATGGATACTACCATACGTAATAGAACCAGGACATTCACCTAAAAAAAAGTCAATTTGGTGGTCCCCATCCATAAAGAAACTGTAAAAAAGAAGGAGGGGACTGATATGGAATAAGGTGAAGTTGCAAGACTGGATAAAACCCCTTATCAGCCTCAATTAAAAGTTGAAATCCCTCATCAAATACTACAAAGTTAACTGTGAAAACAGAATTGGAGCACACAGTAAAGACAACCATAAGGCCTCATGCAGTTATTTAAAGAATCTCCATGGCAATACCAAGATTTGTTTTGAGCTACTAGACAATGGTACCTCCTACACTGAGCCAACAAATATTGCCAGTATACTGGCCAACAGATTCAATGCTAACTTTATCCCCCCCCCCCCAAAGGACCTATCACATTAACAGTAGATTGCCAGGCACCCAGTATTACTGCTGCACAGGTTAAAACACCCCTGTCCAAGGCAAAGAATACAGATTCTGTGGGGACTGACAATATCCCTGGCTGTGTTCTACATGAACTACAGAGCAATCTGTCACCTCACCTGTGTGCCCTGTGCAAGTTCAGCCTCATCTCAGGCTTTGTCCTACTGAATTGTGCACTGCTACAATCACCTCTCTCCATAAATTAGGTGTGACTACAGACCCTGGGAAATACCACCCAACTGCCTGACAAGTCTGTTATGCAAAGCTATGGAATGCATCATCATGCACCTAATAAACAGGGATATGGGAATCTGCAGACTCAGGATCCCACACAGTTTACTTTTGTGAAGTGTAGGTCATACCTTCCCAATATACCTGTTCAACTTCTTCCCATCAGTCAAGTGAGCTATGCAAGATGGCAAGGTGGCACATACAGCCTACCTTGATCTGGCCAAAGCCTATAATAACATTCCCCACACAGGAATCATGCATAAACTCTCTAAGCTAGGCATCAACCCCTATATCACTAGGTGGGTTGAAAACTGGATCACAGATAGGACTCACAGTGTGGAAATAGCTGACTCCAAGTCAGACTGCTGAGCAGTCATAAAAGGCATCCTACAGGGTTCTGTCCTGGGTACTCTCATGTTTGGTATCAACTTCTCTGAAGTCCATGCCGACGTGAAGAGGCTCTGGCTAACAAAGTTTGAAGACAATTGCAAGTTGGGAGCTATTATTAACTACTCAAGTAATCTTGTCATCCTACTGAAAGGCTTCACTGACTGGTGTCACAGCCATGGCCTTAAGCTCAATGTCAGAAAATGTGTTGTCATCTTGTGTGGAAAACCCTGTTCCCATGATTTACCACATTGATGGTAGTACCCTGAACAAAAAAGGCATTACAAGAGATCTGGGTACACAGGTCGACAGCAATGTCTCTTGACCACCACATTGCCTTGAGCCACTTGTAGATGTCACTGGGTTTGTTGTAAAATCCTTTATGAGAAATATGACGTTGGTAATACCAATAGATGTGAGTATTTACTGACTGCATTCCCCAGAGTCCATGACTGATTTACCAAGGCCACCAACTGTCTGGGGGAACAGACAAAACATAACAGGCAGACATGTGGCCAGTCTGTGGACAGAGTGCCAGTGGAAAGGCATGTCAGAGACATATCACTGTGAGTCGTGAAGTCACTCACTAAATGCATGTCCACACAAACACTGTCAATCTATCAATCCACCATGTGTATTACAGCACTGATGACATAGAATCTATTCACAAATCTGGGATATGTCCCCCATGTTGTTTGGCTGCCACCACATGTCCTGTCCTCTGACGTACTGCCACCTACTGTATTTGAATCTGTAGGCCAACACTTCTGTAATGTCCCTCACACAGGCAAGGAAAAGGGGTAAGGCCCACATTAAGGAATGTCCCATATGTTGGAACTGCAGCAGTGTCCAGGCCCACAACACAATACAATGTGGGCACCTATATTATGGTATGGCCGTGGCAATATCTGACATCTGCACATCTGTACAGAGGAAAAACAGAAAGTAGATAGCCAACATGTTATGCATTAGGATTAATGTTTTGAAAGATAGACATCTCAAACTCAAAGGTATGCCATTACTACATGACAGCAGACCTCAATGACATGTCCAGAAAACATAGCAGTCTACAGTTAATATCAATATATCAGATCAAAACCAATGGGAGATACATAAAAACATACAGCTTAAACACCAAGAACAAGATAGTCAGTAGTCAGAGTCCAGCTTTGCATGTAGGGGTCTATGGTTCTAGTACTGCAATCTGCAATCTACTATTACTTGGAAAAGCACTGTTAAAAGTACTAACGTAATTATATAATATGTGTTAAACTATATTTGTCAACCAGTGCACTGTAGCTGGTGTAACATGCAAGAGTGTCTGCATATAATCTAGGATACTACTCATGTATGAAACAAATACAAAGAGAAAAGATTGCGCTACTACTCATGTGTACTCAGGTGTCCCATACAGTACACTCACACCCCTTGCTACTGTAATGACAGCACATAGAAGCATGTTATGTACATGAAATTAAATCCACTTATTAAAGATGTCATTACACTGCCATTTTATCAGACTGTAATGTGATCAATGATTACCAGGGCTGAGCTATCCTTAGCAGGTTTAAGGATCGCTTAAATATGGTGTAAGCACCTGCTCATTTAACCATACGCTTACTGTCACAGAAACCCACGCAAAGATGCTCAAAGCTGCTCAAAACTGCCTTAACCACTCTGTATTCAACAGTTTTGGTTCTGCTGTATTGATTTAGGATGTTTTCTCAAACATACCCTTCTTTACAGCCAGTTTACAATAGGGACAAGACTGTGAGATTAGGAAGGATTGGTATCTATAAATATATATATCTGAATAGAAACATACATAGAGAGAGCAATATGGGAGATCCATATATGTGTACAACAATATATAGATATTACCAATAAATACTGAGGTGTATAGGTGTATATATATACACACACACACACACACACACACACACACACACACACACACACACACACACACACACACAAACACACATACACACACACACACACACACACACACACACACACACACACACACACACACACACACACACACACACACACACACACACACACACACACACACACACACACACATAAACACACACACACACACACACACATATATATATATATATATATATATATGTGTATATATATATATATATATATATATATATATATATATATATATATATATATATATATATATATATATATACAAAATCATGATAGGCCATACACAATGTCCAGACATACAACAACCTCTAAGCAAACAAATAAAATGTCTTCTGTTTTATCAGACTGTAATGTGATCAATGGTTACCAGGGCTGAGCTATCCTTAGCAGGTTTAAGGATTGCTTAAATATGGTGTAAGCACCTATTCATTTAACCACACGCTTACTGTCACACAAAACCACGCAAACATGCTCAAAGCTGCTCAAAAGTGCCTTAACCACTCTGTATCCAACAGTCTTTGTTCTGCCTAGCACCAAAATAAACAGCCCTTGCAGGTCTTGCACCCAGGAACCTGTACACCATATTCAAAGCAATTTACCAGTAAGCCACCTCAGCTGTATTGTTTTAGGATGTTTTCTCAAACATACCAGTTTACAATAGGGACAAGACTGTGAGATTAGGAAGGATTGGTATCTATAAATATATATATCTAAATAGAAACATACATAGAGAGAGAGAGAGAGAGAGAGAGAGAGATTGGAGATCCATATATGTGTACAACAATATATAGATATTACCAATAAATACTGAGGTGTATAGGTGTATATATGCACACACACACACACACACACACACACACACACACACACACACACAAACACATATATATATATATATATATATATATATATATATATATATACACATATACACACACACACATATATATTTATATCTATATATATTTTATATATATATATATATATATATATATATATATATATGGGTCTACTTCATAAGATCGACAGATCATTTGATCGACATTCATTTGGTCGACAGCTCATTTGATCGACAATCAGTATTCAAGGCAAAAACTTGGGATTTGCCCCCCTCCCCAATGTTGTGCGACCCTGGAGTTGGTATATATAGTTAGGGGGTGTGGGGGGCACAGCCTCCCACATTGGGGAGTTTGGGGTGTCAAGCCCCCCCCACCTATTTTTTTTAAATGTGTAGTTTTGTTGTATTTTCTTGTTTTAAATGGAAATAAGTGGGGGGGCTTCGCCCCCCCACACCCCCCTAACTATATATACCAACTCCAGGGTCACACAACATTGTAGAGGGGGGCAAATCCCTGTTAAATGCCTTGAATACTGGTTGCTGATCAAATGAGCTGTCAACCAAATGAATGTCAATCAAATGGTCTGTCGATCTTATGAAGTAGACCCATATATATATATATATATATATATATATATATATATATATATATATATATATATATGCATATATATACACACACACACACACACACACACACACATACATACACACACACACACACACACACACACACACACACACACACACACACACACATACACAGACATACATGCCCCAAAATGCCCATACAAACATATGCTGATGATAGATCACCCATAACTGGGGCAGTATGCACAGTTGGATACAAAAAACAGCCATGACACTCACATCTGCCCCCCCCCACAGTCCAAATAAACAAGTGAACAATACACTGTTACAAAATCATGATAGGCCATACACAATGGCCAGACATACAACAACCTCTTAGCAAAACAAATAAAATATCTGAACATAGCAAAGAAAAATACAACCAGCCAGTAATTCGCACATGTTTATTATACTCTTGTCTTGGCCAAAGCCTTCAAGGAGTAAAACATTACCAGAAATACATGCCTTAATCACAAGAAACAATTAACACCTAATTACATAATTAAATACCAGCCTCTAATTACGCTCCTCATTTAACCCCCTGCGGGATAAAATATCACAGTTAATATTAATACATTGAGTCTGTACATAATTGTCCTTTTAATACATTGAGTCTGTACATAACAATTGTCCTTTTATGAATGTTTCATCAAACTGAGGAATAGAATTTTTCAAAAACAGTACTGTCCCCATGGTGAGATTTATTCAAATATACGGCTATAGAACTGTCATATTTCTTATCAGTAATATGTCTCACATGTTCTAATAGCCTAGTTTTAAAACATGTGCTACTGTCCCCCACATAAAATATGTTACAAGGGCATCTATACACCAACCTCTTGAATGTACAGACTTCAACATGTTTCCCACCCATTCCCCTCAGCATGAATTCCAGCACTAAATAATGATAGACCAGTATACCTATCAACCTACTATTGTATGACATCTGGACAAAGCCTGACATAATTGGTGGACAGAGTCCCAAATACATGGCCATGCTTGAAATAGTGCTGTTATACACTGAGATAGTTGCTGGTGTTATAGGATTTCTTATAACATATATTTTCTGAGGGATATAAAGTCAGAAAAACAAATAGATGTTACCATTTACATAAAGCAATCACCAGAGTATGCTACTGATTTGCCAAGGAAAACACCTGTCTGGGAAACAGTCCATACATAACAGGCTAACCTGTGGCCATTATGTGGATGGCCCTACAGTTGAGAGCTATGCAGAAACAGAACTTTGTCAAACTGAAACCCATGCAGAAGTAGCATGTGCAGACAGACCCTGTTAAACTAGCAATATTCCAAACATATAACAGCAATACCTACATTCTGCCTCTAAGTCTTGAACCTTCTCCACCACTGGAGTGTTTTGCCATGACATTGGCATTGGAAGAACTACACAGCTGCTCTGCATGCAGTTAGCAAGTGGGGATCCCCAATAGGTGCACAGGCCATCACTTGGTCATGAGCATCACCTACAAAAGCCATGCTGCCACCTATTCATACTAGTTGTATCCCTGTAGTGGATAGAGAGAGACAGAGCATGTAAGGATGTAATTGAATGTAGTACTTGGTCTGTAATAATGGGAAATATGATTTGGAGGAATATATGTCCCAACCAGACTTGCTGTATTAATATCCTGCTAAACAGCTGCTATGGCATTAGCATCTGGCCCTCTCTGCAGTGGGAGAGATCAAAGACATACCTCACAACTGTGCAGATCTCACAGAATGCCCACATTTTACCATCATATTTTGTCATCTGTTCTTCCTGAAATCTGTACCTTTCTGGCAAATAGCTGAGGATTGAAGTCAAGTAATGGCAAACACTTGAGTTTAAGACTCCACATCTTTAAGGCTATTCACTGTAATGCAAAATGTATCATTCTACAAACTTTCTATGTTTGTAACAGGAATATTTAAAATCTGTCCCTATTTATCCCCCCCCATCATTTTAGGCTTTGTCCAGATGATATGCTATGAAAGGTTGCGAGGTAGGATCACAGTTCAGGAGCCTGACTCATCCTGGGAAAGGACAGCTCATATATGACAAACACAGGGGTTTCTGTCAAACAGTTGTGACTGTGCCACTGCTAAGCCAGTTAATGGGATGTTTTCCATATCCATGTTACCTGTGATTATGAGTATGACACATGTTTGCCTTGTAAAGCTAAGAGACATACAGAGGACATGTGCATAGTAAAGTACTGTTGCAGACATGTGTGTTGAACTGCATGATATGTAGTGAATTAATAACATTCAACTGTACAGTGTTCTGCTGGACAATAAGCACATTTGTGACTGATATCTGTAGTCAAATACACATATACCATTGTGGAGGGATAACTACATATAATAGACTGCCGGTTCTGTGTAAATGGTCCAGCACCTTGTTAGTATGCTGGCTGGGGATCCCCTCCTTGTGCTTTTCTCAACTTCATGGAATGGCCATATCCTGCTGGGCCATACCTCTCAGCTGTACAGATACACCCAGGTTATCCAGAAACAGGACTCATATATCCGGTCAGTTTACCTTCGCATTGTGGTTTACAAGCAGTTTTGTGGCTATTCATTCATGGGTTTGCAGTCAGGGGGTGGTATGGGTGGACATTAGAGTTTCAGACTTCACACACTCCATGACATCCATGCTTATACACCCCCCTCTGTTATTCTCTCCTCTTCCTAACATTATGTAAGCAATATCTCAGAGGTATCCCTATAGTTGGGTCTTGTCTTTATCCCAGTAGTATTTATGGCCTGGTTCACAGTCCTTGCAGTAGGACATGGAGCGGCATGCTACTGGTATTTGTTAACATGGCTTTGCATTTGTTTTCTGTTTACTGTGTTAGGTTGTTAGTTAGACCCCCTAACATTCCATGCATTGGCAATATGGGTGAGGCATGGGGCTTTGCCAGAGGACTGTAGGCCATTTGAGAGTGCTGCAGGCCATCTGTAGCAGGCCAGTGCATTCTGTCAGTCATATGTTCCCAGGCTGCAAGCCAGTGGATTACCCAGGGGTGACAGTAGTGAGTGGTTGAGATGTTCCTGTCAATCCTTCCTGTTCATACTGATCCACTGGTCTGGATGTGGTCGGGTTGCTGCTTACAGCTAGGGACACACCTGCATTGGACACCTATTCAGCATGCAGCATCATGTATGTATTCCCATACAGAGATGGATTCATGCTGTACTCATTCCCTAGAGCAAGGATATGACCTGTGATAAACCTGTAACTGATGGTGGGGTGAGCTGGGTGCATGTGTGATATGGTAGCTACTTGCACCTGACTCACAAATATACATGGGACATTCCCCTTATGCTGGCTTGTGTGTGGACATAGACAGCCTGTTATCACTTTAGAACTGTGCCTTTTGTGGTTTGCCAGTGACTGGCCAGACTAACAGTATTCCATACTAGAGGGACAACTAATGTGATGCTAACCTCTATGTATAATTCCAAACTTGTATGCAGTTGACAGTTACTTTATGTGCACTCTGTGTAGGTTACTTCTACCTGTGTAATGTTTCTATGTATGGGCCCCCATTCATGGCATGTCCAGCTTTCTGACAGAGACAGATATTGACATCTGGACAGTGAGTATGTAGAACTGCTGACATGGGTGTAGCTAAGAAACAGTGTGGTTGGTACTGCAGATGTTGGAACATGGTCCTGTCGTCCACTGTACTGTACCTAGGCCACTGAGACACAACCATCCAGGCTCACATGCTGACCACTTCAAGGCAATATTAAACACACAAGAAACTTACCACACCGACCCCTGCATATTGTACACATGCAACAATGTAGATTGGGACAGCTCTGGTAATCTGTGCTCCAGTTATATTACTCCTCAAACTTACATGTTACTGCATTTCTACGTGGGATTGTGTGTGGGGGGGAGTTGCACACCTGCAGACTTTAAACATTTGCAATGACTGTGGTGGTATTTTGGTTACTCTGTTGGCTTCCATTTCATATTGTATTGTGACCGATCATGCAGAAAGTAGGCATATCAGTAGAGTACACATTTACTGTATGTGCGAGTCGGAGAGTGGTATCAGTCCCTGGGTTCCTACAGTGTCAGTGTGTGTGCTATGCATTGTCTCTTTGCCAAGGCATGGGCATACTTTGCATGCCTCCTTCTGCCTACAGGAGCAGGCTCAAGATGTTCCTCCTCCGAGTCCATCTGTGCCTGTGCTGGCCTTGGCAATGCTGGGGGGCTGTGTGGCCCTACCCCATGCTGTTCCCACTGCAGCTGTTTCCGCAGGATCATATTGTGCAACATGGCATATACTATGAACATTTGTGTACATGTAGTTAGAGAGGACTGCAAGGCTCCACCAGAAAAGTCAAGGCAACAGAACTGTGACTTGAGCATTCCAAACTGAAGCTCTACAATGATCCTGGTTTGTGCGTGTGCCTCATTATGGTGTTCTTGTTCGGGTGTGTGTGCATTTCAGATGGGTGTCATCAACCACTGCTCCAGTGTATAGCCAGCATCCCTCACTAGATGTCAATATGGGATTCCCGCCTGGCAAACACCTGATACAGTTGTGAGCATTCCCAGATGTGGAAGTCGTGATAGCTTCCAGGGCTGCCAGCAGACACATTCATGATAATGCCCTGGGCATCGCATATGACTTGGCAGTTGATGGAGGGGAAGGCCCTGTAGTTTATGTAAACCCTGCTCCGCTCACTGGGTGGTGACTTGATGTGGATGTGCATGCAGTCTATAGCACCAACTACCTCAGGGTATTCTGCTATACGGTGGAAGAGATACATACTTCTGGTCAATGCCTCATGGGCGGTGGGGAAATATATGTGCTCAATGGCATGTGGTGTCAAGGAACTGGTGGAGTACCCTGGATGCTGATGCCTCTGAGACCCCCATGATATCCCCAGTTGGTCTTTGGAAGGTACCTGTGGCTAGTATTCTTAAGTCTAGATGTACCTTGGTATCCACTGGGATTGGTTCTCCTCTATTAGTATTGTGTGTGAGGTGTGGCCGGCACAGCTCAATGATTTGTTGTAGAATGTCCCTGTCCACCCTATAGCGCTCTACTATCTCCAGCTCATGTAGGCCCTGGTAGGTTACCCTGGGTCTGTACACTCTTCTCCTCCTCCTCACTGTGGGTCAGTTGTCAGCATTCTCCTCCTCACCACCCTCAGTCTCTAGCACATATTGGATTGGTTTGTCGTCTTCTTTGATTTCATTTCTCATTCCGCTACTTTTGGGCGTTGTCAGTGCTAAAGCTGGTGCTTATTCGTGAATTCATTCGTGGACTTCAGCTGTTTTTTGGGGCTATTTTGTGGATTAAACTCCTTTTCCTTGTCAACGAGCTGGTTTGTCTTACTTTGTTTTTTAACATATTGGATTAAATCCAAAACTATAAGTGAGTCGACCAACATGGTCCAAGCAAATGAAGAACACCAAAATAATGGAGAACAAATATACAGAATACACATAAAACCACATCTTTAAAATCCAGCATGACCAATCAGTAAAAACAATAAAAATCAAACCAATAAGGTAAAAGACTTAATCCTAATCACCACCTACCTAATAAGGCAGCCTTAAGAGAAATGCCACTGCTGAGTCCTGAAAATGTTTAAAAATACTGGGATATAAAAATCTGCTTAGCAGCATTTATAAATGGTTGACTGCATTATCCCAAAATGTGCTACATGAATTCTGTTCTCATAATGGGTGTGGTAGGGCTAGACCTTCAGTGTGTGTGGGATGGGGAGAAAGTCTCAGAACCAACAATTCATGTAAGCATTACACCTGCTGTTCTACTAATTAAGAATCAGTCAAAACATTATATACTACTATAAGAGTAATAGACCATCAATATAAGTACAATAGTTATACAACTTTCTATAAACCATATGTGTGGGGGAGGGTATGTGATAGTTACCACATTTTGCTGAAATGCCAGATTCTAAAAATAAATATTAGATATTACTGATGTATACTGTTTTGTTAAGCCACAGTGGTGCAGCGGTAGCATTGTTGCCTCACAACAAGAGGTTCTCCTGTTCAATTCTCGGCTAGAGTACCTTCTGTGTGGAGTCTGCATGTCCTCCCCAGAGTCGAGTGGAGTTCGAAAGACTGTGAAGGTCGGGTGTTGGGCTAGCAACTCAGCACCATAAAACTGTACTGCCAATCATTAGTGGACCAGAGTCTGCGTGGGTGTGCCCGTTGCTTAGCTATGCTTAGCCCAGCTGAAATGGCACGATAAGTTAAATAGCAGTAGGCATCCAGCATAAGCATAAGTGTAATAGTGTAGTTGTTAGAATGTACACCTTGCATATAGTCTTTCATGGTTTGAATCTCACCAAAGCCATTTCCATTTTGTATGTATAAACATTACAATTTCAAATTATTTGTATATTTATACAGGAAGTAACTTATATTTCTCAACCAGAGTAGTGTAGTAGGCCCAGATGTGAGGTGTCCATGTAATAAAGTAGTGAAATTCCCATATAAGCACAAGTGCCCCATACAGTATAGTCACACAAGAATACATGTAATTACAGCACATTGGGGGATATCAGGGAAGGTAAATAAACCTATGTTATATAATGAATGATGACACAATCCCATACAGGTGGTAGTCCAATAAAATAAAACATAAGCAATGCTAAGCATTGCACAGCTATGCTGACCGGTTGTAAGCATTGTGTAAATATGAATGCTAAGCAATAAGTAGCCCAGCTAAGTGGATTTGCCCATTGGTAAGCAATGCTGAATCTGCCCCTTTAAGCACTGCCAACCATAGCTAAGCAGGTTTGCCCGTAGCTTAGATCAGCATTTTCAAAACCATCCAATCATGGCAAAGGGTGTGAAATCAGCTGTATTTAAACCCCACAGGTAGGAATACAGCTCATTACAGGTTGTAGCTCTCCACTGTAGGCAGTATGGCAGGTGTTGGAGAGGGCATGCGCTTTTGGGCGCAGTGCTGGGGTATACAGGAGTCCATGGTCATAGTAGGACTCCTGGTTAAAAAATATAATATGAGACTGCTGCAGGACCAGTACCAGGGCTCCCAATATAAAGCGGAAGCCTGGGAAAGTCTTGACTGTGATCAGAGCACTTCCACTGGTATCCCTCAGACTGGTGAGCAGGTCCAGCACCATAATGCTAACTTGAAACGGAGGAAGAGGGAGCTCTTGGAACATTGGGTCCAAGAAGCAAGAGAGAGGGGAGATGTCCCAGCAGTGTGTATGTATTCATAGCAATAACTGTTTACCAAAGTCCAGCCTATGTATGTGAAGGATAGGTATGCCTAAATGTCTCTTTATTTTCATTACAGCTCCAGCTGAGCCAGCTGCGAACCAGGAAGATCATGCCAGTAGGCTGCAAAGGCTGCGTTGTGAGTCTGGTGAGTAACAACCTGCTTGTAGTAATCCTACCATATAAATATAAAGCAGCAAAATGTCACTTGCAGTATAAAAAATGTGTATAGCTTGTACTGAATAAACCAAACAATATGACAGTAAAAATGCCATATACATGCGTCCTTTTTCACCACTTTCCTATCACCCCTTTTTTCTTTTCTTTTAAAGAAATTAGCATGGGGGTAGGTAAGCAGGAGTAAGCTGTTTTAAGCAGTAGTAACTGGGATTCAGCATGTTTGCACAGTACTAAGCAATGCCTACTCAGATTAAGCAATTTTAAGGCTAACTGTCTGTAAGCATATTTAACCGAAAGTTAGCATTGTTTACCACCACACAAACCTGCATAAACCCGCTTACAACTGCTTAAAAGTGCTTCAATCACTCTGTATCCAGCAGCCCTTGTTCTGCCCAGCAAC